>NC_031769.1:144150433-144249662 GCF_001522545.3 Parus major
GTCTCCTTGGGGTTTTGTCCCTTTTTTTTTTGTCCAGAAAAACTGATCTACCATTATTCATGTTTCTGCCAGTGATTTCTTGCCATAGATCACCAGGCAGGTATTTGTGTGTTCATCTTGCCACAATGTTACCTGTTTTCATTGGTCTAAAGCAAGCTATTTAGTTTTTTCCATTAATTGCAACCAAGCTCTATCAAGCTTCAGGCAATTTCTTTTTCCCATATCAGCCAACTTTTAGTTACAATTTGCATTTTACTCCATCTTTGGCAGGTTTCAAGCAATAAAGGAAGGTTTTGCATAGTCCTTCCAGCTGATGAACTAAGATATTTCTGACCAAAGTTAAAAAGAAAAAAAAAAATATCTAGGGAAAGTAAAGTTGTTGAAAATATCCCAGTAAACATTTTTGTGGCATTTCTATCACAACTGGAATATAAGGCTCCTCATAATTTCTTGCATAAGTACACCTACATTACACTCAGAACCAAATTGATCCCAGCTGGTTTCAGGACCAAGACAGATACTGCACTAACTAGGTCTGATAAAGTATTCCTTTTTATAAAATAAAAAAATAAAGTTTTCCTTTTTATTACACCATGGTCACTGTCATTAGATGCCCGATGGACAAAGCCAGGTAAGGCTTGGCAGCATAACCTTCTCAGCTCTACCACCAACTGGCAGAGCTTGAAGGCTCAGTCTTCAACTCCCATTATCCAGACATTCTCCAGCTTCCACCTGGGGACAGTCTGAATGAATCAAAGGACTAATGTAAAAGCCAGATGAGCAAAGAACTCAAATCAGGGCAACCAGGGGCAGGAATCTCAGGTGGCTGCAGTCAGCTGGGCTTCCTTGACAGAAGCCAAAGCTTTGTGTGGCCAGAGTTAACATCCTATTTAAATCTCTCAGCAGGGACAGGTATAGAATTGATGATCAACCTAGTTGGCTCAGAGTGAGTAATGACTCTACCATTTGTCTTACTCACTGTATTTTTCCTCCTCTGTCCCCTCTTTATCCACATTTCTTAATCCTATTAAGCTTCTCACATACCTGCTGTTACATCATTTGAGCCAAACAACCCTGATAGTTTCCTCTCATGTCTTGCCTGACCAATCCTTGGATATGAAACTTCCACAAACCTATGAAGCAGAAGCATGGATTCGGTGTGGAGGTATTTTTCCTCCTATAGCAGAAATGGACTATCTGAGGATGTAAGACATATTTTAAATGTTTGTGATACTGTTAAATGCAGCCATTTCCCAGAAAAGACTAATCAGATGTCTCCTTTAAAATTGCCGTGGTACTTCTTAGGTACTTCC
This sequence comes from Parus major, assembly GCF_001522545.3. Taxonomy (NCBI): domain Eukaryota; kingdom Metazoa; phylum Chordata; class Aves; order Passeriformes; family Paridae; genus Parus; species Parus major. The sequence continues at coordinate 144,151,747 of NC_031769.1, forward strand.
CAGAAAGTGTTTGATAATTTAATAGGATTTTTTAATAACATTGAGATATTTTCAATAGTATTCATCAAATAAAAGATATGTTCATCTGATTTGGTATATTTGTAACCAGATTGATTTCATACTAGCATATATATATCTATTTTATATCTAGATATTTCAAAATGTGAGCAGTCAGCTCCATTGATCAAACACGAGGATGAACCTCAGCCTTTTTGCTTATCTAGTTTTCTTACTTCAATCAGGCACAGCATAAGAGCTTCTGATCATTGTTCTGCTCTCATCTTCCAGTTCAGGATACTGATGTGACAGACAGATGTTTGGACTGTTCAGTTTGGATGAAGAAGTTGAAAGTAAAAATTCAGCCAGGAGCTGTTAGTCCAATGGATTTACTTCTCACTGGGATGTGAAGAACCATCTGCTTTTGGAGCAGAGATTTACGTGCTACCTCCAGCTGCTCCCCAACATCTGAGCTCTTCCCTGGCACTACATGGTGCTGCTCATCAGTCCTTAGAATCCATTTATACTGCCATAAAGTTTCAGCTGGCCAAAGCATAGAATAATGGCAGCTTTGAAAAGTATGACAGCTGTGTATAAGGCATAAAGAAATAATTACATATGTAAGAGGTATAAAGAAAAAAATACAAGAAATTGAATTAGAGACAATTCAAAAATCAGGCAAATGCTCAAAGACAGCAGCTGTATCCACATATTCTCCAACTTCTTCACAGGAGCTAGACTATGTACTTCCCCTCTAAAAGTCTTTGGAAACTTCCTGGTATTAGATCTACTTTTCCACAATGAAATCAGATGAAATCACCTTACAAAAAAATACAGATTGGTTAATTCCTAAGAAGGTTGTAAAATGCCAAAAGGTTTTGTGCAATAAGTAGCATGTATTTCCTGTTCTTTCTCTAGTTTCCTAGGTGAATTTCATTTTCCTTTTTCTTGTGGAGCTGTATTGCGATGTCCTTTACGTCTAAAAAGAGGTCTTTGATGGAAGTATCTTTTTCAGATTCCTTTGTCCAGACCATTTGCTTTGTTAGTCAGCTGGATTCTCTTTTTTTTTTCCCCTCCCCTTTTTTAATTAATATGAAGCCCACTGTAACAAGAAAAGAAAACTGATCTATTTTGCCTTTCCAACTGACATAGATCCAACAGAATTATTCCCTCTCAAATCCTCCTCCCATACCGTGTTATATTCACAATTTTACTAGTTCTCATTCCTTAATAGTCCCAGCTCCATGTGTTTCTATTTGATCATAATGTGATGAAAACCAAAAAAAAGTCCAGCATCTCTTTCCTCTTGCTTCCTCATCATCATCCTTCATCAGCTACGACATCCCATACCACAGTTCTCCTACCACCATTTTTTTCTGTACTTTTTTATTTTTCTCACTTAATGTGTTGATTTGGACCTGCTGACAGGTAATGGTGGGGTTGCTAAGCCACTGAGTTTCTTGTAACCATGGCTGATTAAATGAACATTTCCCAGCTTGCTCCTGTGTGGTCTTTCTGTAAATGGAAATTAAATTATTCTTTAACTATGACCAGTATTTCATGTTATAATGCACCAGAAACCCATTCTCTCTCTGCAATAATCCAAATTACTGTCACTGTTGAGGTACCAGGGTCCTGAGGGTACTGTGACACTGTTCATTTAGGTATTTCCAGTCTGAGTGAAGAGTCCTGCTTGCTAATGTTAAATATGTGCCATCAACAGTATATGAAACAACACAAAACATGAGCAGATGAGGAAATAATGCTTTAATATGACTGATCATTAAGTATATAAAAAAAAGCACTGAAAATGCTCACAATACAGGGGACAAAATGAAAACCTACAGCAGTGAGGCTTCTCAGAGCTTTGCCCACTCCTCATTCTCCATTCTTCCATGAAAATGCTGCCATTCAAAATTTTTCCACACAGAAAATTTCTTTTGGGTATTGGAGTTGTACTTCACGGTGTGGGGATCAGTCAGAGAACTGGACTCAGAGTGTCAGAATTTGAATCTACCCTCCTTTAGTTTAAAACTATTACCTCCTGTCCTACAAGGGCTACAAGTCCCAAGTCTGCTAAAGCAATCCTTGGGAAGGTGACAGAGAAAATCCTCCTGGTAATTATATCCAAACATGTGAAGCACATTGTGATTGTGAGTAGTCAGCATGGATTTTTGAAGGGGAAGTCATATATAATCAAGCTAATAGCTTTCTATAATGAGATGGCTGGTTCAGTGGATGGGGGGAGAGCAGTGGATGTTGTTTGCCTTGACTTTAGCAAAGGTTTCAATGCTGTCTTTTGTAATGGCCTCATAGACAAACTGATCAAATAAGGAGTAGTTAAATGGACAGGGAGCTGGACTGAAAACTGGCTGATAAAGAAAACTCTGCTGTGTGCAAAGTGCTGTGGCCAGTGGCACAAAAGCAAGCTGGAGGCCAATCGCTACTGAAGTAGCCTGAGGGATTGATAAGGAGGCCAGTAGAGTTTAAAATCTTTATTAATTACCTGGATGATGAGACAGAATGCACCCTTTGCAAGCTTGGAGGTGGTACAAATCTGAGAAGAAAGTCTCATAGTCCAGAGAGTTATGTTGCCTTCAGATGGATCCAGTGAGGCTGAAATACAGTCAGAAACCTCATCAAGTACAAAAAAGGGAAATGTGAAGTGCTTCAAGTCCAAGCCAGGCAAGAGAGGTGATTCTTCCCCTCGACTCAGCCCATCAGGAATGCTGTCCAATAGAGAAGAGATATGGAAACACTGGAGCAGGTCCAGAGAATGCCCATCAAGGTGGCTGCTGGAGCATATGGAATGCAAGAAGAGGCTGAGAAAGAAGGTTCAGGGGGGAAATTATCCATGTGTACAAATATGCACAACCCAATCTTTTTCAGTAGTGCCCAATGACGAGGCGAGAGGCAATGGGCACAAACTGAAATGAAATACAGGAAATACCATTTAAATATAAGAAAACAAACACTTTTTCATTGTGAGGGTGATCACACACAGATTTCACAGAGTGCCTATGGAGTCTGCACCCTTAGAGACACTTGAAACACATCTGGACATAGGCCCAAGCAAGCCTGTGTGCTCAGACCCTGGTTTGGGAAAGGTGAGGTTGAACTACATGGTATTTACAGGTCCCTTTCAATCTCAGCTATTCCGTGGAAATTCCCTCTCTTACCCTATGCTACAAAGAATTTTTTTCCAGAGTGAGAAGGAGTTATAACTTCCTTAAAAAACCTCTCAAAGCTGTTGTCTCTATAAGAAAAGAAAGCTCCAGTCTGGCTACCTTCAGGCAGTCCTAGCCTACTGACAGAAGCAAGTATTGAGGTGCCTGCTGTTTCCTGGGCAAAGGGTCTGCTACCTGAGGAATAAAAAAGAGAATAAACCATACTGACTGATATCTTTTAGTGGAGAAGGCCTGAAGGCTGTTGTTTGCTGGCCTGTGAGGCAGTTAAACTTTGCTGATTTCCTGGGGCTTGCACTGGAATGGTTGTGACTTTAAATGTCCCAAGCTGCCATGAAGGTGAAAGATTATCTTCTAACTTTTTTTATTTTTAAAAAAGCCATATCTTGGCTTTCACGTGTGAGTGTCAACAAAGAGAACATTAAATGAGATCTCCAAGATCCCTGGAGAAGGTGTTCCTTCTCTTTTCTGAGGTTCCTCTCTTATGGTCTGTGTGGACACTTTTATTTCCCTGTTGAAGATGTCTGCTAGTCCTCTGCACTCAGCTCCTGAACTTTTTGACTTTTTGCCACTTAGAAAGAATGGGAGTGTCCCTCTTGGGGGGAAAAAGCTGAAATTTCTGAGAATCCACTTTCCTGTCTTCATTAAGTTGCAGCAAAGTTTTTAAACACAATTCTGGAAATTATTATTTTTTTTTTTTTTTGTAAGTTAGTTTATAGCTGAAGGGGTTTCTCTGTCAAAGAAGAGGCTGGGGAGCTAAGCCCTGTGAAGAAGCCACAGATCACTCACTGCTGCTCCAAAGCAATGGATGCTATCAGACAGGAGCATCCTCCAGCTCCTGGTCTCATTATAAGATAAAATTGTTTGAGGAAACACTTAATGTAAGCTCTAGTAAGGGGAATTTCAGGAGAAGGAAAGGAAAATAAATTAAAAATGTGTAAAACCTGTGAACCCAAAAGGTTTGGATTCACTGTTTACTGTCATTAAGATGTGTACTATTTACAGCCTATATTCTCACATCCAGGGGTTTTTGTTTGATTACACTTACAAGCTTAGCAATTTCTCTGTGCAGAAATTGTTCAGACTACTCTATAATAATGATTTCATAATTTAAATTATCTCAAAGAAACTTTAAGGTAGACCCAGTAAGAGCCATAAACATTTTACTGACTCAAAAAAGCAGAGAGAGTGAAATGCAATAGTAAATTCAAGGTGATGGAACATGTTTGCAGCAGAGTAAGTAATTTGACTTTTCTGTTTACTCTGTGAGGATGTATGCACTTCCAAAAGTCGAATTATAGCTAGAAAAAGTCTATGAGATTTATTGTATTGCACCTGACCAGGGTTCATCCAACTGCATGTATTGCCTTCTGATTTGATGTATGAAATTAATGAAACAGAAACAAGGTCATCTCAAATCAAAAAGACTCATCTTCTGTGCACAGAAAAGAATGCTACATCTAATCTAAAAAGTAGGATTGTTAGCAAGGGGCTGGAGCCTGAAAGTATGTGTAGGCAAGGAAGAGACTGCAATTAGCTGGAGGGAAAAACAGTAATAAAAAAAAATAAAAAAAGGCAAACCAAACTTTTTTAATGCTTTTAAATGATTACTGTAACAATCTGGAAATGATCAGCATGATGTTTGCACCATTAACACAACACATAACTCCAGTTCTGTAATGTTAAACATAGTGCCAAGGAAGACAATTTTGTGCCAAACTTTCTATAACACCTGGTGTTAGGAAAATATGCTTTCTATTTCTCTGCTGTTTTATTAAAAGAAGAAGTTGCTGGTCTCATTCTTCTGAAAGTATGCCATGCTTTCAGTCCTGCATGAGTATTCCATCCCTTTATGGAGAAATACTTACTACTACAGCCAAACACCATCACTAATCATGCACTTCCTCTAAACCAGCAAAATGACCTCAAGGTGACTCCCATTCCACTGGCTATGAAAACCACCTCACTCGAGTCAGGATGGGTGACCTTGAGTCCTACTGAGGTGTAATTACTCATGAACAATTAGCTTTGTTTGGTTTAACTCATTTCACTGGACAAGGGCATGTGACATTCATATGAAACAGGCCCTGATCTAACTGCTGGCCTGAATTCAGCACTCAGAAACATAAAAGTTCAGAACAACACCTCTGCATTTATTCATCTGTCTCCATCATTCTTCTCTGAGCCAGAACCAAAATCTGTGCTGTTAAGGAACTAATATCCTTAGTATCCTATTTTTACATAACCATTTTCAGCAGCATATCCTCATACACTACCTAAAGTAGTTCAGGTCTACCAGGACCTCTTCTAGATGCAGAAATACATATATGTGGGCAGGGAATCATGTGCCTAAGATCACACAGTTACAGAATCTTGTACAAGCCACTACACTCTAACCAGAGATCTCTATAATACTGCACCATAACACAGCTGTGGTAGGCTGACCTTGGCCAGCTGCCCCCCCAGACACCCTCTCACTCCCCCTCCTCAACAGGCCAGATGAAGAAAATAGGATGGAAAAAGTCTTGGGTAGAGATAAAGACAGGAATATCCCTCAGCAATTACCATCATAGGCTGAACTGACATGACATGGGGAAAATAAATTTATTCTATTGCAAATTAAAATAATTTCTGACAACCACAAGCCTCTGTTCTGTTTTGATTCTTCATTACTCTGTGATTGTAGGAAAATGGGATTAGGATTTAATGAGAACAAAGCACAGACTCCAGTTCCTAATTTGCTGTGCTTGTTCCACCCCAATCCACTTTGGTCCCTCCCCTTCTCACATTTAGCCCTTCCTCTGAATGTCCCATAACAATTCTTATGTGTCTTCAAGATTCCCTCAAAGCATTCTATAAGCAGCTTTAGACAGCCCTACAAGTCTCATCAACTATCCCACAATCAATTTTCTTTTTCCTGTGATACATGTGGGAAACTGATTTCCTCCCTTCTTCATCAGCTACAAAATTCTGGCTGAGCCCTCTAAAGGCTTTAGTCATTTGCTCAATGTCCCCTCAGCTAATGACCTGGTGGCTCAGGCTTTTGCTGGTGTCTCTTATCTTGTTTCCCTTAGGACTTGTGTGTTTAAGTGTTTAATTTATTATTTTTTCTGCCTCTTATCTTTGTCTGTTTTTGTTGTCTCTTATGCTGGTAGCTGTTAACCAGATGTCCTTAGATTCTACATATCTGCATCAGTCAGGGCTTGGATTAAAGTTTGAATTAAAAAGACAGAAAGTGCAGAGCAGACCTGAAAGCATGGTAAAGGCTTCTGCTCAACATCTGGATCCCAAATTTCAGTTTGCAGGAGGTGTCAAGCCTCCTTCCTCTCTGTTTACCATCTATTTATAAACAACGTGGGAAAGACCAAGGTTGTGTAGAAATGAATGCACTGTGTATTTGGTCTGCTATGAGCTGTAGAAACTAGTAAGAGCTAGTCCTGATCTCATGGCATTGACAACAAAATTACACAATAACAATAGTGTTTCTGCTTTATGGCTAAGGGTCTGGGACACAGACACTGAATAGCTGATCCTAAATCACACAGGAATTCTGTGACAGACTGAGAACTGGACCTTTCTTCCTTCCTCAAGTCCCAGCCTAGTGATGCAGACACATCAGAAAATCTTTACCTTTGGAACTTTCCCGAATAAACAGGTACTAAGCTAGAAGATAAAATCAGTGCTCTTTCCAAGATGCTCGTCAGCTTCCTTTAAGGCTTAATAAAATTTTGTTATTCTTTCAGAGTCCAAAAAGTGTCTTTGAAGCTTCCACTCACAGATGGATCCTTCTCCTTGTTCCTAGGACAGACTTAGGGGTACTTTTGCATGACTTAATGCTCCAGTGAGAAGGTCTCACCCAACCCTAATTCAATAAGACAGACAGAAAATGTCAGAGAAAAGAAATAAAGAGCACAGCTGGAAAATCTTAGTGTAGATTACACAGCACAATGATGTGCTCCTTTGTCCTTAGATTCAGGTCACAGCAATATAAAAATTGTGGGTAAAAAACCAAAATTCTAGTGAGAAAACAAACTGCTTGTGAAGTCATTGTTAATAATTGTGATGCACTCCACAATCTAACAGATTATTTTTTTCAGAGATTTCCATCCTATCAATGATTCTGTATGAACTTTTGTGAAATATCAGTGTTGCTGTAACCTGCATTTTTGTTTTGTCGATTATAAAACATTAGAAAACCACAGCAATAATTGATTACAGCACATTAAAAAAGATGTTAAATATTGGAACAGAGTTGCTTTGTTGCTAAGTGATTATTCCTGAATAGCTGTTGTCAAAGCCAATACAAGCAAGAAACCCAGATTTGCCTTGAGTTTCTAAAATCCTCATTTCTTTTTAAAAAAATAATTTTCTTTTTGAAGAACTACTGGATGGAAACTTTTAATTTTAATAGTGCCTGGACTGTAGGTTTTGAATTGGGAGCTGTTTTATCTGAGGTAGGGGAAGTGAGTAAGAAGGAAGGAGCAGCAGAGATAATGTGTGATGAACAGACTGCAACCTCCATTCCCTATTTCTCTGTTCTTCTTAGGGTGAAGAAGTAATCTTTGGGAATCAATTTTACCCAAACAAGAACTAGAGGTACTCTTATGCTCTGACTATGTAGTCATTTTCATCTCTCTTTTTTAACCCAATTTTTTTTTTCTCTGTATCATCTTAATTTTTTTTAATTACCCAGATATGGTACACTTGTTTTGGTGATTGTAAAATCTGTATAATCATAATATTACACAAAATATAATTAAAGACAAGTGCATACTCAGTGATACATGGAGGAAGGTTTTCCTTTCTAAGTCTACAATAAAAAATAAAAAAATAACTGTATTTTATCAGGAGACAAATATTCAAATTGAAAAGAAACTTTCCACAAAAATTAAAAAATAATAAAAATATCCTTTCTTAAGTTAATCAATTGCTACAATTTCAATACCATACTCCTGAACAAAGTAAAAAAACACACAAACAAACAAACAAACAAACAAAAATTTTATCTTGTAATGAAAGAATAGACATCTTGCTGGAAATATTTGATTATTGTTTCATGCCCTAACTGCTGTTCTTATTCTTTCCAGGTGCAGTGCTCCTGTTATCAGTTAGTAGTTGGTCTATGGCTAAAATGCTTTAGTTTATCCCTTTAGGTGTGGATAAGAGCTGTTATCAACTCAGAGGCAGCCCCTAACTCAAATTTCAGGCATCTACATGTAGTTATCTGTAGTGGGTGACTATGCTGCAGGCATCAAAAAAATGAAAATGGAATCAATACCTCTAGTATGAAACCAGCTGGGAGATAGTTTAACCTGGCTCAATCAATGTGTGTCCAAAACCAGCCTCATTTTGTGAATGAATAGTTCCTTTTTGACTTTCTCCTGTTCTCCTCAGACAGATTTTCTGAGTGCATTTACAGACCTGTAACAGCATGGGGTGATTACACTTGATTACATTTCCATACTTTAAAATCAAACTTGGAGCATGCCCTGGTTTGAGACATCACTCCTTCAAAATATTTGTATCCAGGACATTTATATACTGCCCTGAGAAGTGTGAGTTATTCCCTTTTGGTTTTTTTTCCCTAGGGACAAATGACAAGGGACCAGAGCCAAGCTGAGAAAAGACAACACCTGCTTTTGCAGAATTTAGGACATGCTCATCCTTTCTCCTCTGCTCCTCTCTGTTGCAGTGCAAAGAAACCACGAGCAGCACCAACTCTCATCTACTAGTGCTTTTACTCATTAACCCTGGGGTAAATAAATGGCTGCGTGCTGAAGAGGGTATGGGAAAATGAGGTCTTTATTGATATTAAATCTTTAGTTTTCAGCTTGAAAATGTTTTCTTTACCAGTTAACCCCTCATAGTTTTCCAGTTATTCATGGTAAAAGTAAAATAAAGAATAAAAATGCCATTTCTCTGTTGCTTGGGGAAATTAAAACCCAGCTTAATTCTGGAGCTGTGGCTCATGTCCAGGGCTCTTTGATAATATACAGTCTAAAACCAAGGGAATTGCTTAATTCTGTTCAGCTTGCTCATCTCCACTCACACCCATAATGAGTTCCTGAATAAATTAAACGATAATTAATTGTGTGACATTTCAGACCACGTGTTGTGGATTTTAGAGTTAAGATTTCCTGATGGAATCCAATCCATGGGTTTAGTTTTCTCCTTGTTTACTATAACAGTTTTCCAAGCTTTTTCATATTGAGGAGCTTGCAATGTGGTTCCATGCATAATAATCAGATCAGGGTAAGGTTACATAACAAGAAAGAACTTCACTTTCATCCTCTCTAGGTAATAGATGAGCAAGTCAGACAGGAAATCAGTCTGCTTTCAAACAGGGTATATTAAAAATTTATGATGCAATGATATCTTGTACTCCTTAGCTTTAGAGGAAAAAGCATGGTTTGATAAAGAGGCATCCTATACCCAAAGCAAAATGGTAACACAATTGCAAGTGTACAACATGAAAAAGAGCCAGTGACAATACCAACACTGTGATTAATCATTCTGTTGAGGACAGCTATTTATCAAGAGATGAATCTCTCAGCAACAATGGCTCACATGGCTTGAACTTAAAGAACCCTGAATGATCCTTGAAGGATAAAGGAAATGTTAAATTTTCACATAAGTAACACAGCCTTTGCTTTCCTGGGTCAGGAGAGAAATATGTAACTGCCTTTCAGGCCATGATGGTTCTGCTTGTGCTTGTTGCAGCAAATCACAGAAGAAGCAGCAGGACAATGAAGAAGAAAGGCGTCTCTCAGCTTCCCCTCCCAGGCTCTAAATACAAGTGTCCCAAGGAGGAATGATTTCCTGGAGAAGAGGACCTGGTTGCAGCCCTTCTAACAGTGGTGTTGTGCTGGTTTTGGCAGGGGTAGAGATCATTTTCTGGGACACCCCAGACCATATGGAACCAAATTCCCTAGCATACAAATCTAGGGGAAGAAGGAAAGGGAGATGTTCATAGTGATGGTGTTTGTCTTCCCAAGTCCTGGCTGGGTGTAATGGAGCCCTGCTGAACAACTGCCTGCCCATGGGAAGTGATGAATGAATTCCTTGTGTTGCTTTGTTTGTGTGCACAGATTGAGTTTTACCTATTGACCTTAACCAATGAGTTTTCTCACTTTTATTCCTCTGATTTTTAACCTGTCCCACTCCAGGGAGCGAGTGTCTGTGCAGGGCTTGGCTGCTGCTGGAGTTAAACCACTGTGGGTGTTTGACACACACAGAACCCTTGCAGAGCTGTCCTAAGGCAAAGAAGAGACATTCCCAGGACATTCATCTCTTTCCAGGTGGGCAGGAGTTGGATTAACAGCCATGGAGCCCAACTCATCTTCTCAGAACCAGCCCCAATTTCCTACAAATCAGAAGCATCAAAGGAGGGCTACAGGAGCTGCTGCCTGAGACAACCTTCCTGGCAGAGCTGGTAGCTCAAAGTCAGCACCAGCCCTGATGATTGGAGCTTCCTCTGCTGCTGCTGTTACTGAGGGGAGACTCTCATGTGTGGGTAAATGTGTGGGCACGGTCTGACACTGAGCAGGGACAGTGGGGACATGTCTGTGGTGCCAGCACTTCCATTTATGCATCTGGTATTCAGGACACTCTTTCCCCTGGCTTCAATGAGGGAAAGAAGATGCACTGTGCACTGAGGGAAGTTTGCCCTGTTGGCATTGTAGCTCTCCATCTGTTCTGCAGGCAGAGTGAAAACTTCCATGTCAAGAGCAGTGACATTAACAAAAAGTGTACTTTTTCCTCTCCTTTCTTCCGAAAAAAAACCCCATAAAATTAAGAGAATCAGAAAGAAGTGGATAAAAGTGCATAACTTTCCACAGGCACTTCTCTGAAGAGAGAAAACAGTCTGGGTGGATGCTGAGTTGAAAGAATTCAAGAGGAATATGTCAGTTAACAAGAGACTTGGCTTGAATGATACCTTCCCAGAGGAAAGAGGTAACTCATAAAACTTTCCTTCTGGAAGCTCTCAGATTCCAGCTAATTAATTGCAGTGTGGTATCTTTTAAACTAGAGGTGTGCCCAGGCAGATCCAGTTGCTTCTGAATCAGTTGCCAAGACTTTTTATTATTACTTTAAAGACCATCTCCAACATATATCAATGCAAAAATCCCTGGTATTATAAAGATAACACAGAAATGCAGCAGTTTATTGATAAGAAACATTATCTCAATAAAGATAAGATGGGGGAGGAGCACAGAAAACCACAGCTTGTTATGAAGCTTTTGAACTTGAACACCTTGGATGAAGGTCTGTGCCTTGCAGGCTCAAGGGCTGGAGAGCACTGCAGCTGCTTTGCCAGGTGAACAGTTTGGGGAGAACAGTTCATCCTCCTCTTTAAATCTATCCCTGTACAGCTGTTCAGGACCTTCCTCCCTGCAACCATAATGACCTGGCTAGGAGATTGTTGTTTTTTCCTTCTTTCCTTCACATGACACCCCATGTGCTGGGGTTTGTCCTCTAGTGAGAATTCTGGCTTTTGTTGTGTACTCCTGGGGTTCTGCAATACAGCCTGGGCACAAGAGTCTGTGACTGAGCAGGAGGGAGCTCCGTGGGCTCCAGGAGTCACACTGGGGCTGTGAGATGCTACAGGGAGAGCAAAGATCATTGGAGTCTCTTTCCATGCAAAATGCAAACTGATGTCTTTGACTTTGCTCTCTCAAGGCAATTTCCCCAAATACACCAGCTGACTTGTGGTTATTGCAAAGTACATAAAAAAATTCTCCACAGTAACCTTCAGCTTCATTCCTGATCACAAAGCTGGCATAGGTGGGACACACTGTTATACTTAAACTAATAAATAAAGATAATCTCATTACAGTTTATTAATGCCAGTTAAGAAAACTGTACAGACAAGGACATTTGCTTTTTTACTAGCAATAGCAGGTGATGAAAAAACCCTCACAGAGAGTCCTGCCAAAGCAAACAAAAGTCTATATTGCTGTTTGTTTCTTTTTGATTCTCACTGCTATTTTAACCTGTGATAAGACCACATCTTTTCTAATAATGTGTAGAGTGACCTAGATTAACCCTTACCAGATTTCTGAATCCTATAGAGGACATTCAAACACGAGGGTGACAGCTAACCTCAGAAAAACCTTGATGCTCACCTTGTAATTCATGTGCAATACTGAAAGATGAGCAGGAAAGATTGAAGTCTGTGGCAAACAGTTTTGTTTTGACACTGTAGTCCTCTCCAAAAAAATGAAAACTAAGGAAAAAAAGAGAGTGTGCAATGACCTAAATAAGCTGTATTTTATTATGCTTAAACATGAAAAGCAAAGTGGAATGTCCATGTTTGTATCCCTGAGCCCCACAGAGCCACAGATGGAGGTTGCCACTTTGAATTTTTAAATGAACGCTGTTCCCTAAAAAGAGCAGAGGAATAATGTGTAGCAGAAAACTTGCTCAACTATTAACGGTGTCATTCTGTTAGAAAGATGTAGGAAAAAGAGATAATAATGATTATCACAAAGTGGGAGAATGAAGTGGAAAAATAAACTACAATTTCAAAGCCATGAAAGCACTTGGGAGGCACTTTTTCATCCACCTTTTTCTATGTTTGACTTTTGCACTAAGAGCAGAGCGCTCTCAATAGAAAGACAGTTTGAAAAGATTGATGAAAGCTAACAGGACCTGAATCCTCTTTTACAAATGACTGTGCATTGTGATTTAGTATTCAGGCTTATTAAATGCAAAGGTATTAAACTCACAGTTCTGATTCAAGACAGAGACCAAAAAAATGGTACTGCAAGAGGTCTGAGGCAGGGATTGTACGGCTGGGGTGGTTAACCAGCCTCACCATGACCCCCCATGCTCACACTGTTTCCTGGGGTAGGTTCCTTCTTGGGGGACATCTAAGGGGGTTGCCTCACCTGCTTAACTACCAGAGATCACAGGCCCAAAGTGGTCCAAATTTACTTTAAAACACCACTCTATAATCTGCAGAAGTTTGGCAGCTGTTGCAAGAGCAGATCATCCAATTCTGCAGGTTTATTTCAAAAAGGGGATCAAAACAACAACTGAGGTAAGGAAATACCACTAGTGTCCTGAAGGGAGCTGAATTTCTTCATAAAAAGAGGACAGAAATTTACCCTTATTCAAGGCATCTAAAAGGGTGCTTACATTAAAGATGTGCTTAAACTCCATTGATTATAATAGAGTTTAAAAATTTACTTAAATATTAGCATATGTGTATATGTGATTTCACAGAAGGTTTGCAGTCTTGAGTCAGGGTCCAAGCTAACTAAGACAACCAGCTCATCCTGAATTCACTGAAGTAAGAACAATTTTTTATTACTGATAAAGAGAATCAGATTTGTATGATGTAAATGCTGCATAAGCTTTCCCAAAAGTTTATTCCTCGTATGGAATATAAATTTTTTTATAAAGGATGAAGTCTGATATTTTACATTGTCTGTCTACAATTGTGATAACATGATGCTCTTCAAATAAAGCAAGTGCTTAATACTTTAATTAATTAGTAGGTTCTGGGTTTGAATATTATCCCAGGGATCCCATGATCAGTGAATTACATTGTGGTGGTAAATTTGCAGTAGATCTTTAGAGGTTTAAGCCATAGCACATGACAGCAGCAAGTTCAGCCTCTGACCGAGTGTGTCTGTCCTTACCAACACCACAGCTGGGCTCACAGGCATGTTTGTAAACAGGGCCAGATCCAGCCAGCTCCTGTTTCACATTCTGTAACTTCAGGGAAAAGGAGAGTCCTGTGCCCTCAAGGACCAGCCCAAGTGACTTTTGCAACACTTTCAATAACTATGCAGCATCATCTTGCAGAAGTAGTGCACAAAGGCTTTCAACAGGAGACCTTCTGCAGATTGTTGTGACAGCAGCATCTGTTCATTAGGGCTGCTTAAGTGAAAGTAGCATAGCTATGTGCTTCTCTTTCTTCCACCTTGGGGTACGTCCAGTTTGTTATCTGAATGAATTTAGACCCATTTTCTGACAAGTCCATGGAGTTTTAGCTATTCCCTAAATTTTCCAAACATTTCTATTTCCTTCTTATTTTAAGATTTCAGTGATTCCTTGGTTCCCTCTGATTCTGAAGTGCTCATACTGAGCTCTCTCCTTTAATCTATTTTCTTGGGAGTTATTTATATCTATATTATGGTTTATAACCCTGCAGGCAGTCTCTTCAGTCTGCCTAGTAGAATTGCCATAGCAAATTTTGAGAGCTTCTCACCAATATCGATAGCAAATTCTCTTTGTGAGTCTTCTGAAATCAAAGCTCTAGCTGAGGGTCAAAAGGGAGATGTGCTTTCTATGTTCAAATTCCTTCTAGGCTCAGGAATCTGAGTGAGTGGTCATCTATGGTGTGGCACTTATAAACTGAAAATCTTCTGAGACTTGATCTTTAGGTACTGCTAACCAGACTGTGTCTCAATTTCCAAAGGTGAGAATGTTCAATATATTTACCAAGCCTTGGTCCCAGGCTTTGATCACTTTGATGCCAGTGAAGTTCTATCCTTGTCAGAGAGATGTGTGTCTTCAAGGCTGATCTAAGTGGAGTGGGAATTCTCGACTAGCTTAAGTTAGATCTGATCATCCAGGCTTTCATTTTGTACAGACAGAAAATAGTAAAGAAGTTACTCCAGGGAATTATTTTCTCATGGATACCTAAACCACAGGAAGACAAACTGTTGCATTCTTATACCAGTGAGAAATGGTCTGTACATTTTCTTCCCAGATAGTGAAGGCAATTGAGCGTTGTCGTGATGAGCACTTGGATCAGGGTTGCCAGCAATCTCCTTGTCCTTTCCAAGTCCATGTGCCTGGCCTGATGGCCTGGGCTTTGTACACAGTCATCATCCTATTATGCATGAAAGCAGGTGTGGATTTTGCAGTGCTAAAGGGTTTGAGGTCCACAGCTCATCTGTTAAATCAGGAAAAAAACACAGTGTAGTATCTCAGTCCCCAGCAGCCCTGAGACACGGGACTGCAGTGTTTTACAAGCATCTTTTGTGCACCACAGCAATTTTCTTGTGATTTTCTCACTTGAATTCCCAGCCTATTGTAACAGCTGTGTTACAGGAGGAATGACTTGGCCCTGAGGTCTCCTGTGACCACTCCTTCTCACATTGCACTTCTGCTCCCTCCCTTTGGGAAGAGAGTTACACTGGCTGCAGCTTTTATCTTCATTCCTATTCAGTCTTTAGCAGTTCCTCTTTGATGCTTCCTGCCATCTCTCTCTTTCTTGCTGTGCTTTGACGGCTCTCTACTGCAGGCACAAGTAAGATCATGCTGTGATGATCTCCCTCAAAGCAATGTGTCTTGCTGGTAACAGGTACCTGTGCAGTGAGGCTGGCAGTGTACTGCTGTAGGGAGGCAATATGCTCCTCTCTGTCTTTTCAGATTCATCCCCTCTCGGGACTCACAAGGGCACCCCTCTTGACCAGAAATGTCAAACCACAGTTTGAAGCTGGCAGCAGATAAACTCTGACAGGGTTCAAATCTACGAGCCCTGAGAGCAGTGGCTTGCATTGATGTGCTTCCTAAAGGTCTGCATCTGCATCAGGAGTGCTGCTGATCTTTTGCTTAAAGGTTTGGCTTTTTTAAAAGGTACCACGGTGAAACACAGGGAGGGAGCATTATCCCATTTCTGAGATTCTGAAATTCTTACAACAAAGCCTAAATGGATTGTCTCTTCTCCTAAAAGATTAAATACTTTAAAAAAAATAATGGAGGTTCTACATTTATATGCAGAAAAGCAAAATAATTGAGAAGGAATGTACATCACTTTAATAAAATAAAATTGATGAGCTGAAATGGTTTCAAGTACAAGAGGTGACTGGGTCTCACAGTGAACAAAAGATACCCAAAACACACTAGGTGGGAGGAAAAAAATCTTATGCTTTCTGTTTACTCTCAGGAAAATGTAGTTCCACATTTAAACTTGGCAAACACCATGAGCTGTAAAAGATTGAAGCATTATTCTGCTCTCTATGGCTAAGCAATGTCAAGATAAAATGGTTACAGGGTCAAGGAATAGCCAGAAAAGGTCCATTGTCATCTTGTGTACTTGAGGGCATTCCTGAGTTACATCCTTAGACCAGGGATGAGGAGAAAAAAAGATGAGTTACATCTCTCTTTCACTGTATACAAAGTAAAATGGATGAAGTCAAAGCACCTCCCTCCTTCATGTCCCAGTCTTTACCAATCCAAAAGAAAAAAAAGAAGAGAAAGCAGTCCAATGAACTAAATCCCAGCAGTACAGTGTGAGAGCTGAGCATCTCACAGTCTTTGTACATGTGTAAAACTGAAATTACAACTGCTTCAGAAGTTGGGCTTGAAAATATGGGGAGTTTCTGAGTAAACTGAATCATAACAAAATTCTTAAAGTTTGTGCTGCTGGTTATGTTTCAGCCAGGTACCTGCCCAGACTGCCAAGAAAGGTGTGGAACCCTTGTCCTGCCTTTGAAGAACAAAATACAGAGAACTGGAAAAGGCACATGTAGGGCCTACGATTTTAATTCATCAAGAGAATAAGAGGAAGGATCTTATTTTTGCTACAATATATTTATTTTGAGAGAAAAGTGACTATCAGAGGAAGAACTGAGTTAAGTGGAAATTCAGATTCATTAGTGTTTAATATTTTGAAACATCCTCTGTGGGTAGAGGCAACATCCTGGCATCCTTTTGGTGCAGATGCTTGCACATGAGTGCCTGGAGAGGCAGGATCCAACCTTCAGTGCCTCATAATAGGAAAGTTATAGTGAAAGATGATTTCAACACACAATTCTGCCTCTGTTTAAGAAACTAGAGGAAATATGCATGAATCATTTATCTGACAATGTAAGCTGTACAAAGGAACATATGAGAGAATGAAAAATCCTGAAAATAAGTAAATAAAAATTCATCCCACCCCCTGAACTTTAGACAACTAATAGTTTTGAAATTGTTTTGGCTGCTTCTTGTTAAATTATGCCTACATGCATATGATCAGAGCTATAAAAATAAAATTGTTCTGCTCTGACACCTACCAACTCTCACTTTTAGCAATCAGTTCACGATATTGGCATCCATACGGCTGCGGGGGGGACTGGGGGAGAATATTTCACTTCAGGCCAGCCCATTGCTGTGAGATCCCTTTCAAAACACCTTCCTCAAGAGCAGAGAGCTGCTACTTAAGACCAAACCACGACACAGCTAAAATGATACATGTATTGTAATTAGATGTCCTTGCAGACAAGATTGGATTTAACATATAATTTTTAACACAGAAATTCTTTGTTCAATGTCCTTAAATGCTTCTGAAAAAGTTCCTTTGCGAGGGAGTTTTTCAAATGCAAGAGGAGCCAGGAGCTGCTTACATACCAGTAACCTATTGCTGCAGATACAGACAATTTTCCTTTGCACTCTGAACTACCACAATTTTGCTGTAGCTATTCAAGTCCCTTACAAAAGAATTACATTTCATGCAGAAACAAAGAAAATACTGAAACAGCTAGTGCAGCATCCTCCTGCTTCCTTTCAACATCTCTCTTTCCTTTAAGTTATTTTTTGTTTCTAGTTTTTAAGTCTGGCTGAAGAATAGGCAGTAGTGCAGTAAAGGTGTTTCCTTTCTTTCTACACAAAATGATAAGCTTGATGTGCTGCTTTATATAAATGTTCCAGATGTAACCTGTTCTTAATATTTATAAGAATTTTAGACCTGATGCTAATATAGCACTGCTTTCCTTAAAGATGTAACAATTCACAATCCTCAAGGCAAAAACTATGAAATAAATATTTTTTGAGATAGCACTCTTCTTCACTTTGCATAAATTTAACACTCTGCTCTCTGTACAATATGTGTTCTTCTTCCTAACTCCCCACAGACATAAATAGCTCTGGCAAGATGTCATGAAAGTAACAGAAGCTTTGGAAAACACCACACATTAAGGATGCTGAATTTAATTTTCTGCTTTTGTTTTGGATGGCCTACTTACTCTTCAAAAGCCTTGCCATGTCATGATGCAGAGTGGGGATGAAGGAACTATTAGACTATATTTAGCTCTGCACTAAACCTCAGCTATAAACACCCAACAAACAATATTCATGTGAGCCTTGAGCTGTCTATAAACAAAAAATAATGGGATGGAGCAGTCACCTCTATTCAGAAGAAGAATTTGTACCAGTGGTGCTGCCTCCAGGTATCGGGCTGAGATTGCTGTTTTACAGGTTGATAAGTACAGAGGAAACAGGTGCCTGCAGAGATCTGCCTGGAATAGCTGTTCTACAGAGGTCACCTCTTGGAGGCTTTGTACTTCTTACCTGAAACTCTCTGTTTTTAAGGGCATTACATATTTCTAATAAAAAATACATTCATAAATTAGGCACATGATAAATGTTTTACCCAGATAGAAATTAAAAAAAATTTAAATTACACATTATTGCCAACTTTTTTGAAGTTCATGCTCTCAATGAAGATCACCAACCATTCCTGATATTTTCCATTTCTCCACTTTGCATCTCTAAATGATATTCTGCCACAGATTCATGAGTCATTGTCTTCCCACACTTCCTGGGGTTATCCCTTCAGCTGGTCACCTGCTGACCTATCCCTAAAGCAAATAAAGTTTGGAAGTCCTTTGGGCTTCAGACTGGGCCCAGACTGCAGCAGTTCAGATGCTCTCTGTAACCCCACCAAACCACTTCTATGATTCCAGCAGGGAATTGCCTTGGACTGCAGTGCAGGTTTCTGCCTCTTCCATAGTTGGTAGGTTTTATTTGGAAACTGAAGGCTTTCCTTGCCTCTCCTCAGCTAGGTGCATTGTACCATGTGTTCAAACTCAAGGAGGGAGGACATTCCCAACATATTTTTTAATCCATGATCTCTCCTTGATTCAATTATCTGCACAATCAATCATTTTTTTCAGCCCTTTTCCTAAATCTTGTGACTTTTTTGTCATTCTCTCCCACGTCATGAGAAAGGAGCCCAAAAGCAGTTTCCTCTACAGCTCCCACAAACAGAAATTTTTCTCTAATTTGTAGTAAACTGTGCATTGCCAAAGATTAGCAATATTTTATTTAGACTAGATAAGAACCATTAATGTACTCATATCTTAGAAAACTAAAGAAACAGGAAACTGTAAGGGTTTGAGGCTTTAAAAGTGAACGCAGAGCAGCAGGACAATGTGTTCCCTCCATTTCAGGTTTTGTCTACATTGCTAAAAGCCTTAAGAATTATTGTAATGTTCTTTTAGACAAACATTTAGAGAATGCTTGTATGACAAATTACTGCTTCCAAATCTCACTATCCCTTCACTGAACCATAAAGAGTTTGTACAGATGCAGGTGCACAGCTCCAGGGTAGGAAACAAAAATGATCAGAGGCTGAATTCTTGACTTGTAGGTAAGAAAAGCTGTACCAATGACAGAGTCATTGTTCCTAAAATCGACTGATCCATAAAGCTGGTGTCTGATTACATGGTCTTAGTTCATAACTGGTCTCCATTTTGATAAAATTAAACTGAAATATGTTATTATTCAATGCCATTAATGCATGTGTGCTGACTTGGGACAGATGCTTATGTAACATCCAGTTTTACTTTGCTTGGCAAAAGTTTGGCATTTAGACATCAGAGCCCTGACTTCAGTGGTCACATCACTCTTCACTGTGAAGCAGGTCCAACTCTCATTTCCCAGCATTTCCCAGGGCATGCTGCTCCAAACAAACTGATGGGAATGCAGGAAGAGAGAGGGAAATGTTACAGCTAGTGAGAAACATCATAACACAGACATCCTAATTTTAGTATCACTGATAAATTTCTAAATTATGAAGCTTGTAACTTTAAATAGACCATTCCAGACTGCATAATCAACTTACATTTGATTAAATATTTTCTAATTTGACTTAGCCTTATCATCAAACAGCTTTCTTAGTTCACAAAAAAAGTGGAGATTCAGCTCACATGTATGTAAGGAAACTGAATTTGGTTTGCAATAAATCTTGATTTGATTTCTTTAAAAAAAACATAAAAATAACAAAAAAAAGCACCAGAAAAAAAAATCCAAATTTAATAGGCTGATGATCCAGGGTTACTAAGCTTAGGTGGCAAAAGTATCTTATGACATTTTTGAAAATTTTATCTTGGTGAATTAAGAAAAAAATCCCATTAATCCTGAAAATTCCTGCTGATATATGACATGAAACCCCCCAGCTTGCTCAGAATGGAACTGCACAGATCTAAATTACTTGACACCAAATACTAATGAGCAAAACCAGAAGTATTCCTTTGTAGTGAATAAACAAATTTTTCACTCATCTGGTCTGGAAAAAAAAGCTGTGTGGGAGAATTGTCATTTGTAGAAGAAATAAAACTTTTTAGGGTTTATTTAATGAAATTTACATAAAAGAAAAATTTTTCCTTATCTTGTTGTTTGTTTTTTTTTTCAAAATATTAACATATCTGTATGGGTTTTTTAATTCTCTGTCTTTATTATTGGGCTAAAACTGTTAACAAAATGCACTGTGAGTTTAGAAATAAGTACTCTTAAAATCTGGTTTACAGTGATTTATGAATTTATATCATGGAGCTTAAACAGCAGGTATGGAGCTAGATTAAGTATATTTATTTATGGTTTGATGTTGAATTTAATAATTGTGAAAAGTAATTTGAGTCAAAATGAAAAAGAAATGTGATCATCTTGGGTCCTGGAAAAACAAAAGTGATATCAAAAATAATTTTCTTTAAATTTAAAACTCTATATATACCAGTTCTTATATGCTACATAATATTTTTTTCTAGATGTACTAGTTGGTAAAACAAAAGATTTATTTTTTATGAGATTTTCCTGCCAATCTCCTTAAATTGTTATTGCTAGAAAAAGTATGGAAGGAAAACTTAGCATTTTACAATGTAACATACTTAAAAAAAAAGGAAAAAGTATTAAATCAACAAGCATTTGTGAATAATTTTATCTCTTTCTCTCTCACCAAAACCTTGATTTTCCAGCTAATTGCTGGTTCTATTCTGTGTTCATGAGCATTAACATCTGAAGAGCTGCAAATCTTTATGCTTCAGTGAGATGCACTTCTGGCTGTGCTCAAGGAGAATTTCCCCTCAGTGCAGGAACCACCATGGCATTGGCATTGTGGGGATCCCAGAGTCCCTCCCACTCCCTCCCGAGCCTGCTGCCCCCCCAGCCAGCATAAAAACCTATAAAAACCCATAAAAACACCTCACAGCCCCCAGAATTTCAGGCAGATTATAATCACAGCCCAAGTAAACTGACTTTACAAGTCATGACATTTAATTCAGTCCATTAATCCACCCCTAACTGTTTTACAGTTCTACAGAAAGACTCACAGATGTCTCCAATATTTACAGCAGGATCAGCTGGAAGGTGACTGCATCTGATCCCCAGGATAAGTTTCTTCTCAAAATCCTTCATATTAGAGAGGTGCAAAGCTACTCTCACTCTCACATATTCCTGGGCAAGCAACAGGTAAATCTCTCTGCTCAGCCCTTCACACATTAATGTGATTTTCAGTACTAAAAAGATTCTGAGAAACTCTTGCCAAAGGCACAAAATCATCCAGTTACACTGAAAACAGCAGTCAACACAAGGTGGATAAATCCTGCATGACCTACTTCTGTGGACCAGAGGTATCCTTCAAATTATCCCAATCAAATAAATGTGGGGTTTATGCATATTTTCACACACAAGTGTCCTTGGTGTAAAAGTGCCAGCCTGAGATATAAGAGGGTTTGATGTAAACTTCACAGACTATTGTTTAGAGCCTTCACCATGACACATGGCCAAAAAAAAACCCCACTCCACATTCCCTGATTCCCTTCCCATGGGTACATTTCCAAATAAGAAGAATTTTTAGTTTTAGAGAGGGCAGCAGATAGTGATTCTGGAGACAAAGAACGAAGGCTGAGTAACAGTATATGCATAGAAAGGCTAAGAAAAATATTTCTCCCCACAATGTCACACATGGATAATACATGTCCCAAATTTGTCATCACTCTGTGATCCTTTGGTGAGCAAACTCCTTTCACATTCTGCTCTTAGTTCTTTACTCTCCTCACAGAGTTCATCAACCCTGCTTTTAAACTGATTTCAGCCCTCTGCATATCCCATGGAAAGGGAATTCCTTCTTAATGTAACCCACACATATTTGCTCTCATATGCTCACTTCCCATAGTGTTTCTGGGTCTTGAACCATCCCATTGCATCTCTGTGACAACAAGGAGAGCTGATGAACCACCCTGCAAGTTTAGGTTTGGTGTTTTGTTCCTGATTTTTTTCTCTTAACATAAAGGATATAAGATCAGGACATCTGGAACATCCCAGGACCCAGCATTACAGGACCTGGCTGCAGGTCCTGCAGAGGGCTGTGAAGCCCTCTCACCACTGGGATTTACCTCAAGACAGCAATAAGGGCTGCTGTGTTCAGCCCCAAGAAAACGTGCAGTTCTGCACACTGGGATGTGTGGCAACCCTGGCCACTAAAAGAAACTTGTGGGGAGGTACTTTGCACTTTGAAAAAAAACAAAATGAAAAATCATTGTGTACATCAAATTCCTGCCAATTAACAGTCATTTTTTCTCTCCCAGTACCAAGAGATTTAGCTGGTATAGGGTATAAGTATAGAGCCAGAGACAAGAGATCAATTCATAATGTTTAAAATGTTAAATCTTAGATTTTTCTTTTTCATGTAATATCACTTATCTTTTAGACAAGCTTGCTGCTCTGAGTCTGCTAAGAAGAACATGAAGACACACGAGAGAATCTGGGAATCCAGAATTTATTTGTCCAGACTATATTTATTATTTCTATTTTGTCTCTGTGTGAGTATCTATAGTCCTCAATGCACATAACATTCTTTTATCTGTGGTGCTTGGATTAAGAACAAGTCTTCATCTCTCCTATGAGCATTTGCTGGCACTCTTTAGCTATGAAAAAGTCTCCCTCTTCAAGAGCTTTCCTCTGCAGCCTCATGGGCTATCAGAGCTGTGAAGAAGAAAAGTGCATTGTGTTGGTCCAGCTCATGCTGAAGGACTTGCATCATGTGCCAAGTTACAAATCATTCTCTTCCTTCAAGAGATGCTCTGCTGAACCACAGTTCTGGCAGGTGTCCTCAAGGGTGACAGTCCTTTAGAGAAAAAAACAGTTTCACTTGTTTAGGGTTTGGAGTTTTTTCTTTTTTTCTGCAATGATGTATAAAAATTTTAATGGAGGGAGAAGAAAAGAGTAATTGGAACAAAAGGAGCTCCAAGGAGGCTTTTCAACCAGCTAAAAATACTATTTCCTTTATCAGAACCCCCCATATTGACTAATATGCTTGCATCCTGGCTGCAAAGATTTCACACAGACCTGTAGTATTTGCAAATGGGAATCATTCTTTATCAGCAAATTAATTACTGTTGGGCATTTACATGCAGATCATTCAGTGCAATTCATCACAGAGCAGGGAGGGCCAACATATGGAGAGAGACTATTTACAAGAGCGTGTAGTAATAGGACAAGGGGGAATGGCTTTAAACAGAAAGACAGTTGTTTCTATTAGATATTAGGAATAAATATTTTACTGTGAGGGTGGTGAGACCCTGGTACAGGTTGCCCAGAAAAGCTGTGGGTGCCCCATCCCTGGAAGTGTTCAAAGCCAAGTTGGATGGGGCTTGGAGCGACCTGGGATAGTGGAAGATGTCCCTGACCATGGCAGGGATCTGGGATGAGATGATCTTCAAGGTCCCTTCAACACAAACCATTCTGTGATTCTACATGGGGAAGAATGAGTTAAACATATTCAGGACTTTATGTAGCAGACTGCCATGGGGCTGACTAGCAAAAGCTTGCAGTCATATTTCTACCAGGACAGACTGATAAAGTAGATTTTTATTGGATCAACAATTACTGTAAAAGGCATTAAAGGTCAAAATGGATAAATATCAAGTCATACAAAGCCCATCTTTAGCTAACAGCAATTTGGAAGGTTGCGCTGTTTTAATAACAATTCATTGTACAAAAGCTGCTGAAAATGTATCACAGAGTTCTTGTAGAAATCCTGTGTTGAAACTGCATCTTCCTAGCTATTAATAATACTACAACAAGCATCATCCTGTATCATATCAGTGGGTTTAAACTGTTCTTCATAAATATTTCTGGAGTTGGTTGAATTAGACTTCAATGATTTCTCCATTAAATGTGGTCTGATCAATTTTTACGGCATCGCCTGAGGAATGAAATCAAACAAATGTCATGCTGGACTCACATTTCCTCTATGGATTTTTGAGGCATTCCTTTAAAAATATATTTTTGTTTGACAGCAGAGACATCGATTTGACAACTTGCTTTATAAAATTAGAGTAGCTTTCAAGTAAGGTAGTTATGCTGGGTGATCTGTGTACTACTGAGTTATTTGAGGCTTCAGCTCACATCCCAGTCACACGGGGCAATTTGTCATTATCTCTGCTAATGACTATGTGAATCTGGATCAAACGGAGGAGCTGGTAAGTAAACATGTTTTCTGGAATCAAAGAGCTTGATTTTAATATTTGTCATTAAAAAAGTGACACAGCTTCCTAAATGCTACGACATGGCGCTGTGAAAGATGAGACATACCGTTTATCAAAGGTATCATTTTAAATCTAATTTGAGAGCAAAGGACTTGTGAACTGCCACGAGTCAGGCTAAAGGGCCTTCAGTCCAGTATCGTGATCCTTAGCCTGGAAAGTAGCTCCTGCTTGGATAAAGGCAACAGCCACTGTTGAAGTTGATTGGAATAGCTGAACATTATACATTCAGCTATTAACAAGATATCAAGGGTCATTCTAGTTGAAAAATGAAGGGATTTTTTTAAGCTATATTGTAAAATAAATTCAGGAAATGTAGGGCTGAGATGAAGAGGAAAAATACATTGAACTTGGCTAAAAGCACCTCATTAAACCCCCGTTTCATTAGCACAGCTTGTTAAGTCACTTAAGGCTTAACGAAGGTCTATCCACTGCAGCAGCTGTGGTCCTGCAGGGTTCTAGGTGGAACATCAATTGAATTATCCTGACAAGCAGCAGAGAAGGGTCTAACAGCTTCCTCTTTCAGGTAACAGGTACTTTTGCAGGTACAACTGAACAGAGAGCAGGTTGTGCAGGAAACCTTTTTCAAGTCTTGAAAAACCTCTGAAAATGGCCATGTTTCAGAACAACTGAACAATAGCTGTGATTAATTATGATCTAGTCTGAAATAAAAATAATGGGTTAACTACCTTGTAATGGGAGCCTGTGGTGAGCTTTCAGAAGACTTATCCTTTCCTCTCCTTTGAAATAACTTTCCTTGTGTTAAATAAAATATATTAAATCCATTTTTGATTTTTTATTATGGTTGGGAGTAAGGCTGAGTAATATCAGTTTTCTGTAGATTCAGGGAATAAGAAGTTAGAGGAGATAATTTTAAACTTTTTATCTTGTCTCACCTGAGCTCTTGAACTAATCCCCAAACTTTCTGCTGGTTGAAATCATATTAAGAATAATTTATGATTTATTTTAAAGGCATTGAGTAATCTGGAAGCTGAAAAGTCAGTGATGTCAGCTATGTGTTTTGTACCACATCTATGTGATACCTGACCACTTTTTAAAAATGGGAAAATTCTTTGTCAACAAAAAAATGTGTGGCCCATTGAAGAATCAAAAATAATTTTCTTTAAATTTAGAACTTTATATATACCAGTTTTTATATGTATAAAACTTTATCTGTACCATTGAAGAACATGGACTGCATCTATTTGCAAGCTTGTGAAATATAGTATTTTATGATCACCAGCTTTAAAGCACAGATTACTTCAGTGTAAGTGAAGTGTGACTTCAGTGACTGAACCATTTGACCATTCAAACCATTTTACCAGAGGTAGAACTAATCCAAAACTGGTATGGTGTGAGGCTGCAGAAAACATGTCCATAGTGAGAAAGCTTTACCATTGCATCTGGCACTGACATTGCTTTCCCCAGGCAGGCAGCCAAGCGCTTGAAAGGATCCAAAAATTCCTGAATTGAGCCCTGTCCCTCATCATCCCCTCTCTAGTCAACCAAAAATCATAAGGAAACAGAGTAAGCCATGCCACCAGCACTAACACACAATCAGCTCCAGGCTTTAGGGAACTGCACACCTGAAACAGATTGTCCTGAGAAACTTTGAGTCACCTTCTTCTCCATGGTCCAATAATCTCCAGCCTCACAGATGATTCAGCCTCATATGCAGCTTCCATCTGTGGACATTTATTCCCATATTTTCCATAAAACCTCATGATTTGTGAGAGTGTCTGAAGGGGAGCTCTGGAGCCTGGAGAAAAAGGTACTACAGTTTTCATATTTAAGCTTTTCCACTTTGGTCAGATTCCCTGAGTACTTATTAGACCACCAAGAGATAAAACTCATGAGAATTATTCTGCAAATACAGAGACTGAGTCACCAGTCAAGAAGAGAAAGAAACTGAATGATAATGATTGCTGAAATTAGTAGCTACTGTTACTACTACTACTACTCCTCAACTATTAACTTTTTCTTAAAAAGGGTTTGAGCTTCAGCACAACATATGGAAATTGTAGACTTCCTCCAAATATAATTTCTTCCTGTTGTGGTCCAGATTCTTTCCCAAGAGTTAAAGATCTCAGGCAGAGGACAGAGGTGACACTGAATCTCTCAAATCTGGCATTTGTTCTAATCAATAGACTACAGGGTAAAATGTTCTGTACAAGTCTCCTCATCCTCTAAAATGTCTTTGCAGATGTGCCTCATGGGTAACAGGGTGGATGGTGTAACAGTGTCTTTATTGTGAATTTAAACAAAGAGCGATGGTGAGATAGAGACTGATTATTCACAATGGATAGATGATGGCTGACCTTGGGCAATGTTACTACCAAAAAATGAGATCTTCTGGTCCTTCAGAATTTGGTTACCAACTGAGGTATGGTAGCCTAAGTTCTATGATTGCAATTATGCAGCAATTAGGCCTCTAATTCCTTCCATGGATTGAGCTCTAAAAGGCTAAAAAAACATAACAAAAAAACCCTCAAAAAATGACCAATCAAAAAACTACACACCCAATCAAAAACAAAAACAAAACAAAAAAGAAACCCAAAACCAAACCAAACCAAAAAACAACAGAAAACCCCAAAACCAAACCAAAACAACAACAACTAACCCCAAAAACAAACAAATAAAATAAACCCCAAAAATATGAAACAACCAAAAAAAACCCATCACACCCCCCAGAAAAACCCAAGGAAAAAGTAACAACAGAGGCTTCTCACTCACTTGGATATTGCTGAGATATTTATCCCTAAAATCTGAATTCAGTGAGCCTTGATCTCAGAGAATCTCATGTGCACTATCTTTTGTTCCCAGATTTTCCTGTATTGCTAGAAGAAATTACTAAACTTCAGCATTACTCTACATTTGTTCCAAGGTCTGGTTTCTCCCATGTTCCATTGTTATAAATCTGATTTTTCATAAATATACACAATCCTGGACTCCGTTGGGCTTTGTTGCAGACCTAAATTGGAGTAACCTACAGTAACTGGCATAGCTATAAGTTAAAAAACCTCCTCAAAATCAGACAACAACAAACCAGTCCCAACAGTGGTATGAAGAGTTAAATTATTTAACACGAGATTCACTCAGCTCAAAAAGTCAACATTCCCAAATCTCTGCCATTCTTTTACATACTTCATAGCCAGACTGGGTCTCCATATGTTCAGAATAATCCAACTCATGGTGAGACTAATCTCCCGAAAACTAACTCATTAAATTAATGTCAGTGATTTTATATGCCTGACTTGTGGAAACAACTCATGGGAGAATGACAGGTCTTATGTGCTGTAGTGCTCTGCCACCACTGCCATTGAACTGACCCTCATGGATAGTTTGAACTCCAGTGCTGAATTTGGCTACTTAATTTCAGGTTTACTGGAATTCAGGAGCAACATGCATGTATCTGCCCTGTCAGGACAGCTTTTGCTGATGATTATTGGCAGAGTTTGCTGTCAGAAGTGAAATCTTTTGGCCAGGCTTCTATCTCCACAAGCTATCTTATCATTAGACTATTCAGCAGTCAAATAGATCATCCCTCAAATGAGTGATTGCAACAGCAGTAGCATTTGGATGTTAGAAAGGATGTGATATCAAACACAGGCCAATACTGCAATGCTGCCACAAAAAGAAAAATCCTGGGTTGAATTAGTGGATGTGCAAAATATAAAAAGTATTAAGTGTTTTTATTAATGACTTTGGCTTGGACTAAGGTTCAGTGGCAGAGATTTACTGGTTTTGGTTCTGATGTTACTGACCAAATTAATTGCTGGTGTTGTGACATTGATTTACTATTGGTAGTGTTTTAGAAAGAGGTGCCCCTCCCATGAACCATGTCCCTCTTGTTCCATGGGCTTTGCCACCAGGAGACAGAGTTGTGGTCAGTGCTGGAAGAGCTCCCAGAGGAAAGCAAGGGATGCAGGCAGATGGGGGAGCAGAAGGAGCCAGAGCATCGACACCGGGCCCTGGTCTCAGCACAGCCACAGCCCAGCAGCACCGAGCCTGTCATGCACACCAGAGGAACTTAAGGTGGGACTTGAAGAAGGGAAATGAAATGGCTTTGGGATTTTTTAGAGGGAGATACTCCAAAATAAACAGTGGACTTGGACAGCTCACGTCTGGGCTGGGTAGGAGGGAGTTGTCATCTTGATAAAGTATGGGAAAAGTTTGGGCTGTGAAGGAGCTTGGAAGTAAAGACAGGAGGTCTGCTTGATGCCATGGAGAGGGGGAAACTCAAATGGGGAGGAAAATCAGAAGGGCCACAACATGAAATTAATTTTTACAGCAATATTTTGAATTGTTACAGAAGGAGAATAGGCAAGAACATAGACATGACAAAAATGTATGGGAATGCCATGTAAGGGGACTAAAGAATGGATGAGCTTGTTCCAGGCAATACAGAAAGGAAAAATGTGTAGTTCCTCTCTTTTGTTCAGTTTTGGCTGTCATAGAGGAGTTTTTTCCCATATTAGTTAAAAGTCTTAATCTGCCTATATCTCAGCTCCTTCCCTGTAGAAGATGGATAATAACATTTGTTCTTGTTGTTAGGAAATATTCCTTTTTGGCAGAAAATTTTCTGACCATAGTTTATTGCTCACTTAATACAAGTCTGGCCTATTATCAAACCTTGATTTAAACTGAAGCAATAAATAATAATAACTTTTAAAAGCTATCGACAAATGTGAAGCAGTTTGAAAAAATCAGAAGATATAAAGCAGAGAAAACAGGAAGAAAACATTTTGAGAATGGAACTTTGTCCCCAAATTTCACAAGTGAGAAGCCACTGCACTGGCACAATCACAGTAGTAGCAAAGCATTGTAACCACATCAGGGCAATGCATCACTTTATTTATAAGGTGGATATTCAAGCAGTAAAACACAAGGACCCAAGTGGATGCTGACTGCTTGGACTTTTCCAGTGCCTGAGATGCACGTTTGCTTGGTTTATCAGTTTGGGGTTTTTTTGATTGTCACAATGCATTCAGGAGGAAAGGGTTTGTTGACGTCCCTCCTGGCAGGGAAACACAGACAAATGTGTACTAACAGCAAGCCAAAATGGTCAAGGAGGGAAAATTCAGAGAACTGGACATGTTTATGGATATAATAAAAAAATATTCCATTGCCTTACCTTTTCCTTCTCTCTGATTCATTAACTTACATTATTTAGTAAAGAAAAATACACCTTCTGCTGATATGAACTAAAACACAAAAACCCACACTGTTTCCAGGAGATTTTTTTTTTTTATTTGTGGGTTTTTTTGTGGGTTTTTTTTTCAATTCCCATTAAGAATTTTGTTTGGGTTTATTGAAAATTTGTAATTAGGCTTGTTGAAACACTCCCTTTGCAAAATGCATAGTATCTAGGTAAATTTGACTTAAATTGTTAGCACATGCCCTCTAACAGGGGACAGCCCTGGCCTTTCTTTGGGAGTTGAAATATTGAGCTTAATCCAAATAAAAGTAGAATCTGTGCTAACAACAACAAACCTAAAAGGCTTTTAATAACATGTACATACTTTAAGGATTTAAAAAATCTAACTGCAAAAGGACATTGCCTTCCTTCTTTTCCCCTTTAGTGAAATTATCAGTGTAATGGGGGAAGAGAGAACAGGTTGGTACCATGAAAACTGAGGCTTCATGTAAGAAAAAAATCAATCTCTCTGTAAAAGTGCTTCTAAAAACTGCATACAGGGAGACATTCTGGTAGCAAACCAAAGTAAGAAAATCAATCTGGAAACAAAGCTTGTTTTTATTATTGTGATGAGAACAAGATTCGTGTTGAGGAATTAAATTCCAGTGAAAAGCCCATGTTACATCTTCTCGCTCAGGTGTAAGTATTGAGAAGCCAAGTCACAAGAGAGAGTTTCAAAAAAAGGTACCCAGGAAGACATTAATACAATAGCTGTTTGAAAAGAATTATGAATATTTGTATATGTTTCAGCTGTAGGATATCCCATTGCTGTCTCAGAGAAAATCTTCACAAATTAAATTACCACAGCAAAGGCTGTGGGTAATGTTTGTGTAGTATAAAAACCATGTTTTTCTGAAAGTATGTGATTAATGTGCTTCATGTCATAAATCTGGTCAGCTGGTAGGATGATTAATCGGCCACACTGGTCCCCTCTCTCAGATAATTCCTGGTTTATTGATTATTGCATGCCTTTTTCTTCCCTACAGATAGAGCTCACTAGTTTTCACTTAAAATGATCAGATTAGACCTGAAATGTTTGCTGTGTGTAAGCTAATTCTAGTCACTTGAAACTTCACATAGCATATATTGTGGGTAAATCTGATTAGAATGGACAATTGACTTCTGATCTGTGCTCACTCCGAGGGACAGCACAGCAGCCCCCAACACGCAATTAGACCGAGCACACCGAGTCCCCTGCGCGGGGGGAGGCAGCAGCTCCTGGCCAGTCTGCCACTTACCATTACCCAAACCAACAGAGGATGTCACTGAAACAAGAGCTGAAGTCAAAAGGCAGAGAGAGACTGAAAGTGCCCGGTCTCTGAGTGCCGTAAATGACCTTGAGATATCTCCTGTAAATGTAGGGGTGTCTGGCTCCATTCTCAGGCAGAAACCCACAGTGATGTTTTTCTCAGTCATGAAATACTGTTTTTGAAATAGCATTCTTGTACTTTAAGACTCCACAGGATAAATAAAATTTGTGGTAGGCAGATCTATTTGTGTTTACAGGAGGCGTTGAGCTCTTTCTGGATTCTGGGCCATTTATGGTTGTCCATGGCTCCTTCTTTCTGCTCTGCTGTTCAAGAACTTCAGAGCTCTTAGTCATAATAAACCCCTAGTGTCTATTTTCTACTAATCTGCCATGACCCCTCTGACACTTCACAAAGTGAGACACATTATTCCCTTATTCTCACTTTTTCTGCTCCCTGTAAATATGTATCCTGTAACCCCAGTTTCCTCCTTCCCCTTTTCTGCTCATGCTTTTATTCTTTTCATTTCTTAGCTTCTACAATTTTGTTTTTCTATCTTCTCACATCTATGAAGTCCTCAGAAACTTCATAGAAGTTCATCCTCTGCACTGTCCATTATTACACTCAGCCACTTTTGACTAGAGCCTGCAAACACACTTCTCAACCCTTGGCATGTCTCTTCCACCAACCTTTGTCTGTGGTGCCTCTCCCCTTGCTAACAGCTAAATTTACCTGCCACAAAAAGGGGTTGCTTTGGCCTCTTATCCAAGCTGTCCTTTCCACATACAATGCAGAATGTTAGTCTAGATTTCACCCCTGGCCTCCTGATTGCTGCCCTGCTCTTAAATCTGTTCTCTGATATGCTATTAGCTTTTTATAGGCACTACACCTATTTTCTTGAGTCCCTTCACAAGTCCTCTGTGAGTCACTGACATCAGATGGAGGTTACCTCTGCATCTTTATCTGTACAAAAATAGTTGCACTTGCCCTTGTACATTTTCATGACCTCCCTCTTCCCAGGTCTCTCCTGTTCACATAACTCTTTTATAGCATCCCTATGTGCTTTTCAACAAGATTCTTTAAGTCTAACCTACAACTCAGGAATAATCTCTAAGGCCCATCCCTCTTTTAAGTCCCTCTTTAAAGTATCTTCAAGAATGCTCCCCCACCTGTGTTTCCTGTGAGAAATTACCAGGACTGGCCAGAACACAAAGATCTTCAGCTATTTGTAGGTGCTTCACTGTGTGCATCTGACATTAATTTACTAAATTCCAAAGTGTAAAGATGTTCAGTCTGAACACAGAGCCTTCCTCCTGCTCCATTGTGACCTTACACCTGGGCTTTTCTAATGTCTGTGACACCAGCTTGTATTTTTCATAAATAAGACAGGGCTAATGAGGAAAATGTACTGCACCTTTCACAGAGCAATGATCCTCACTGGAGGGTCTCAGCTCTCTTGCAACATAACCAGTGGGAAAAACCATAATAAATGCAGTGTGAATAAAATGTCTTTTTTAAAAAACAAAACAAAACAAAACTGGCTTTATGGACACATCCCTATAGATGCAAGCCCTGAGAAGAGCTGATATTCACATTACAAAGACAAAAAAGGATTTAGTAGAACTAACTCACAACAGCAGGATCAGACAAAAGAAAATATTTCAGTAAGACAGTAAGAGGGAGGAAGTGACCACTTCTATCAATGTAAGGAAATGAATTGACCTTGCAGTTTCACCAAGAAGAGATTATTTTTATTATTTCTTTTGTGACAGAACTGAATTCCTTTTCTCTTGCTTTTATCAAACAGTAGGAATACAATGTCTCCTTTCACAAGAGAGCTGGAGTCTATTTTCTAGCCTGAAAATAACAACAAATCTTGCAACTGCTTTAAAAATGGATCAGCACATAGAGGCGAGAATAGATGTAAATTTCTAATTTAGGGCAGCACTTTCATACACCATTTCAGAGCAATTTGGGTGTTTTATGTAGTATTTAAAGTCCTACAAATATAACTTTAAAGGGGGAAAAAAGAAATTGTTAAACCCTACAACAATTCTTTGCCTTATCAGCTGTGATTATTTTTAGACCTGCTATTAGGTTTTCAAGGAAAAAATAAGATCAAGTGGTAAATTTAATCAAAATAATTGCAAAAAAAAAGGTGAAAAAGCTAGAGAGAAACAATAAAGAAAATATAAGTTTCTTAACTATAATATGAAAGCTCCTATCAGTGTCCATCTCTTCTCACTTGTCAAGGTAATAATCAGAGCATATGAAAATGGCCTGGTCATCTTGTCATTATAATTCTTCTTAAACTGGTTACTCAACAGGAAGTATGAAGTTCAAAGAAGGGTTCTATATCAGTGGGCAGAACATATTAATTGAGTCCTTTCCTTCCTGGCCCTTTCCCTACCACACACACACTTGGTTCACAAAGAACAGAGAATTCCAGTCCAGAGGCACAAGGGTGGCTCATTTGTGATCCTAAAGAAGTGGGTAACCATCTCTTCACCTATGGCTTGCAGCACTGAGGAGTGTGTTGGGAGGGGAAAAAAAGAGAGAGGAAATAAAAGGACTAAGTGCCTTAAACCTATATGGAAATACAATTTCTCATTCAAGACAGGGTGTGATACACATACCTTACCCACATATGTCCTTAT
Source organism: Parus major (assembly GCF_001522545.3). Classification (NCBI taxonomy): domain Eukaryota; kingdom Metazoa; phylum Chordata; class Aves; order Passeriformes; family Paridae; genus Parus; species Parus major. The sequence goes on from NC_031769.1 coordinate 144,185,572, forward strand.
GAACAACTCACCATGGGCTCCCATACTCAAAGAAGTTTATCCCAAAATCAAAGAAGTTTAGACCATGGCCCTTTGATTTTTATAACAGGTGTTGACATTGGGTCCATTGAATCATGCTCTAAATGTCACTGACAATCCAGTGGGTCTCCACTGAACAGGCAACAAGCTTCAGCATGGGTGTTGACATCATTGACACCTGAATTCAGGGAGGTGGATCCCACTGTAGTAATGGGATTCTGCTGCTGAATCAAAGGTGCTGATAGAAATTTGAGATATGTATGATCATCTCAGATATTTAACTCAGGTACCAAGTATAGGAAAAGATTCTTGGGCGATCCAGGTCTCTTGGATTGTCAGACAGAGGTCAGGCACAATGTCCTAGGGGATTGAAAATCCTCATTAATTGGAGTCAACACATGGACTATATTTTGTAACCTGGTAGTGGAAAGTCAGTATACCTAAATATGTGAAGACAGACAGAACTTCTATGAATTTTAGAAAGCATAAATATAAATACAAATATTCATGCATGGACAAAGACTCCCCAACTAATTAAAGCTAGAAACTGGTATGTTTATTCAGCACCAGACACACAGGGAGTAACATCCCAAAGACGTGTGCAAAAATCACAGAGCCCTGACTCTATCTACAAAAGCCTTACATATTCAATCAATTATTTCATATTCTTATACATATGTATCACCTAGTCCCGCCTACCCCACTTTGTATTAAAATGAGCTCAGAGTCCTTTTGCGTTTGAGCAGGCTTTTCTTGAAATGGGTCAGTGGGATTTTAAATGGGTCAATGGTCTTGAAAGATGAAATCAGAAGTGTCTTCCTCAGAGTAAACTTTTCCCTTTTGTCTTTTTTGGCAAGCTCTTTGGTCTCTTGGCCATAGTCCTGAACCCCCATCCTGGTTCTGGCTGGTTTCTGGGCCCAGGTGCAGCTATGATCTCTTTATCATTACAACAGCTCATCTTTCTTGTCTCTTTCTACAAACACAACTAAGTCAAGCAAGTATTGCCTTAGCTCTAACTAGGTCCATCTGGTAATAATTAACAATTTACGTAGTTTCTACTCCTCTTGCTAAACTCTTAATCAAAATATATTGCTTCTGTCTTGCTAGCTACATGCTTAGCTTCTAAGTTCTTTTAACCTTTTGATTCGTTATGATTTTCACAACAGTCATTATTACATGTGCGAAAGAACTTGCAAATGTTTAAGATCACAGGTTGCTCTGAGTGCAAAGGCAATAGTGATGCCCTAAACACCAGGACTAGCACATGGCACAGACATCACACGAGAGGAACATCATGGTTTAACCCCAGCCACCAACCAAGCCCCAGCTCACCCCCCACCAGTGGAATGGGAACAGAATCAGAAGAGTAAAAGCTGGAAAACTCATGGGCTGAGATAAAGACTGTTTAATAGGGAAAGCAAAAGCTGTGGCCAGAAGCAAAACAAAGCAAGGAATTAATTCTCTGCTTCCCATGGGCAGGCAGGTGTTCTGCCAGCTCCAGGAGAGCAGGGCCCCATCACAGTAATGGTTACTTGGGAAGACAAACACCATCACTGCAAATGTTCCCCCCTTCCTCCCCTCACTTTATATATGATGAGTTTATATGAGCATGATGTCATGTGGTCTGGGATATCCCTTTGGTCAGTTTGGGTCACCTGTTCTGGCTGTGTCTCTTCCCAGCCTTCCCACACCCCCAATTTCCTCCCCAGTGTGGCCGTACAGAAAGCAGAAAAAGCCTTGGATCTGTGTAGGCCCTGCTCAGCAATAACAAAAACATCTCTGTATTATCAGCACAAATCCAAAACACAGCCCCACACCAGCCACTGGGAAGAAAATTAACTCCACCCCAGCCAAAACCAGAAGAGGTGTGGGAAAGTAGAAACAGCAAATTTATAGGAAGTGCTAGTATTTTTCAGCAATTGCTCAATTTTTTTCTGCTTGCTATTGACCTCTGGTGATTTTTCTCTGCTTTGAGACTTTTGTGCCTAGCTCTAAGTGTTCATTTTATGGTTTTTGTGGATTAAATGTTTTTTATTTACTTGTTTATATGCCAAATACCCTGTTTTTAGGAGCAATATTTTGTTTTGCTTACATATAGAAGACATTCTCTCAATAAAATTTCCCTGAAAATCTATGGATTTTATATGGAGGAAAATAACAGTTCCACAGTGCTTTAACCAAGATTGTGTATTATGATACTGTAAGAGAAAATAGAGATTATAAAACTTGTAATAAAGATATTATATGATTTGTCCTTTATAATGAAGATTTCATCTCTTTTCTTTCTTTGTTGCCATGGTATTCTTTTGTGACTTTATTTATAAGTGCTTTATGTAGAATTTTTGATCTTTTTCTTAGATTGGAATTATTTTTATTTTTTTTTTCAGCCTCTGTGAATTGCCAAAGTCTCCTCCTGGACACAAATTTTAAGTTCAGGTATCATTGAAAAAACCCTCACTGGAGATTTTCATAACTATCTATAGTAAGTAGCAACTCAGATTTTACAAAAAATTTGCTGTCTTCAGCTGCTGCATAAAGCATAGGCCTTTTCAAATTCTGCCAAAAATCAGTGAAAGATTTTATTGGATTCCTCAGTAGGAAGTTGCCAAAGCTTTCCAAAAAATATCCAGGCAGTTTCCTGCATCTTTTTTGACTTACCAAAAAAAGCCAAAGTTTTCATGGCCCAGAAAAAAAAAATAAAATAAGAGAAAGTCCCATGTCTACACACAAAGTAGTAGATGACTTGACTGCACTCTAAAAATACTCATTCCTGAAAGTTTGGAATGACACCAAAAGATACGAAATTAGCACCAAAGCAGTGAGTAGCCTTTCCTGGAGCAGGGGCTCAATAACCTCTGAAGAATAAAAGGCTGAATGCACAGCTCCTGCATGATAAATCAGTGCCATGACCACACTAGAAAGGAGACACTGGCTGGGCTCCAGGTGTTTCTCCCATAAGATCTCAGCTGTGCTCAGAAGAAAAACCCTTTGAAAATCTTCCCTTACGTGTCCCTTTGTAGCTGAGGACCTGAGCAGCGTGTGAATATCAACAGGCAGGACTGGATGCCTTGGGGATTGTACAAGAGCTGAGCGTGCTTCTGAAGGCTTGGAAAGGTCGGCAGCTGTTCCAAGGCCACCAGGGCTCCCGTGGTTTGTAGGGCAGGCAGGGGTGTGAAAGCCAGCAGTATGCAAAGCAGTGATGACATTAACACCAATTCCAGGAAAAATTGCTTTCCTGGAGGGGCTCCTAGGCAGTGGCTGGCTGAAACCAAGGAGAGGCTTCTGCTTTGAGCTCGCAGTTATGTCAGGGCATCAGGGGAGTTTGATATTTCTCCTATGGCTGCACAGACAGCTCCAAGGACCTGCTCTTCCTCAGCTACCAGGGGACACAAAGTCTCAGGAACACAAAGGACCTCGCTCCTCAAGGTGTTCTATTCAGGGTTTTGCAGCAGATTGTTGGAAAACTGGAAATTTGAAGTTGGTGGCTGTTGTGCCCAGTTGTGGCACAGCCCCAGGGTGTAAGTAAAGGGACAGTCTGCACTCATCCTCACAGACAGCCACTCCTGCCAGATGTCAGAGATCAGCAAAGGTCACTGGAGTCTGCAGACAGTCTGTCACCAAGATTCAAAGCAAGATCCTCACACAGGCTTTTACAGGCTGTAGCCATCACAGTTTTTCTTAATTTGAAGGTGACTGTAGCAGCTTTGTGTGGTGATCACAGCTATCACTTCTGTGGCCATCGACACAGTATCCAGTGACACCCACCAGCCTTGAGCAGCACTTGGAAGTTTCACTGCCTGTTTGTTCAGCCACAGCAAGGTTTGAATTGTGAGTCTCCTTTCCTTCCTGCACAGCCCGTGCTGCTAAATTTGTGGTGTCTTTTTCTGGGATGCTGCAAGAACACTCTGCCTTTCTCTTCCTGTTCCTGTTATGTTTTGATTCTTTCTTCATGTCCCAGAAATTCTACACAAGCAAGCCACATAGAACAAAGATGCTCTCAGGTATTACTGTTCTCTTCTTGGCAAAGAAAAGGAACACAGAATGTTCTGAATGCTGCTTTCACATGTTCATAAGGGACATGGTACAAATCTTTGCTAGCTGGCTTAACTGCTCCTGTGATCTTGTCTGATTGTTGTCGTACCTCTAGCTTTTCTCCTGAGTATTTCACATTGATGCTACAATTCATTCTGTCTTCTTGTGTGCTGAGAACATCATCTGTGGCAGGATTTTTGTTACTGTGTCTCTGCTGAGAAAACCATTAATTTATCTGCTTTTCTTTATTATTGTTATTCAACTTTTTTTGTTAAACAGATGCACTAATCGTACTGACAGTGCAGTGACAGGATTACACAAGTTTGATTAGTACATAATGAAAATTGCCTGTAACATAAGTATTTTGCAATTATGTAAAAAGCACAATGCCATCTGGGTCCTGCTCATATTTCTCTTTTTTTTTCTTCCCCCTAATAAATGACAACTAACAATAAAATTTTACTCTGTAGTAAAATGTGAATTGCAGCAACAAGAAATTATTAAAAACATTTTGTGTTTTCTTCATAGCATTTTAAGACTTAGGCCAGCAAGTTGAGTAGTCCTTACTCACAAAAGGAACCATTTACTTTAATAGAGTGACCTATCTAGTTAAAGATTATTTGCAAGAGCGGAATGTTTCCAGGTCTCGTAGAGAATGGGGAGAGATTGATTCAGGCTCCTGCAGAGTAATCATTTCCTATCTTTCTTTCATTCATCTGACCCATGAAAGTAGAGCAAATTGCAATGCTCCAGCCCACAGTGTCTACATCACTTCTAATATTACTGTTATTCAGTGCATGTGTTCACCCAGGGTTTTTGGACAGTGCATGCCACAGTGGCCATGAGCTGGCAACCAGGACCTGGCATCCTCTTGACTCTTTGATCTCACAGTAACATGTTTTTGGAGCACTGAAAACGAGTCCTTGGTTTCTCCCAGCAGACACTCAGAAATCAGTGAAAGCATCTGGCCTGTCCAGGACCCTTGGAAAGGCTGAGGTAAATGACCTGATAAGAACCACAGCATGAGCCAGTGAGAGAACTGGGATTACCAGACAGGGTTAACTGCATCTCAAACTTTTGCTACATCCCCTGCAAGAAAAAGAAGTTTATCCAACTCCTTGTTAAAACAGTGGTGGGTGAGAAGAGGAAGGTAATTATCCTTCTATAAATGTTGAAAATTAGATAAGAACTTCTGGTATAAGGGTCTGCTGGATTTGGGCTTTTATCTCTGCAGAACAGTATTCCTTAGGCACCAAAATACATAGTTAGAAAAGTTCTTGCAAGATTCATGATTCCATGCATGTATAATGAATTCAAACAAGAATTATATAAACCTCCACGAAGTACTTTCATCTAAGTCTGGGAAGTCCTCTGTGTTTTAGCAGTCAAAATGCTGTTTGAGATTGCTTTAGCTGGATGTAAAGAATGGCCTGTTTACATAAAGAAAAATAGCACAACGTTCCCCTACAGTTGCAGAGAGAGCTGTAAAGAACTTTCACTCCTGGTAAGCACTAGATAAAGCATTTCTCTGAGCTGCTTGTGGCCCTTGGGAATAGAATATTTTCATTTTCTGCTGGGAAGATGGCACCAAGCATAGGGCAAAGGGATGATGAGAGGTAGTGGAAAAGGAAAGCTCCACGCCTGAGGAAAGGAGTCAAGTGGGCAGGCTGGGCTGCCCTCTTCTCAGACTCCAGGAGTTCTGTCAGGTGAATGTGATAAATGATAAAGAAGGGTTTAGGTCAGTGTACCTGAGAACAGTTTGTCTTTAAGCGAGGGAAGAAGGAAATGACTGGAATAAGATACAGTCCCAAAGTTTTGGCTTCAACTCTCAGTAGGTTTAAAAAAAAAAAAAATAAAAAATTAGTTACATGAGGTAAACAGAAAATGAGATAAAATGCTAAATAGTTTACCAAGATTAGATAATGCTCAAATAATCATATATCTCCCTTTGATAGCAGAACTGATTACGCAGACAAAGGAAATTCAGTAGATGAAATCTGTCTGCGTTTAGCGAGGGCATTAGACATGGTGTCACATGGGAAGGCACTAGTGAGGGAGAAAAATGGAGAATCAGTGTAGCATCTGTAAAGTGGGGAGGGATTTAGCTAAGGGTCTGATAGCTACTGCACTCAGCAGGGAGGTGTCACACTAAAGAGAAGCTATTAGGGAAGTTCTCCAGAGTTCCTCCAGACTTACTTTTAATATTTTAATTACTGAACATGGCACAAAATATCTACTGAAATTCTCCATTGAACTAAAGTTGTGACAAGCACAGATCAGGTCTGTGTGGATCCAGAGGAGCTGTGGTTTTTGAGTCCTGCCACGCTAGAAATGGGTGGTACTCACTTGCACTGAACACAGGGGCTCGTGCTACTGATTAACAAAAATTTTGTGCTATAAGCTGGGAATAAAGATGGAATCAGATGGACATCCTGGGAAGATGTGAATGCAAACCTTTTTTCAGCTGTTCTACTCATCAGACATTCTTGGGAAAGTGCTCTCAGGGTAGAAATAAAAGGAGGAGTAGGAAGATCTGTAGTTATTTCCTACTTAGGCTTTTGCAAATGAGAGTGAAGTTGGAAGTCAAAGAATGGAACAAAGGTCATCTCCAACTTCCACTGCTGCTGTCAGCAGATGGATCATGACAGAGAAGAGAAATGAATTCTGTAAATGTGGGCAACAGACACCAGCAGAAAGCTCTTCCAGCCTTCAAGACTCTCTTTTCCCTGCACTGGGAGATGCTCTTTGCCATCACTTGCTCTCCCCAGGGACTCCTATACAGCACTTGCAGCTGCTGGTGCCAACCTTTCAGCTTGTTCCCTTAGTGAGTGTCCCTGATTTGATGTCTCAGAGCCTCAGTGCCACCCAAACTGCTACAGAAAGTAAAGGCAGAACATTTGCGTATTTCACAACTGCATAAAGTGGATATTGGGCTGCTTAAATGCCTTTTTGATGAAAACTTTTACTGAAAGACACTAAGAAATCTTTCATTAAATACTTGTGAGATAAGAGTTGTGTTTATGAAAAAAACTCATAGTCACACAAAATGATGTTAAAAGCAGCACTAGCTATTTCCAAAACAAATTTCAAAAGTTACAGAAAGCCCCTACCTTTGTTTCTTGTTGAATTTCAGGAGATGTTTTAACAATAAATTAAGATGTGTAACCTGTTTTTTTTAATTAATCTGAACTGACTCAATGAATTATGTAATTCTGGGACTATTTCCAGTCTGCAAATTATTTAAGTCCATAGTATTTTATGATAATTCTTGTGTATGAAATGTTTTAATCCTGTGGAAAAAATAATACTAGCATTTGTTTAATGAAATCATTATCACTAAACACTTATCATCTGTTTAATGAAATTCAGAAATTCACAGATGGTTGTTCTCTTATACAGCAAATGCATGTTTAGCAGAAACAATGTTGAGAAGTAAACACAGTAATCAGTATTACAAATGTCCCTCTTTTGCAATAAAACTGAAACATTTTTTTTCAACACGGATATGGACTATCAGCTCACAGTAAGATTACTTATCTCTTCTGAAGAGTCCTCTTTGAAATTAAAATAGGAAATAATCTGCTTTTTGTAAAACAGATTAAAACAAACCCAAAAATGCAAAATGCTATCCTGATCCAGAGGCTCACAACTCTCCAGACTTCTCAAATCCCCAGCCACCACATGCATAATAAACTTTAGTGAGGCTGATAATTATACTGAGGAATTATCCAGGATTACAATGGCAATAATTGTTATCTCCTACCTAAAACTGGTATAAGTTTAGCCAGCACTCATCACAAGCACATTTCTTTTGTTATGCAGAATATACAGCTTTGCAATTTTCTTTCTTCTGTAGATTTGGCCTGCCTGTAGGCATTTACCCCTCACTGCCTGATTTTGTTCTGCTCTGCTTTAGATGTTCTCAGTTATTTAACTGCTCCCATATGAAATTCTGGGTCTGCCTGAAGTCATGTCATGTTGAACTGAAGCTGAGATGCTAAAGTATGTGATTTAGCCATACAGCACAGCCTCACTCCTCTCCCACATCCACAGAGTTTCTGGGGATAGAGCTTGACAAAGCGTCTACAAAATGAAATTGCTTCTCAACATTTTGTCCTTGGATTTGTTCTTCTCATATACAAGGACAGCAAGCAGGAGAATAACTAATACAGGAAAGGAAGCTGTAAGGGAGCATTTACTTATGGGGATTAACATGATACAGCACAGTGACTTTGCAATCTGCACTGTAAAGTACCAGATGTCCCATCACAGTAATTCCCATAACTTAAAGGAGTACATGTACAATTTCTTTTTGCCCTGCTTTACTTCTGTAAATAAATTCTGTGTTGCTGTCCCACTGAAAAGGCCAAACTTTCCTGTCTGTTTTTTCAGTTTGCTGACAATCTCAGCATGAAAACACATAGATCTCAAGCACAGCTTTATTCAAGAGATAAATGTCAGGTAAAAGCAACTCTTTCATTGAAAACTTGACAAGACCTGGTTGCATTTGACACAGAATTGCTTACAATGGGTAAAATTTTTATTCATTAAATATAGATTCCATCTCTTTTTCCACCTCACCACTTTGTGGAACTGCTAGAAGACATGTCAGAGTACTCTTCCAAACAAGCTACATTTGAATGATTTCATAAACACATTTCAAACATCCAGGCTGGAAACTGGCCAGACTCCAGAGATAACAGCCTGGAATTGCTCCCACCCTTCACAATCAGGTGGAAGAACAGGTTTCTCGTTTTCTATTGCCGCTCTTTCATGCTTCAGGTCTGTGGCTAAATCTGCTCTCAGTTCAAGGCAAGGCTGGTGGGATAAAAAAGGAAATCTGAGCAGAGAGGAGAGACGTTTTCCAAAGGAGCCATCAGCCCTCAGCCCTGGGGGAAATGGGGGATATTATTAGTGCAGCCAAATTTTCTGTTGCTTTACTATGGGGATGTTCTGTGTCTGGGAAGAGCTGCTGGAGGCAGCAGAGGTAACTCTGGCTGCAGGACTGCCAGGGAGCAGGTGGGAGCAGTGAGGAGCCCTGGAATCCAGGCAAAAACCTGACACTGAATAGCCCTTCTCCTGCTGAGGTGCTGAGGGAAATAGGGCAGGAGTGTGGACCACTTCTTCCACTCTACAGGGCAGACCCACTCTCTGAAAAGAAAAAAAAAAAAGTTGCTGAAGCTGTCAGGAAGACTGTGATCAGTGGAAAAATAATGTGATCCCTTTGGATTTCCCTTCTTCAGGACTTTCTTCAGGAGCAGTCCCAGCCAAGGCAGTATCAGGGGTAGTTTCTCTATCTGGTTAAGTGTAGCATAATTAAGGAATCACAGACAATAGTGGCTGACACACTGGGATCTCTAATATTTAGGGATAATTTTCACAAGAGTGAAACTGGAGAACTTGGCCCTGCAAAAACTCCCCATGGAACCTCAAAGCCAAGGTAATTACTGTGCATGTTTTTTCCAACTCCTCCTCTGCCACTTTGTGTTTCTCAGACTTGTATTATTGAAAGGAAAAAACTGAAGGGCATTTTCTTGCCTCTACCACATGGTTAAATCTTTGAAAGATTTCTGTTTTCATCTAGCACAGACACTTCTCTGACTTATCCTTGCCCACCCTCCAAGCAACATCAAATCCAGGTTATGTGTTAAAAACAAAAAGCATTCAGTGCATATGCACATGATATTTAAAAAACAAAACAAAACAAAAAACCAAAAAACAATCTCTTTCCTGATGTCTCTCCTTAAATTTTGTCTTTTCCCCTCTGGGAAACCAGTCTATACTTTCCCCCACTTCTTTACATTTTCTGAAGACCCTTAACTCTGTCCTCTTCGCATTGTCATGCCTTTAATTTGGTTAAGCAAATTTAGTTTGTATCAGCCCGTTTGCTATTCCTGCCAATGCTCTGAGCCTTCTGTGTTAGCACAGGGACTGCAGGAGCAGCACTGGGGTTTTTCTCTGGATGTACAGTCAACAGAGGAATTTACAGCCCTGGCAGATTCTCGTGTTTGTGCTGGACTGTGAGCCGTCAGTCACTTCCAGAGGCTTCTGCCAAGAAGATGAATGGCCAGATGTCTTATTTAGGTAAGTTTATATCTTTCTAAACAGGGAAATAATCCTTCTCCAGCAGACATGAATCTCCTCCAGAAGCACCACCTCCATTTATGAAGCCCCACATAAGACAATTCATTGGCTTTCAAAAAACCCACTGAGCTCAAGTGTCCCACATGCAGCAGACTGCAAATGCAAGATTCAGTTAATGAGAACATTTATAGACTGAAATTTACTCTTACTTTTTTTTTTCTTACTCTTACTTTTGATTTGAATCAGAAGTCCAAGTATTTGCTTTTAGAAATGTCTACATTTTGGGGTAGATTTACATAAAAAATCCCAGTAACTTAAATTTACAAAACATCAGTTAGTTTCATTGTAAAAGGAGACAGGAAACACTTCTTTTGTTCAATGTATTTCAGTAAGTCTTGGGACCAGTGAAGATTGTAAATCTTCATTGATTGAAGATTGAAGATTGATTGGTTGGGGTTTTTTCCTCTCATTTACTTTAAAGTAACATTAAAATAATGACAACTCCCCCCTCAAAATAATAAAATAGAAAATTTAAAACTTTTTTTTAAATAGTTTTCTCAAAAAAACAGTTCACAATACTGTAATTCCAATATATTTTCCCTATGAGGTTTTTTTGACACAATTTCAGAACTCCTTCAACGTCTTTTGCAACAACAATAAGGGAAAAAATAATAAATAACCTTTTCCAATCACTTTATCCTGCAACAAAATACACGTTTACCTTTCTTACTTGCCTTATTACAGCAGTTTAAATGAATGGAACAATTTGATTCAGACACATGTTTCAGCAGAGGAAAAAGACATCTTCAGTGTCCCTAAATCTTGTAATCTTAATACTGATTTATTCTTACATGCATTCACAAGCAGCTACCATTGTCCACAAGCAAAGCAATTTGTTCAGCAGAGCTGAGCTGAGCCTTTAGGCTTGTTTGAATCTGCTCTCACACCCCCCTGAATGGAAGGAAGATGGAAACCCATCTGTTGTAACTGGGAGCAAGATGATGCAGCAAAAAGAGTAAATATTTATCCCCACTTTGTGGGTGAAGTGCTGACATCACATAAATGCCAGGAGATAAAAATAGTAGTCAAGGGATGGCAGAATAATATAAAAAAGCAGTTTTGCTGAAAAAATAGTCTCACACATGTGGTCTGGGTTCAAGGAAAAAAATAGTTCTAATTTTTCTCACATATTTGTCTCATTATATAAAAGTCAAGTAACAACACAGTATTGGCATGATTTGGTGAGTGATTTGATCCAGGATGAGTGAGGCAATGGGGGCTGGAGCTCATTCCTTGAGCTCTTCTATAGGTTTACTGACAAATACAGCAGCAACACCAAAATCACAATGAAAGAGGAGAAGAAATGGTTAACTATTGTGCATTCCTGAGGTGGAGTTTAGGTGGGGAGAAATTAAAGTACTTGAAGATTTTTGACAGTTTCTAGTGAACAGCCAACCACTGGATGTAGAGCTTCTAAATTCCCACTCATGTCACAGTTACTGGCTCACACCATCTTTTATAACACTCAACAATCCAATGTTAGAAAAAAGATTTTGAGGATTTCTGCATCCTGTGTACTCTACAGAACAGCTTGAAAGGAAGATGAATCATAGGCAACCAGTTGGCACCTTAGTCTCCTGTTTATTGAAGCGCATAGTTGAAAAGAGAAAATGTAACAAATATAAGTTGGATGAGCTATAAAATTAGTATAATCCTTTAATAACTGGAACTGCAAAACATCCGGAGTGTGAAGTTTTAACAAAGCATGTTTTTTGGACAATTGCCATTCTCTTCATTGAGTAAAATCAAAATGATGATGGAGGAAGACTCACTGGGCACTTGTGAAGCTTCTGGACACAGAGTTCCAACATAATGAATCCCTTTTCATGGATGCAAAAGCTATTGTCAGCCTGTTCAAACAGGAACAAAACCCTATAAAATAATGTTGTGTGCTCAGGGCTTGGTTCATCTGTTTGTACAGGCATGCCTGCTCTTACAAAGTCATATTTGCCATATATTTAATTACATCTCTGTCCACTCCAAGTGGCTCCACATTTAGGTACCAATGGTGGATGGTGTTGGGTCACACTGAAATCTTCCTTTGTTTTCCTTTTAATTAGCAAATTGCACTGTGCCATAACAACTATGGAAGGACAATGTTGTACTGTGAGGAAAAAAAAAAATCCCTTTGCTTTTTCTTTTTTTTTAGTATCTCTTATATAATATTCCTTTTTGCTTCCTCAAGAATATTGAAACCCAAATGGAATTAATCATCCAAATGAAATCTAAGACATGATAGGGTTTGGTCTTATGTTCAACTGGCCTAATTTGATAAGTGTTTTACCAGGATTCCTGTGATAGGAATTACATGGCCTTTGTGTAGTGTAAAAGTCACAAGAAGGGAGGAATTGTGAAAATAACAAAGAGCTTTTAACTGCAAGCTGAAAATAGAAACCACAGCACTTGACAATCTTTTGAGCAGAAGGGCTTTTTGAAAAAGAGCAGTTTGTAAAGGGAGAAACAGAGGTCAAGCGACAAAGAACAGGTCTGTGTTACAGGGAAAGCAGCTGAAAAGTGAAGGTACTGAACTGCAAAGCAAACAGCAAAGGAATTTACTGACTTTACAAATCATGCACCAGAAGCCCTGCAGAGAAGTTACATTATTTCCTTTTCTCTTGGCCTTTTTTTTTTGAGGGGGGGAAAGGAGCATATACATTTCAGATCAGTGCACTATGCTGATAGCCACATTCCTCTATTTAAAATTACTCTTTATACCCCTCACTTATTTTCCTTATCATGATTGAGGAGGGTGCTTAAATATGCAATGAATCCTTTAGCAATCAACTGAATGACATGTTTAAATTTTGTCAACTATTAAAATACCTAAGTGAAATGGGGCCTTAAATGAGATTTGGTATGTGACCGAGATAGGCCTTACATAGATATGCAGAGATGACATGTAATGGTCACATCCATTTCTGAAATATTAATATACCTCCATGGATTTCAAAGTCACAATGATTTATGCTGCTAAAGACTTGTCTCACTGTATATATCATATATAAAAACTGTGGGTGTGGGTTGTTAAATAAATACCACTTTTCAGATGAATGAAACACTATGTCAGACAGTATAAAAGCAAAGCTTTTCAAAGAATATTCTGTGACAAGGTCCAGAACAGAAGGTTTAGAGCAAGCTAAGTTAATTTTCAAATTATTAATAAGGAAATTTACACTTTCCCTTGATTTTTTGAAGGGCTAGACACCATTCCTGTCACATGCTGTTGAAATTGAAACATGTCATAATTGAGAAATGCAATATTCCATCAAAGTACAAGAGAAACTGAATAAGGGTCAAGAAATAAAGTCAATCAAAGCAACTGTCTATAATGCTGAATTTGTGTTGTTTTCTGCTTAGCACAGATCCATTCTTAATTGGTCTTATTATTAAAATGTATGACTAATAATAACTTAGAATGATAGAAACTTGGAATAACTTGGATGGGTAAAGACCTTGGGATGTCTCCAGCCCAGTTTCCAGCAGTGTTGGTTATGGGGTCAGTCCAGGTTGCTTTGGGTTTTATCCAATTGTGTCTTAAAACCCTCCAAGGATGGAGATGGCACAGCCTTTCTGACTGGGCAGAAGCTCCAGATGGACCATCTCAGTGGTCAATGCCTTCCAGCTTGCTGTCTTTCTTGCACTGGACTGTGGAAAACTGGGTATGCACTGTCCTAAATGTTTCACAGATTCCTCTGGTATTTGATTTATAACAGCTCAATATTGGGGTTTTTTTTACCACTGACTGTTGAGGTACCATGGTGTAACTGGTTCCCCCAGGGCTGGAAGCAGGGAGCAGGGTGGGCTGCCCCACAGGGTGGCCAGGGCAGGGCTTCACAAGGCAGATCCCACCCTCCAGCCCTAGGTAAGAGCACCAGATATCTCTGTGGGGCTGGGGATAGAGATGGGGATGGGTTTGGACAAGGCCAGGCCATTCATCTGTGGCTCAGGAACAGCAGCTGCCACAGCCAAGCAACGCAGGGCTGCATCCAGCACAGCCACAGCTGGGGCAGGCACTGAGGACCAGAGCTGTGGGGCATGGCAACTCCCCTGGGCCAGAAGTCAGCCCAAGACAAGGTCAGCCCATGGTGATCCCAGCAGGTTCTCCCCACAGTCACCCAAGGGAAGAGGTTACCAAGGGAAAGGGCCACTCCTGTCCTCACTGGTGCTGAAATGGTCCCCAGTCCTGCCTCTTAAAGGCTCATAGGTTGGGTTTTGTCCAAAAAGACAGAAATTTGCCTGCTTAGAGGAAGGTCTGTGAAATAAAATCAACATAAAACAAGGTATTAATTTTTTTCAAGTAGGATTCCTCAGATGAGAGAGACAAGGCCCCATGAGAAGGTGAAACAGACTTCTACTCATTCGGTTCTCCAATCTGGTGGAGAGATTTAACACCCTGAGGAAGAAGTTTCAGCCTGATGAAACCCAAGGATGCATGCTTTACTCTGGACTCTGTGCTATTGACCACTTGTGAAGTTCAGAGCACACACCGTCACTATTTTGGATATTTTTCCAGCAGAATGGGAACATTCTTTCTTCATGCTGGAAGTGTAGGATCTGTCCATATCAACATAATACTACAGTATTTTTCACATGAAGATGTCACCCCACAGATAATGATGCTCCACACTGCACCCCTTGACGTTTTTATCTCCAGACAGTGAGTTGCAGAAAAACAAGTGTAGAAGCAATAGCAGACCCTCTAGGTCATTCCTCCTGGGAAAGACACACCAGAAAGTCTGGCTTTTATCACTCACAAGCTGATTGAAGCTTTAAAAAAGAGTAAGATCACTTTGTTTATGGATAAACACAATACATTGGGCAAAAGTTGTCAAGGGAAATCCTGTTTTACCTCTCCAGTCACACTTTCATGGAGATTCAGTATGTGTGTGGCTAATGGATGTGCAGATTACCTTTTGAAAGGTTTTTCATAAGATTTCCATAACATTCCATAACATTATTAAGGAAACCATGTTGTCAAGTGACACTAATCCAAGTTTTTGGACTGAAGCTGCTAAAATAGTAAGAAATCACACATTGCAGGACTTAGCAGTGGGAGGCCCTTGGATCCTAAGTCAATATCTAAGTCAATAATTCTTAAAAGTAAACAGAACATTTGGAGTGGGGGGATAAGACAGAGATTGTAAGGAACCAAACTTGGAAAAGTGCATTAATACACAATTAATTGAGAAGACAATTCCCTGTATCCTTTCCAGGTATCAGGAATTATCATGACCCCTATAGCTGTGAAGAGCTTATGAGTTTACTAACCACTGCTCCCTCCTGTACACCTTCTCACAGTTGGCTGTTCAGGTTTGGAGACAGCATTTTGAACCTACCTCCCTGCTTCTCTTCAAAAAATTGCAGCTAAAGTGTTCTACGTCCCTCATGTTTGGTCATAAATAGGCCCCACACTGGACTCCTTCAATTAGGCTGCCAGTGTCAAAACTCAAGTAATCTGAGGCCCTTACCACTCATGGGGTAATATCCTCCTGTCTCAGCTTCCCAGAGAAAAATCAATGTTATAAAGAATCACATCGATGTTTTGTCCACAAATAAGCCTTTTGAGCAGAAAAATGCTTGTTTCTAGCTAAACTAGTCAAGTTGGTGTTCAAGGTTACTCACCTCCTCCCCAGACCCTGAATCCCCAGACATGATTCATTTGCCATTTCCTCAGCAGACTGAAATAACAGCTTCTTTACTATTAAACACAAATATCTCAAAAATCAACAACAAAGTCAGAGAGCATCAGTAGGTTTCTCTTGTCCCACAAAGGTTGCCTCCTACCTGAGTTATTGGATTATTATCTGAATTTCTCAAAAGCATTTCTATTCATCTACCAATTCCCCCTGTATTCTCTGAAGATTTAAACTCCACACTTTTCACCTCACACCTTCAGGTAAATTCTGAGAGTGAATGCAATATGCACAGCACAGTCTGCATGTGTAACTGTTACAAATCAATATGAAATAGTCATACTTAAATAAACAGAATTAAAAGCTCAATTGAAACTGCACCATCATAATCAGTAACAAATTTAGATGAGAATTCATACTATGTTCAACATGAAATATGGGTATCATAACAGCTGAGCTATTTCCAGATGTCTTTCAGTCTGATAAGTAATAACATGCTATTCAGAGACACAGAATCAACCCCTTCAGCCCTCCTAACAATGTGAGAACAAATTTCTCTTTGTTCAGTATCTCATTATACCTATTTTTCTGTAGATAATTTTGGTCCTAAACATTCTCTGTGATTGCTGTTTACATTGTGCTTCTGCACCTCAGAGTGACTGTGGAGCTCCATAGGCATTGCATGCCAGTGCTTTCATATCAAATAAGCTAATTTTAAAACCCAAGGCTTTTCTCCTTTCACTACTTCCAGCTCTACAAAGTCAAGCCAGTGCCCACACTGTGATATCCAGAGCTGGGGTTTTCCACAGTTAGAGCCACACAGATGACTTCACCAAGAGTCTGGAGGATGTTTCAGGGCCATGTTTGCTCCAGTGTTTTCTTAAACATCCAGTGTTCCTGACTCCCAAAGCCATCTCCCCAAGAGCCAGCTCTCATATCTGAACCCAATGGATACACACAGCTCAGATGTTTGTTTTTATCCTGTGTCACTGCTGGCAATAAAGGTGGTGTCCCATTTTTATCCATATTGTCTTCAGGTCATGTTCCAGCACCTCCACATGATGCCAATCTCCACCCCTACAAGGACATTTTCTGTAGAGAAGTTTTTCCTTGGTGTAACTTTGGGGATGAGCAAATGGCAATAGGGTTATGGAGGTGTTATTGAATTGTTACTGCTGGCAATAAAGTGCCAGCAGAGCACAGCACAGTGTGACTGCCATATTCCAAACTGAGTTACCACCACTGACAGCTATGAGTACATATCTTTGTGCTGATAAAGTGATCACACTTGACTCAAAGGCCCTGGAACACTGTGTATTTGGGATGATATGTTACAGTCTTTATAGCTACTAATCACAGGAGAAACGTGATTTGCTATAACTTCTTTTAATGCAGACATCTGGATGATACGAGCTAACTGCACTCAGAAAATCTTACAGAAACTTAAATTCTGATCCAAAGTTTTGCAATAACCATGCATACCTACAGCAATGGCTTGAGCTCCCTAATCTTTATTGCATGTGTAGTGCACCACTGTGGTAGAATAGTATACTTTATAGTAATTTGGTTTTCAGCACTGAAAATTTAAATATTGTTAACCTCCCTTTAGATTTGATGTAAATTTAACTTGCTTATATAGCAAACTCCAATCTTTCCCTGGATAGATTCTGCATTCCTCTTCTGTCTTGACCTTTGAAAATCTTCCCCATGACTACCAGTCAAAACATTCTAAACATCAGAAATTCTTTCAGATCTTGCTGGAAGATTAATCATTCTGTGTTCCAAAATATTCAGTTGAGAGCCTTTTAGTTAGTTAATTTCCTCAAATCTCACTCGAATAGTATCTAAGTACTAAAAATTGACAGGAATGATTAGTGGCAGTACCCTGCAATTGCCATTGAAAAGGATGTGAATACTTCCTAACCAAAGATATTCATTCCCTGAAGTGTACTTTTTGCTTCCTAAGCTAGCTCCAAAAAGAGACTCCTATGCCTGGAAGCCAATATATGATATTTAGAATCTGTTTCTCCCTAGGCAAAATACTGAACTCTTTCCTGTGTGTCTGAACTTTGGGTATGAGACACAGAGAATCACATACCACAAAATGAGACCAGGGGCAGAAACTGTGCTGAGCAGAAAGCTGACAGGAGCATTTATGCCCACAGTGCAGCCACCTAGGAGCTATCATTAAAAAAATAATAAAAAAAAAAAAAAAAAGGGTAACTGTGGACATAGCTTTAAAACAAAACACCTCTGCTCTGGCTCCTTACACAGACTGGGTTCTTTTGAGGAATGCTGAGATTCACAGATAATCCAAGTATAGGGGCAGACAGGTTTAAGAAAGAGCTGTCAAGCCCTATCCAACAGCTCTCCCAAAGCACACTGGCAATTAACACAGACACATTCCAAACAACTTGTTGAAGTCAAGCCTCACCATACCCACAAATATGGGATGAAAGTCTGTGTGTGTTTGCAGAGAGGGTTCATGCTGACCTTAAGCCCCTGCTCCTTCATCTGTTTGATGGAAGGTAGAAAGGTAATTAGATAAAAAGTAATCAAAAAGGGGCTCTGGGATTTGCTGTCCTAACATGACACACCCACTCATGCAGGGGCACACAAGTCCAAGAGATTACTATTACCACAGATCTGATTTCTCATTTCTTCTGCACTGGAAACACACATGTCCAAGGAAATGCTCTGAATTTAGAGCAGAGCGAGACAAGTCTTCAACTGCAGGTTCATGTAAGTGCTCATCCCCCCAGCACTGCACTTTTCCACAGAAAGTTATTTTATTTGTAATTCCCTTGTATAACAAAAATCATGTCTGTTATAATTCCTCCTTGGAAAGTACCTGCAGGGTCATTCAAGATGAGAGACACTTCAGAAAAAACATTAATTATCTAGGTGATATCAGAATTTATCTTTTGCAAAGTGTATAACTAATGTCTTTCTAGTAGCTTTCCCTAACTTTATGTTTTTGCTTCCAGTAATTGGTATCTCTCTTGGGATTCATCACCACCAGATGGGTGACCATATGGATAGGGACACTTGTTTATAAACCCTGTTATATATGCACCTACAAGGCTACCTAAGGAAAAGAAACTTCCTCTAGATTTTATTAGGAAGACAGACGTTAAAGTATTGTCATTCCATATTGGTAGAAATTACGTTTTTCAGTATGAGGTAGAGAAAAACTTGGGCTTTGATTAGTTTTTGGAGGGTTTTTATAATAACTTCTTAAAGAAAATGAGGATTTAAATTAAGGTAAAAAGTTACTTGTGCAACTGCATCACTTTTTCTTCTCCAAAGAAAGAGCACACAGAATGGTGAAAGGAAAAAAAAAAAGGGTTTTGCAAGAAGGCTGACTCTAACAAAGAATAGTGTGTTTGACTATTGGTGAGCACCCCAGAAATACCAGCTGGAAAACCAGCAAAGAAAACCTGCATTTTAAATCCCACCAGGAAGAAAAAGGGGTCTGGATTCTGATCTATTCCATTAGAAAATATTAAGAAAAAGTTTAGTAGCTCTAAGTTAACAGCCATCTGCACTCACACCAGTGTAACTAAGATCAGCCCCTGCCCTGGAAGCTGTAGTAAAACTAATAATGTTAGAATATGACATTCTAGGCTAATGATAATTTACATTACTTAATTTGCCATCTACCTAAAGTCATTTAATCCACCAGAAAAATTAATTCACTATTAAAAGACCTCTTATATCCCATTGACTTCAGTGGACATCAGATAAACCTTTGTAAGTTCACAGCAGTTTTCAGAGGGGAATGATGATAAGTAGCAGGACAGTTTAACACTGGTGAACTGAGCAGTACAAGCATTGGCACAGGCTGCCCAGGGCAGCTGTGGAGTCACCATCCCTGGAGGTATTTAACAGATGTGTAGATGTGGCACCTGGGGACAGGGTTTAGTGCTGGGTTAATGGATGGATTTCATGATATCAGAGGTATTTTCCAACCTGCAAGAGGAACACAATGAAATATTTTATGCCAAGTAATTTTTAGATAATTCCTATAAGCCAACAAAAGAGTTTTTTCTAACATTAAGTTAATAATTGTCTTACAAACACATACAACAAATTGCACAGTTTTGCATTGCTGTGTGTGACATTGACTCTGTGTTGATAACACCAGATGAGGAAACCTTGTAAAACCATCAACTCAAGTAACCAAACATTTATTCATATTTTTTCTGCAAGCATTAAACAGTCTGATGCCAGGGTTGGACTGAAGGACTGAAACATGGTCATGTGGCATGTGCAATAAAAGGCAGAGTTATACTTGATGTTATAATGAGTTATATCCATTCCCATGCCATAGCAGGCCTGCTATGATCCTCCCTAGGCATCATTGTCAAACCTCAAAGACCTCATCCAGCATCTTAGGTCAGGTCTTCCAGGCTGAACATCCTGCTGGGCCCTTCTGGGAGCTTGTTTCTCTTCCCAGTTAATAGACAAAGGGAAAAAAAAAAAAAAAAAAGGGTTTCTGGTCTTCATCAGGACATGAGGTGAAATGTGTGCAGGGTCTGAAAGTTAATACAGAGGCTGGGA
Organism: Parus major; assembly: GCF_001522545.3. Classification (NCBI taxonomy): domain Eukaryota; kingdom Metazoa; phylum Chordata; class Aves; order Passeriformes; family Paridae; genus Parus; species Parus major. The sequence continues at coordinate 144,205,962 of NC_031769.1, forward strand.
ACACACAACTCAGATTGTTTAGGTTTTTTGTTTAGTTTTGTTTTGTGCTTTCAGATATAGCTCAAGAAACTGCTTGATTTGTGTTTAGCCTCCACAGCCACTTGAAAGTGAGGTTATAGCAAAGCTGAGCTAACATTTTCAGATTGTTGGCTTCAGCAACACAGCACTGCAGGGAGTTTTCACAAAGCAGCTCACCTTCAAAGCCCAGTGTGCAGGAATGCCTTACTTCCCCTTTGAAGCCCTGGAAGGGAAAAAACTAGTTGGTGTGAGACAGGGAAAGAATTCTTCTGTTCTGCGACTCTCCACTTTATTTATCTGAAATTCTGCTTTACTTTGATATCAGTTAAGTTAACTCAGCTGTGAGGTTAAATTTAGGTAGAAGGTTTGCATTGGCACTCCTCCCTTTCTGTATAATCCCCCAGTAATGCTCACAGCAAATGCAGCAGCAGGCTGGGTACCCAAGGACTGATTTCTCACAACTGTCTAAAAGATACACACTTTCAATGACAGAGCAGCACAGAAAGTGTTTTCTAAGGTCAAAGGTTTCTTCCTGTTTACCTAATAGCCACATTACTGTAGCTTTCCTGTAGAATTTATGGCTGTGTCTGCACAGTGCATTAAACAGTGCCAGGAAACATCCCCAGACATGGATATTCAATTGTGCTGTTAAATCACTCAGATGGTCCCTGGGGCTGTTTTGGTCCATGCCAACCAGCAGTCCCCTGAACATTTTGGGCGTTAGCACAGCCCAGGGATCACTTCTAAGAGGAAGTTTGGATGTAGTCACCCTGGTTTGGAAGCCACAAAGGTTCATCAGGATAATTGCTTTAGGGGCAGATGATGGTCTTGGTTACTTTTGACTTTTTAGTATAGCAATAGTCTTTGATTTTGTTGTATGAAAATGTTCATGACAAGAAAGAGATGCTTAGAAAAGGGTAGAATTTATAGCCATCACAGACCATAAAAATCACATTTCTGTTGTAGTAGGCAGCAGTGCATGTTATTAAGGCAGTTTATAAAAATAATGATAGGATGTAGGGGATGAAGACAATTCCAGACAAGATGGATCCAACAGGTAAAATATACTGTGAGGGTGACCGAGCACTGGCACAGGTTGCTGAGGGAGTTTGTCTCCATCCTTGCAGATATTCAAAAGCCATCTGGATGTAGTCCTGAGCAAATGACTCTAGATGGCCCTGCTTGACCTCCAGAGGTCCCTTCCAGCCTCAACCATTCACTGATTCCATGATTCAAATGAAGAAAAATAATTTTAATTTCTTCTAATTTAATTGTGTCAAAGATGAAGGAAAATATCCTTCCTTCTGGACTGTATGGCAACAGAACTGGATATTTTACTGTGACTGCATAAGGCTTAGACAACAGAGAGCTTGATCCATGGAAATCCTCTACTCCTGGGTATGCTACATTACAATGGGCAGGAAAAGAGGAAAAGAGACTGCTGGCCAGGTGAGCTAAGAGAGTAGAACAAAGAAGAAAAAACAGCTTTGCCACTTTTCCCTTTTGTTGATAAAACATCAAACATCAGTACTGACTAACTCCAGCTGGAATGTGACATTTCCCTTTAAAGGCAGAATGTATTACATTACAAAAGGTAATGAATTGTTCAGCTTCTGCCTGGAACGGGAAAAGAACAAGGAATAATAAAAGAAAACTTCTTTGTCTTGAATTGACAAGCATGTTATTAAAGCTATTTATTCTGCAAACATGCCTCCAGAAGTAAGTTGTCATCTTGTGATCTGAAAGGACTGCAGAGGCCAACGAGTAGGGTGGACATCTGACCACTAGAAACAGGGCTGAGATCACTGCACTCACTTTTGAACCACAGGTTGCAGCATAAAAGGTCTCACATCCAATAATTCATCAGTTTTATAATGTCAGAAACATGGCCACATTTGTGGTCCTATTTACTGAATATACTTGAACATCAAAGTATTGAAAAATCAACTTTTAGGCAAAATCCGTAAGAGAAACATTTCAAATATGTCTTGATATTTCACATCTGGAAGAGGATTATTGGCCCCTTACCTCTAAAATCTCAGAGGGCTGAGAGTTTGGAAGACATGTCTATATCACCTCCTTCTAATAGCAACTGCACCATGATATTCCATCTAAATAATCCACATTTTGGACTAAATACATCAATTTTTTTTGATAACTAAATTGAAATATTTTGACCTTGGACAATTCAGCAATTGAAGGTACTAGGCAGAGTAACAGCTTGTGAAATGACTGGTGTCAGAGAAATTTGAGCTAGATCAGGGTGGTGGGGGGTGGAAAGGTGTTGGCAAGTGAAACAGAAGTGGAAGGAGTAAATCCAAATGGGGCTCAGCCCAGCTGGTACCCAGCACTGAGGCACCTCAGGCAAAGCAGGATTCTCCTCCTAACCTTGAACTCACTGTGCATACCTAAAATTGCCCTGGCAAATAAGGTAGGTCCCTATCTTTATTTCTACCTGGGCTGGAAGGTAAAAAGAGTAAAAAAGTAGGTTTGCAGTGTCCTGATGATCCCATCCAGTCTGTCCAGAGTCACATGATCATAATTCCAACCACTGTCTGGAAGTTTAACATAATCTGCAGATTCTGTTTATATTTGCAGTGATACCTGATGGCACTACCAACATTTTCTGTATAACTTATCACCTAGTAGATTCCTCTAAGACAGCAGACTGCACTAGCAGATAAAAGGCTTTCCATCCTTATTGGTGGCATAGATAATCCTTGGAGAAGTACAGCTTCTTTAAAACCACTGTGCCTGAGCAGCACCTTGGACCAGGGTCACATTTGGTAAGTTTCCAACCACTTGTATTGAAGATAAAGTGCAGCTGCTCCTGCATCTTTAAAAAGACAAGAGTGAATCATCATCACATGAGCTCTTTGATGGACTGTAGGGGCATTTCCTAAAGAGGACTTTGGGCTCTACTTTCCAAATAGAAACTCTCTAAAAGACCTTTATTGCTCATTTCTGGACAACAGTAAAGGTTGGAGAAGCATCCAGGTGCTCTGAACTCTGAAAGGATAGGGTTGATATAATACCTCATGATAATTAGGAGTGACCTACCTATGGTTACATGTTTTCATTGCATCTTACATCCATGGAGATCTTTCATGTCACTAATTCAGAAGAAAAATGTTCAGTTCTCCATCTTAGAGCAGTTTTCTTCAAGCACAACAGAAGGAAAAAAAGAGAGAGGAGAAGGAAGAAAGCTGTACCTCTTGCTGAAATGAAACCTCATCCATCCTCTGAGTGCACATTCCTAACTTGTTTTCTTTGCCTAAATCTCTCTTTACATCACATGAAAAGGGAAACCTCTGAGGTCTGGATGCAGTCCCAGGCATCAGGGAACTCCACTTGTAGGTACTTAAGTTGTACACTGAATTAATTCAACAAGAGTCAATAGTGCAAAAAATCTCAATGCCCAATAACCACAGGTCAAACCACAGTAAACAGATCTGAGCTCTGCTGCACTTTCCTAATGACCCTCTGGCTAAGTTAAATTTTCTTCTTCATTGCTCAAAGACAGTGAGTAATGCAGAGAAAGTGATATATCTTGGCATGTGGAAAACACTTTGGAAATCCCCCAAGAAATGGGTATTTCTTTGTGTAAGTGAAAACCATTCTCACCACTGTTTGAAAAATAGGCCTTTGTGTCAATCTGACTGGTCTCATGAAAACAGATATTACAAATAGATAATTTAACTTTTCAGTAACTCAGTATTAACATTTTTATTCTTGTTATTAATAATGTTGGGATCATTGTTAATCCAGAATCTTACTTAGTTTTGTGCCATTAGGATTAAGTCAGACTGGAATTTGGTTTTTTTTAATATGTGTTAAATGGTAGTTGCTGCTCTTAGACAAATCCTAATGGACAAGCAATAAGAGGTGAGTGCCAGTGCCCTCACAAGTGCAATTACTAATGGGAAAGATTGGAGAGCTGAATGGGATTAAGAAGCAGTGTGTGAAAGCAGAAGAGAGGATTTTGAAAATAAACATATTATTTCAGCATTAGTCATCAATATGCATAATTTAGAGCTAATCAATAGTGGTAATTACAACTCCTTACTGACCTAACCATTATCAGATGGCAATATTATATAAACATCCATGTTATTAGAATGGATTGCCACTGTTATCCACAGCTGTATTAATTTTTATAGTGACATAATGGTCAGAATCCTTTTCATTCATGCATGGCATATTAAAATTTTAGTTTTGGTACAAAGAAATCTGTTCCATCCATCTTAACATAATTCAGCTGCTGATGATTTTTCTGATTACCTAACCCAAAAGTATTATTCCCACTAAACTTCCATTTTCTCTCCTCTAGTCACAATCTGCATTTCAGAATAGCAGGACAAGCACTGGGAGGTGTCAAGCATTTATAATTTGACTTCCGTGAAAGTTACAGATGCTTGATACTTTTCAGGTCATGAACCACCGTCTGCTTCTCCAGCTCCGGGAACACTAATGCTGTCCATTGTAATTTGAGTTCACTTTCAAATCATGGACTTGATTGTCAATTGCTGGAGTTAATGGCTGTCTTGCCATTCATCCCACACAGGCAAGAGAGAGCTGCATGCAAAGCATAACAGATTTATTTTTTATTTTTTTTTGCATTATTTCATTGAGTATTCCATGAGGGAACTAAGTAATAATAGAACAGATTTTATACACAAGTCATAAAATTATTTTGGCAATAGCATGGGGCTGCACTTCATATCCAGCTCCCAGTAATTCAGAAACACTCTTGTGGTAAGATTTGGTTTGGCTTTGCCCCAAGGTCAAGGATCCAGGTAAACAACAAAGTATTCATTTACTGACAAAACAAAATTAAATACTTCTGTAAATAATTGCTTAGTTGGATTATTCAGCAAAACCATCCATTAAAAAAATATAAAATTTTGCACAAAAATTAGATTAAAATCTGCAAAGAGATAAATATAGAAAGAAATTATTCCAGTGCTCACATATGGCCATGTGTTTCTGTGCATACAGATTAGATGGTGTAATAGAGAGGGTCGTATTAATTTCAAATGTTTATCTCTAGGGTGTACAGTACTTCTGCTAAGCATTTTTTAGGCAAAAATACAGTTGCACTGACGTTTCAGCAAGGGTAAGATCTGATGCACCACTGTTTCTCAGCTGATCTATGTTTACACAACAGTTCTGAAACTTTCCAAATGGGCTGACCATCCAAGGAGTGGAGTCTGTGAGTCCCACTGTGAATGAAGAGGCACTGAGCACATTGCAATTGCCCAGAATTGCACAACAAAATCTTCTAACTTCACTGAAACTGAAGCTTCATGCAAAAAAAAAAAAATGTGACTGAGAAAATGTTGACATCTGGTAGCCATAAACCACTGTGCTCTGCAAAGCAGAGATATGAAGCAGAAGGAGAAAGGTAAATTAAATGTCTTGCATGATGTTACAAATGAAAAATAGTTTCATTAAAAGCTAAGCATTAAGGAAATCTCAGTGCTGAGGTGACAAAGACAGCGTACTACTGTCAAGACCACTGCAAGTTCACAGCTCTCTATTTATTGTATTTTTGGAAGGATTTTGATCTTGAGAGAGATCTTCATCACTTATAAATGAACTAGTCATTAGTAGTCTGCTATGTATCTCCAGAGAGCGATCACAGCTCTCATTAACTGCTGTATCTAAACAACTGAAATCTCCTGTTGCAGTGGCATGTGTTTTCAAGTCTGAATCCTTACCCACTACCATCTCCTATCTCAGAGAAGAAGAATAAAGCCTAAATAAATTAGGGTAAACCACAAAACTTTCAGTACTGCCTCAGTTAGTGTTTAGGATGTATACAAGTTATATTGAACTTAACCATTCAGACTCAAAGATTCCCTCAAGAAAATAAGGAAAAAAGTAAAGGACCATCATGATTTTTTCTTCTGAACTGACAGAACTGAGTTTTTTCCACGAAATGTTAGTGATCTACTTTATATCAGTCATTTGCTAGCCATGAATGTGATCATTTAGGTCAGAAAAGAGAACTGTAGTAAGAAAATTTTTATACAAAACCAATGTGGACAACTATGGAATTCTATTAAGAAAAACAGCTGTGTTGCTTGTTTTCTCTTTGTCACAGTTTCCTGGAGGAAAAAAAAATATCCAGAAATGAGTTTTCACCTAATTCTCAGTTTCCACATTGCCCTTTGCATGATTCTTTGCCCTAGAGTGTGTGTGAAAACACTTGATATACTTAATAAATGAAATAATTTTGCTTCTCTCAGTCATACTATTATCCTTTATTTTAGTTAGAAATTTAAACTATATCCATACTGAGTTAGAGAACAGGTCCAGACTGCTGAGTCCTGTGTGCAACAGCGGCCAGTAGCTTCTTTTTATAGAGAGGTATAAAATCAGACTAAGATCCAACTGTGTTTTCCCTCAAACACATTCCCAGTTTCCAGCAAAAATATAATGTGTTGCTTTGTACTCATCTTTTTTCCCCAATTTCTTCTCTTCCTGCTAACTTGAAGGATTTTATGAAGCACTATAACTACACAATCACTGTCCTCTTTTATGGGCACAGACAACATTTCCCCCCCACTCCCCTCTTTTATTACATTTATAGTCTTTGCCTGCCAAGATACTTTTTATGGCAGTGGAAATGATTGCCTCACCCTTGATAAAGCCTGGAGTATCCCTTGGTGCTCTGTATAACTTGTCACAGTGCTCTCAACAACAGCTCCTCGTGTGCTCCTGAGTGACTGACACTTGTACCAACTCCCCTGATGTGCTTCCTGACACAGGCAGAGAATATTCTTCTTTACAGCATCTCCCACACAGGGCTCTGCACCCGCTCTTTCCAATGTCTGCTCTTGCTTTCTTCGCTTGTCTTAACTCCTGGGCTTTTGCCTTTGGAGACAATGAAAATTTATATGTTTGCTTTGCACAGTAACTACACAAACAATTTAAAGGAAATAATTTCCTTTGCTGCCTCACATTTCTTTTGAGAGTGTTGTGTGAGAGGTATATCCCCAACCCTTTTTTTAATGTAATCAGAAACCAGGTAAGTTTACCTCATGGTACCTTGTACAGAGCAGCCTGCATTGTTGCAAGCTCTTGTCTTTGCATTCAGCACAGCCTTGTTACCTGGTTCATCTGCATTTCGACTCACAGAGGATTACAAGCCTACTTTCTGTACTGAAATGTGGGACCTAAAGGCAATAAAAGACCAGGCAACAGTATAAAATTGATTCTTCTTCAGAGATCTAAATGGGAAAGAATTATTGAAGATACTTTTAGGGCCCCTTGCTGAATCATCAAACTATTTTGCAGTGGTAATTGAGACAGCATATAAATACTGCATATATATCTCTTCAGGCCCTCTTCATAGAACAGTTGTATTCCATTAAAGTGCTTTTCTTATACAGGTTAATCTCTCAAAATAAAAGTGGAAAATGCAGCAACAAAACAAGATGATATTTTCACTACTCAATAAACCTCTCTTTTCTTGTCTGTAAATAAATGATTCCCAGAGGCACCCTCTCCAGGGCTCCTGAAAACTCAAAAGGGCAAGGAAAGGAATTAAAAAAATATCACAGACTGCGCCTCACAGTGTTTATGAAAACAAACAAACAAACAAACAAACAAACAAACAAACCAGCACATCAAAGGCTGTCCTGCTTTATCCTGAATTTACATGGTATGAAAGTTAAATCAGATTTAGGTCCAGTCTGCCTGGGGGAGAACCCTCCCTGTACCCACCCCCACTGATTGACATAAATGTGAAAACAACCTCCCCATTGATATGAAGCAGGAAAGCTGAGGCTTTTTTGAAAATGAGAATGACAAATCAGGCTTAATGATCAGGACAAATCCTAAGTATGAAGAAGGCATAGAATAAGTGCATTATCACCCATTGTAATTTTTTGCACATCCTTCATTTTCTTTTTTCTTGTCCTGTGATTTTTTTTCCCCAGTTCCAGAACTATATCTACAGCAACTGAACAGTATCTGATTTATTTTGGATACTAAGACAGTGTAACTACCAGAGACAAAAATACATTCTCATTACAGCTGCACACATAGGAAGGTATTTCAACACTCAGAGTTGGATTGATTTCACATTATATGTTAAAAAATACAAACATCTCTCCTAAGGGAAGTGAACTCCTGCAGTTTAATGGTTAGATTCCAGTAACAGGGTGCTTAGATAAATTGCTTTAATTCATAATATACCTAATTAAATGTACTATCAGCCATTCTGTTTTGACACCTTTGTCCTTCTCTCCCTGTCCCAAACTGGTGTACTGCGTATTTTTCCAGACAACTGTTTCTTGCTCAAGAATTTCTTCACAGGCCTTCTATTTCCTCTCAAAAAGAGTGTTTGAAGGAGTTCATAAAATGCTTTGGGATATTTGAGGGATGAGAAGAACCATATAAATCTTAGTTCTTATTAAAAGAGCACTGAATGAGTTGTCTAGAGTATGTGGTTTGGATCTTCATTGTAAATCACAGAAACCTGCATTACTGGTCTGCTTTTCTGTAGATGAAACAAGTGTTGGATGACACCTTGTATTTCACCAGCTGCTTTCCTGCAATTTTTCAAAGAAAGTAACACAATATATGGTCCACCTGCTGTGAGAACATCTGAAATACCACAGACAGTGAAAAGCCTCTGAGTAAAGTTCTTCCAGAGAGTGTTTTTGTTGATATGCTTTATGGCATATACATATACCTTACATATAACATATACATAACATATACCTTACTCAGTTTTCAGACAGTATCTCTAGTTTCCCATGAAAAAGAACTATGCTTATATCACTATTAACTTTTTTTTATGTGAATGGGAATTCAATGAGAATATTATTTTAAAATGTTCTTTTCCTTTCGTTTTAGGCTTCTGGATTTTAAAAAAATTTAATTTAGGTTTCCACAAAGGATCAATCAACCCATTATTTACTCATTGCTATCAAATACAATTTTAGGTACTGCAAGAGTCCTAACAAAGGATTAATTTTGTATCCTTCACCTACGTAAATAAATTGTCAGATGTTGATGGAACTAATTACGAGAACATTGCTTCCTGCTTTCATCAGGACTTCAAGGCCTGATTGAAGCATGGTCAATACACACCACTGTCTTCCAATAACTTTTTTATTTCAGATCTTGATTTAAAAAGTAGTGTCCTCTTTGAAGAGTGTGAAAGAACTTTATAAGAATTAATTCCTGTAGTGACCTGGAAGGGGGCTACAGCCAGTTGCAGCAAGGCTTGCTGGTTCATGTGGTAGATCCTCATCAGCCACGTTTTTCATAACCTACACAATTCTCATCATTAAATTCAACTCAATTCTCTACAAACACTCTGTGCCTTTGATTTATACTCAGTTCCTTCAGACCCACAAAGCAGACACTAATTGTGCTGTATGTACACAGTGGAATGGGACCTTAAGGGATAGGTTTTTAGTAACTCATATGACACCTTCCTAGTTAGTGTAGTGTAGCAGGATCCTATTTAAGATTGCTTTGTTTAATTATTTAAGAGCCATTATGGTAACTGGATATATTCTAACTGTAATTTATTAACTCATACACTTGAATTATCCAAGTCTCTACATCCACTTCACAGAATTACAGAGGAACTAGAATAAGATAATGGTATTGAAACGCCACAGAATATTCCCTCTGCTGAGAAGCAGAGAAGCTCTCTTATCTCTTGTAGCAAAGGGGTTCATAAGCTTTTTAAAACCGTGCACTAAGACTACAAGAATCATTTTATGCTAGCAGAAGATGTTCATATAGACACTATTAAGAAAATGTGTGCATTTTCTATATATGCATATGTATATGTAAGTAAATACCTACACATATATATGCATACATAGGTAAGTCTGCAATCTAGTACTTCAATTTGCTTCCCTACTTTTGTGTAAAAAAATGATACTTCATCAATCTGTTCATTCCTCTTTCTCTGCTCTTCTGGATATGCTTTTTCTTCATGCTCTGATCCTTGTCTCTTTCCACCTTGTGCTTTCTCCTTTCTCTACATTTTATTTAAGTTTGTATGTTGTGTTAGAAGTTTCCTCACTCACTGTAAACACTGCCCATTCCCCTGCATCCTCTTCAGCACTATCCTCTGTGCACACTGCTTGTCTGCCTTCTGCCTGCCTACATGGAACATCCTTTTCCTCTGGAAAATGACTGCTCTGGGAGCAGCACCTTGAGAGTGCTCTGATATAGCGTCTGCTCTTGCCATCAGCAGCTGTCTTTTCTTCTTGTCATTTGGGCACTTTTGAGAAGAGCTGTGATTTGCAAAAAGAATAGAGACATACAGAGCAGCAGACAGAGGAAAAAATATCTAGACTAAATCATGTGATCAGCCAGCCCCCTGAAAGCCATAGCAGGTACCCACAGACCAGCTCAGTGTCATAAATTAATTGGAAACTGCTTAGAAAGGAAAGTTTTCAGCAATCTGGGTTCTTTTTTACATCAGTCTCTTCAACAGAATATTGCTTTAGTTTCAGCATGTATCTTTCTTAACCTGAGATGCTTCCCACAATTCTGCTGTGCTCCAGACAACAGGTCATAAACATCAGGAACGTGAAGCAGAGTTACTATCCAGTCCTGGGCTGGAGCATCCCTGCTGCTCAAATACACTGGCATAGGACAGAAAGCTGATAACAGTAATTCTACAGAGCTTTTGAGCCAGGAGAAGAAGAGGATTGCAAATAATTACTGCCTTGGAGGTTCAGATGTTCTAGAGCAAAAAGGGGGAAAACTCATCATTTACCTGGACTGGCCACTTTTGCAATAAAAAACTAATTTGTTCTAAATTAAGAGCCTGCCAAAACTGGAAAGGTAGACAGGCATGCCTGAGAAAGATTATTAACAGATATAGAATGCTTTCCTGTGTTATCACTAATGCACAATATCCCTCTTACACTTAACCTTTATGTGCTACCAAAGGCCAGCATCAAGATTGTCCTTCCAGCACATGCCTGTTACTGAAAGCTTTTAATATCCTCCTCCCATCTCCATCAAAGCCAAGATATCAGGAACATAGAAAGATTTAACTACTTATTAAACAGTGCTATCATGTCAGGCAATATGTTCTTTTCTACAGGGCACTAGCAAATTGAATGTGCAAGAGAGACAAAGTGTCTAACAAAGAGAAAGCTGCTGCAGGACAAGCATTGCCTCTCCTCTCCCATGTAACTCGACTAGCAAGGAAATGTTAGAGTACAAACCAGAGCAAACCAGTGACAGGAAATGAGGCAGTGGAAAATCACAGAAATAAAGGTGTAGAAAGAAACTTGCGAACATGAACCATTTTGTTTTGGTTTTAGTTTTTGTTTGTTTGTTTGGGTTTTTATTTGTTTGTTTAATTGTTTGGGGTTTTTTTAGTTTTTTTCTTTTAGGATTTTTTTTTTAAGTTTTTTAATATTGCATCAATAGTAAACAAAAACTGCTTAGAATCATAGATTCATAGAACAGTTTGGGTTGGAAGGGATCGTAAAGATCATCCAGTTCCCACCTTTCTGCAGTGGGTAGGGATGCCACACATTAAATCAGGTTTCTTAGGGCCCCATCGAAACAGGCTTGAGCCCCGTAAAAAGTTGCTTGTTGGATCCAACTTAGGATCTAATTGATTTTATTACCAGGCTCAAGATGAACTTGACCCTCCCTTCGTCTTTTTCTGCAATGTGGACTTGGAAAACCAGGTCTCACTGTCATGTTTCACATAATCTTTGCCCAAACACGGGGAGCACCAGACCAGGTACAGAACACAGCTGAAAGGCCCTGAGGCAGTCACTGCTATCACAGAATCCCAGAATATCCTGAGCTGGAAGGGACCAACAAGGATTATGGAGTCCAACTCCTGCCCTTGCACAGGACACCCCAAGAGTCACACCATGTGCCTGAGAGCATTTTCTAAGTGCCCATTGAACTCTGTCAGGCTTGGTGCTGCGACCACTTCCCTGGAGAGCCTGTTCCAGTTCCCAACCACCCTCTGGGGGAAGAACCTTTTCCTGCTATCAAACCTAAACCTCCCCTGGCACAGCTTCAGGCCATTCCCTTGGGTCCTGTCACTGTCACCTGTCTCTGCCTTTCCTTTTCCCCTCATGAGGAAGCTGTAACTGCAATGAGGTCTCCTCTCAGTCTCCTCCAGGCTGAACAGACTAGGTGACCTCAGTCACTGCTGGTATGGATTCCCTTCAAGGCCCTTTGCCATCTTTGCAGCCCTTCTTTGGACACTCTCCAATAGCTTTATATCCTTATATGTTTAAGAGCATGAAATAAATAATTATATAACAACAGATATTTAACATTGTGGGAAAACTGTCATCAGGGATGATTCCAGTGGAAGAAAACACAACAGAGAGCTCTCCCTTGGCAATATTCACACATCTTTATTGTGCAGCACAAATGGATGAACACATACTGACACAGAGAGGTCAGAATGAGCCTGTATCCAGCTAAACTGCCCCACAGCTTCAGCATACTAACACCTGCACTGTCTGAGGACACAAAACAGTTCAAGCAGTCCAGGAATCCTACATTCCCATGCTGGTAACTCTCATCTGCCTCTGAAACTGCTGCTGATACAGATTCACACTACCTGACATTTGTTTCCTGTCTTTAAAGCTGTGTCTAAATCCATAATTACCAGTTGATGCATAGTCATGAGTCATACAGACAAAAGCCACCAAGAATTCCAGGCTCTTCAGTTTCTGAAAACCAACCTGAGACACGTTACAACCTACAACATCTCTCCTCTCCTCTGCAAACTGCTGCTAATTGGAGAACACAGGGGCTTGGCCACATTTTTGGACAGAATTCCATCCAGGAAAAAAAAAAAATGCAGCCAGTAATGTATGGGTGCATGGCAGCCATGAGTTTTAGACTTACATTTCAAAATGGTTACCTAAAATCAGTAACTATTTAAGACAAATGTTACCTGTAACTTTTGTAGGCATTCGGGGCAGGCATTTTCTCATGGTCATATGAGATCCCAGGTGCAGTACTAAGGTGAGAAAGAAAAACAACATCAAAGAAACCCCCAAAAACTTCACCCCCAAAGAGAAATTCACTTTCATTTCTATGGAAAACTAAAATATTAATATAAAAAAAAATCAGAATTAATTATCTTGCTTATTTCACTTTCAAAAAAGGTAATTTTTTCAGTCAGCAAAACAGGCATTTAATTAGGCTTTGCAATTCACATACAATTGAATAAAATACATAGAAAAAAGGCATAACTGCCTCAACTCATTATGCACTATTGTTTGAATGAATACAGCTTGCCCCCATAGCCCCTTCACAGTGACTTTCCACAAATCATCTCTCTGAGGGCTGAGGGGTTGAGTGGGCTTTGTGCAGACAGGTCAAGTGGACCTGTCTGTTCTTGGAGAGTCATAAAAACCACAAAAATCTAGTGCATGTAATTAAGCTAAAGGATACAGATTCATTAAATAATTTCCACCAAATGACGAGAAGTTCCCAGCAATCAGATTGCTCAGGATGCTGCAAAAGGAATTGCTCTGGATGCAATTTTTTTTTGAGGAATAGAATGCTTTGTGCATCTTCCTTCAGAATCATGTCAAGGCAGAATGAGAAGAAAACAATATATTGAAGTTTCCAGTCTGAGTCTCAATTACTGCAACTGTAGTAAAATAATCATATAAAAAATTCAGAAAAAAGCATCCTGCAGAATCAGGTAGGGAGGTTCCTGCAGCTCGTTGAACACAATAAAAGGAGGGTACATGTGTGCATTTCGTATTCAAAATACAAAAGAAACAATACCATTTATTTCAGCCGAAAATAAGCTGTAAAACGTGAAGGCGTCGGGGATGAATGAGAGAGGAAGCCACCGGGAGGCACTATTGCCACTCAGCAAGTGCGGGATCAAAGCCTCTCCCGCTGCTGCGGGTCCCTGGCCATCAGCAGGTCACCTTAGGAGCGACAGCATCACTGTGCAGAAAATACATTTATTTAGGGGCTGGGGCACTTTTACCTACCTCGAATGGTGCTGAAAATGTTTGCAATAAAAGTGATGTGTGACTTCTACTAGTTACCAGAGACTAAAGTGGTTGTGGTTTTTGCTGTTGTTCTTTTGTTTGTTTTTGTTTGTTTTTTTTTTGTTTTATTGTACAGCATCATCTAACCTTATCCTGAATAAAAAAGAGGGCTGTCATCAACAAGCCGAAGTCTTAAGGAATTATGAACGAACTTCTTTGTAAATTAGAAATCTAGGAATGTCAGCAGAATGAATACTTACCTTTCAAATCTTCAAACTGCTATGCAAAAAAGGAAAATGAAAGTAATGATAATATGACTCTCCTTGCAGTTGAAAAAACCCTTTAATTTTGCGTTTTATTAATTTTATACTATATCAGCCACTTTGATTTTAATCTCAGAAGAAAATAACAAAGCTGAGTGCAGTACAGATGAAAAATCAGAAATCACAGAAGCCTGTTCTTATACTGACACTCATCAGAATAAAAGTCCACAAAATCCAACTTCCTTTTTCTTCCATGTACAATTAAATAAAGTCTTATTTTCCATGTAATTAACAATTCTTTGGCAACTTAGAGAATATTGTACATATTTTAAAACTCTGCATTCAAACATTTCGAAGGAACGTCATAAAAAAATTTGACCTTCACTTATGAAGCATCACAGTAAAAGAAGGGTTTACCTATTATAATTGTCTTATGTATTTACTGTATTTTTAAATGTTGCCATAATCTAGAAAAAAAAACGTATTATTTAGGATTTTTGTCCTTTTATAATGAAAATAGCATATGAAAATTCCATTTAAAATAATGCTTTATGATGTCTATTGATTCATACATACAAGAGTTTAATTCCTGAATCAGATAACACAGATAAAATTTTCCTTTTCTGCTGTTCTCCACAATATTTCAGATGCAGGACATTTCCCCATTTTCACCTCAAGGTAGAAACACACCTTTAATTATTGATAAATGTGATATCAGCTGCCTTGACTGCCCAACAACAATTAACACAGAAAGATTGGCTGATAGCATTAAGTATAGAAATACAATGCCAAGAACCCAAAGTAAACAATTTTAAGGCACATTTTACTTTGAATTATTTAATTCACCACACAGAACTCATTCAGGGTTTTTCAATTGAAACTCCTCCTAAGTGCAGAGGTGTAATGTTAAAGTGAGTTTGGTAGGTTAATCCATGAAAATATCAGATTTTATCTGGCAAATTTGCCTATGCCAAGAGCGTGTGCTCAGGCAGCTGGAAACAGCTGGCTTAAATTTACTTCTACTCAAAGCAAGAAGAATGAAAATCAGCTCCAGGTTTGATAGCTGTGCTCCTGAGAGTGTGTCACCTGAGATGGTGTCTGTGAGCACAAACTGGAGTCAATGACACTAAATAGCTGTGATTTTATGGCACAACCACACACCTGGCTTGTGCTCTGCTGTGCGACAACGCAGCAGAGTTAGCCCAGGTCAGATAAGGATGGGCACCAGAGGAAGGTGGTTTGCTCTGTGGGGTGCCAAATGAAAGCTAATTGCTGCTCTGTCATAGCTTACCTTTGGACAATTTTCTGTGCCTTGGATCCTCATCTCCAAAAGATTAATTCTCCAATTATCATAGTATTGTACAGATAATTCAATTTATGACTGCATGCTCTTCAATAATGTTGTAATAAGCCTCATATAAAATACTTGAGAGAGATCTTTAGAGCTATCCTCTACATAAGCTGGGCAGGCAGAAGTTACATACCTCAAGCACAAGATAACCAGCAGCTTCAAGAAGAGCAAAAATATCTGCTTATTTCAGGTACTTATTTAGTTCTTATTGCTGGACAAAGGAAACAAAGAGTAATCATTTAGTTCTACTCCAGAGAGAGGAAAAAAACCACTAACTTCAAGAATGTATCCACTGAAGAGTGGTGAGGCATTGGAACAGGCTGCCCATGGAAATGGTGGAATCATCATCCCTGGAAATGTTAAAAAACATTTAGATGTAGCACTTGGGGACATGGTTTAGTGCTGGACCTGGCAGTGCTGGGTTAATGGTTGCACTTGATAATCTCAGAGGTCTTTTCCAAACTTCAGAACTCAATGAATCTGTGAAAATATTCTGCCTGTTCTCTTCTACCTTTATTAGAAACACTTATGAAATTATAGTCACGTTAAATGTGGGACCCACTTGTCTTTATGGGGGGTTTCAACTTCCCAGATAAAATTGGGACTATCATCCTGCTGTGACAAGCTGACAGATATTGAAAATTCTTGAAGTTTGTAGGAGATAACTTCTTGTCACAGGTACTCAGTGAGCCAGCCAGGAAAGACACCCTCCTAGATCTGTTGTTTGTGAATAGAGAAGGAGTCATGTGGGATATAAGTGGCTGTATAGGCCACAGAGATCACAACAATGATTCTGTTTAAAATTTTCAGTGCAATGAGAAAAAGGGACAGGAGAATTGTTACCCTGGACTTCAGGAGAGAAAACTCAAAGCTATTCACAAGCTATTTTACAGATTATCCCAGGAATCTGCTTTTGAAGACCTCAAGTGCTGATCACTCCTCAAGAAAAACCTTTTGGAAGCACAGAGGTTGGCAATTCCACTGTCTTAAGTCAAGCAAGTGGGAAAGAAATCCAGCTTGGCTGAACTCCTCATCGGGCTCAGGAGGGAAAACATAACTGTATGATCTTGTAAGTGAGCTCAGGCTTTTCAGGAAGAATACAGAGTTTTGTATACTGTCCATCACAGCATCTTCTGGAGAAGTTGTCCATCTATGGAAAGATCAGGTACATGGAGCACTGTGTGAAGAATTGGCTGAAGGACAGAGTTCCAAAGGTTGTCATTAATGGTGTTCCTCTGGGTTTGTTTCTAGGGCCAGTCCTGTTCAAAGTATTTTTCAACAACCTGGATGCAGTTGGATGCACCATTAGCAAGTTGCTGAGGATACCAAAATGGGAGGTGTGGTTTGCTTTTTTGAGAGACAAAAAGCCTTATAGAGGAAACTAGACAGATAGGGGATATGGTTAACAGGATGAACTTCAAAAGCTGAAACTGTGGATTCAGTACCTAGAGTGGTGCAGTGCCCTGCAAAATCTAAACAGGGAGAGCAGTGGCTGTAGATCAGCCCTGCAGACACGGATCAGCTCTCCAGGAGCCAGCACTGAGCCCTGGCAGCCCAGAGGGCAAATCCCATCCTGGAGTTCATTAAACACAGCATGTCCAGGCAGGAAAAGAGAGGATTATCCTGCTGTGCTCAGCGTTGGAGCCCTGAGTGCAGGGCTGGGACCCACCAGGTGAGGATGTGAAGGTTCACAGCTGTATCCAGAGGGAAACAAAGACGGTGACAAGGCTGGAAGTCATGTCCTGTGAGGAGCACCTGGGGGCTCTGGGCTTGTCTGGTCTGGAAAGGAGGAGGCTGAGGGGTGACTTCATTGCTCTATAACAGCTTCCTGAGCAGGAAGGGGAGAGGGGCTGAGCTCTTCTCCTTGGGATCCAGTGATAGAACATGTTGGAATGGTTCAGAACCATATTTGGGAGGTGTAGACTGGGCATTTGTAAGCATTTCTTTACTGAGAGAGTGGTCAAACAGCAGAAGAGGCTTCCTAGAGATGTGGTTGATACTCCAGGCCTGTCAGTGACATTAAAACACTTTAAGTTTTGGTCATCCCTGAACTGGTCAGGCAGTTGGATTAGGCAGTCTTGTAAGTCACTCCAACAGAAATAGTCTATTTTGTTTAGTTCTATTCTTGTGACTTGCAGACAGTGATTAGAAATCAGTTCTGCCCCCACACTGCTTATTGTGTTGAGAGCCCCCGAGTTCGCTCAGGAACCTGTGACAAGCTGTATGTGTCCTTCCATCCCTGTGCTAATGAGAGTTAAGAGTAGTACAGAATGCATTGTGAAAGCTGCCCTTTCCAACATTGATGTCAGAGGTAACCTGCAGGTAGGAAATAGTTTCATTTGTTTTATTAAACAATTTAGTTGTTCACTTAGCCTAAGCCTTCTGGTGTTACAGGTAACCAGAACAGGATTCTTGAACCAGTTGCACCCAATACATCATCAGAGAACCTTTAGAAGATCATATTTCCAATGTTGTTCTTACAAATTAAGCCATTCAGGGCAGATAGTTACAGAAAAATCTGAAATTTTACCAAATGAAACTCACCATTATTTGGAAGATTAATTTGTACAGGACTGATGATTATTTGCCCTTTTTCTTTTTCTCTAAAGGATTGTTTCTACAAATTGGTACAAATTCTACAAATTCTACAAATCGTTTCTGGTGGGAGCTGGTGGGAGTAGAAAGCTACAAACGACTCCTGATGGGTTGTGAACTGAATAGAATAGTCATAATAATTAATAACTTAGTTATATTCACTACAATGTCATGACCTGGCAAAAACTTTAATCTATAATTAATTCTAGTCCTCATTTTGGATAGGCTTTTGTTTTAGAAAAAGGAATGACAGTATGTTTGCTTATCTCTTTAACTGCTAACATGAGTAAAATTTTGGGTTTGATATGCAACAATAAAAACTCAGATGCATAAGCCCTGAAAATTACCTTAAAACTAACTAAAGATTTTCTTGCTTTTACCAAGGTACAAAATTAGAATTTTTTTAATATAAAAATAAGTTAAGAAAATATGTACTTGCATACACACACTGTCTGGAAATTGCTGTCCATTTTTTCCACATGAACAATGAAGCTGTTAGAGCTAAAAGATAGGCTTGGAGGACATTTGTTTTAAGATTTACTCCATGGAGAGTTCCTGGATTTATATGCTTTTATATGGGAAAGGGCAAAACAAAAACAATGTTGAAAACTAGGTTATATAAATAGAGCATGCACCTAGTTACATACTATAAATCATGCAGATGAGTATTTTTAACTGGGGGAAGGAGACACAAGAACAATGAAGAAATATAGACATTCCTAAACCCTAAGGTGATGTAATTCTGTTGTTCTGGACACACCAGAAATGTACATAGACATTGAGCTTGCTTCTCAATGAGAACTGAGAAATGTGGGAAGGCATCCCAAGGGGCTCCCTTAGGTTCCCTAAGTTTAACAAAATCAAAAGTACTCTTCAGTACAATGCTTTTTCCTAGCGTCTTTTCTCAAATAAAATGAATTATGCACAAAGAATGTTTATTTCAGTTTGGGTGCTTTGGAATTTCTGTTATAATAAACATGGCTCTGAGGACTTCTCTGTAAATGTTTTTCCTGTTTATATCATTTTTATCAATTATCTCAATCCCAACATCTTATCTCCCCCCCAAAGATTATTAAATTGGAGATGCTGATATGTTAAGTTGCCACCTCTCTGCATCTTTCCATCTACAGAAAAAATGGAATCAGAAAGTTTACATTCCTGCAGGATTGAAATTTTTTTTTAACATTCATTATATACTTAGAAAATGGATTCTCTGGCTGTTTAAGCTAATTTTGTAACTAAATTAGTTGTAGGATTTAGGAATAGTCATGCACAATTAAAAAGAAAAGTGCAAATAAAAAAAACAACCTGAGGATATTTTTATGGTAACTCCATTCTTTACACAAATATGGCTTTTTTATTGCTTTTTTTTTTTTGCTTTTTTCCCCCCAAACAGATGTAATTCTGTCTGTCTTCTTTTCCTCACAGCCCAAAGCACGAGCTCTGTCAGGATCCAGAAAATATGTACAGCAGTGCCTAAGACTCAGACACCCAGTCTGGAAATCATCTTCTGAGAATAGTCAGGAGACATACTCAGAAGGACAAAAGCTGCCAAAACACATTTGTAACCTTTTTTCTTTATAAAAACTGAGCTGCAGCAGTATCTGTCATTATATTAGCCCAGTAGCTGCAAAATTTACCCAGAAACTGTTGAGAACTAACTTGTATTCTTTGGGAAGATTTTCCTCTCTTGGAAAGCTACCCTAGTCAGCAATTCACTCTTTCACATCCATTCTCCTCTTGCCATTTGAATCTTTCCTCCTTTTCAACACAGGCAAACCCTTTGAATGTACCCACAGGCTACCATGTTTTGCATTCAATAGATATTGAATTCAAACAGGAAATAATCTTGAGGGCAAGTTGAGACTACAGAACTCCACACTCTAAATTCAAGGCATTAAACACTGGTGTCAAAGGATTTCTGATTGAGTGTTAAACCCAGGTCATTTTGCACAAGAGCATCACAATGCTTTTAGCACAAAAATTTTTCCATTTTTTAGATTAGACATCATCCTTCACAACTGGTTTTGACTCTGGACGCTGAGAAAGTTATCTAATATGTCCTTTACAGAATTCTGTATGATGCCTATATTGTGGAAAGGCCACAAAAAATGAACTTCTCCCACATTCAGAGTTTTCCACTGGAAACTTCTGAGGTACCAGCACTGCCCTAGTGAATCTGATTGTCTCCTCAAGGGAAATAGTTCTTCCTGGAGCAATGCAGAGAAGGCATATGGTAGGTTCTGGCTTCCATTTCTTAGGACCAGCCACCTAAAAAAAAAAAAAAATTACAAAAAAATCACTGCAGTCCTTTATCCATCTGTCTTTAGTGTGCTGGTGTGAGACAGTTTCACTCCAAGTTGCTCATACTGAAGGAGTCCTACTTAACTGAAGCACTGCCATAGAAAATAGCTGAGCAGATCAGCTCTTCTTGCAGGTTAACTCTGCTCACTGAAGCAGATGATAGTCATCCACAGACTTACACAATCTTAAAAAAAGCAGGAAGACACAGAAGGTTCATTTCAGCTAAAATTTTGGTGGCTCTCTGCTCCCATTATAAATGTGCTCATTAGAGTCCATCATAAGAGGCCTTCACATATGTTTGAAGTTAAACACCTACACAACCTTTTGCACAACAAGGTCATAGATATTACCAGTTATGCTGGTGTTT
The DNA here is from genome assembly GCF_001522545.3 of Parus major. Taxonomy (NCBI): domain Eukaryota; kingdom Metazoa; phylum Chordata; class Aves; order Passeriformes; family Paridae; genus Parus; species Parus major. The sequence goes on from NC_031769.1 coordinate 144,226,848, forward strand.
ATTTTTATCTGCTCTCATCCTAGTTTGTGTATAAGAGGTTACCAAAGAACTGTAATGTCATTAAATACCATACAGACATGAAAAGCTTGGTGGAGACCTTCAATCCCTACAGAAAAAAAATATGGCTAAGCCACAGATGAACGAGTATTTACAGTTTTTAAACATTTTTTTAAATCAGTAGCCTTACAGAGTAGACAATCTGTGAAAACAAATCATCTTATGATAGATTTCTTTGGGGTTAACATCAAGGAAACATAACGTTTTCATTGGATACATCTCAGCCATTTAGAGAAGAATAAATATTGTCTGAAATCAATATATTTGTGTCTTTAACCAAGATGAGAAATCCCAATCATTCCAATCATTTTTGTCTGTAAAGGGAGATGGTGTTTTTCAGAGACTTTCCATAAGCTACAAAGAAATTCTCCACAGATGGGAAAGGTTCAATTCAGTTGTGTAAGCAATCTAGTGCTACTAAATGCTAAGATGTAGACAGGTAGATAGGCACATGAGAGAGAGATATCTATATATGTATATATGCACCCTAGGGAACACATATGAGCTATATGTATATATTCTATACAGCTGGAGGTCAGGTGTGCTATTCCAGATTTGTCATGCAACATCAGACATGTGTTTGGCCTCCCTGCCAAGTGAATGTTGTCTCACCTTTGTGCTGAGGAAGAGCTCAATCCTTGCTGTGCACTCGATGCTGAAGCACAGCTGGTGACCTCGCTGCCCACCTTTACTGATGGTCAGTAATTCAAACAAAGAAGCCAGAACTACACCCATGACTGTCAGCAATTCTTACTTGCCCTCTAGTCTTTCTCCTTCACCTCTACAAGATGTGTTAATACCTAAGCTAGAGGTAATAATTTTTCATATATGAAATTTAAGCTATACATTTTTATTTCTCAGACATAGTTCATGCAAAACCCAGTTTAGAAATGAGTGTTTTGATTCAAACATTCATTAGTAGGTTTAGATTGACAGCAAAAAATAATTCACTGAGAGTTTCTAAAAAAAAATGTCACACAATTCTGGTGACCCTGTTATAAAATGTAAGAGATCACAGTTTCACAAAGTAAATAGCAAGTCTCATTTTGCTAGAAATTCTCCTCTGTTCAGATTCAACACACTAAAACTGTTCTCCAGTGGTAGAGCAACACCTGCCTGCAGGGGAGCATTGCAGAAAACTGACTTCTACAATGTACTGAAACTACACCCTGCAGACAACAGAGGGGTATAAACCAAAGCTGTATCACCCCACTGAATATTGAAATAATGGGAAAAATTGAGATTCCAACTACTACTACCAAAAATAATATATATAACCCCCCCCCAACAGAGACACAAAAAAACCAAACCGAAACCCACAAAACCTACAAAAAAACCCAAATGAAACAAAAAGCTCCAAAACCAAAAAAACCCTAAACAAACCCCCAAAAAATCCCAAAATCCACCAAACACCAAAAAAAGCCATCTATCTTAACAAAAGCTTGACAAATGATTTTTTGCATATTGCTGTCAGACCTTTTTTGTGAAGGAAATAAAGGAACCCAAACCAAATGGTCCTATATTATGCTAATAAAAAAAAAAATAAATGTCTTCTTTGCAGAAAGAAATCAAAACACAGGGCCTAAACCCATCAGATAACTCAGACCAAATGGACCACAAAGGTATGGACCCTTATTGTACTATAATGCTCCCTTGCTCATGCCACAGTCTTTAATTGTAAGGCAGTTTTACCACACACTACCAACTCTTCATCTCTTTTTTCCCAGGGTGTTAATAAGGATTAATTAGCAAAATAACTATTTGCAGTAGAACTACATTTCCCAGAGTGGTTTTCTTTTTGCAAAGCATTTATTTTTCAATACCTGTCAAGATCCATATAACAGAGAACTTTCTTCTTGAACCTTTGTCAGGGAATGGATTTTAAGACCCAATTGAATCAGTCAATACCATTGGTATTGTAGAGTTGTTCTCAATTTAGGATTTTCAGGTATTTGTAAATGAAGACAAAAGATTAAGTTTTTACAGGGGCCTTATCTTGTCTCAGCTCACTCCACTGTTGCATCTGTACAATGTTTTATATTATAACTGACAACTTCATAACAAAAGTTAAAAGAGGAACACAATTTTCTAAGAATTTCTTCAGCCCAGGAAGTGTTAAATGATATTTGGCATAGGAAACATCTAGGGTTATATTGCGAGATTTTTTGGGGGGGGCTTAAAAAGTTTCAAAACACACAAAGGGTTTTTAATATGAGACAATATTATTTTTCACATTTTTAATGTATATTAACTTTTATTTCTTCCAAGATTTCTTATATTGGAGCTAATGGCCCTTTCGGTGGGTTGGTTCTAAGACTCAGGAGAAGCAGAAATAGATTCAAAATTTCAGGGCTTCTTTTTCTCTCAATTTGGATAAAGAAATACATTATAAATAGCAATAGCTCTGTGTGAGGCCTTAGGGTTTTGTGGGTCTTAAGGGTGGACATTAATGGCTTTTTTTAAACCATGTTAGAAATTATTCCAGTAAAGACTCCTGCTGTGTCAGCAGATCTGGATAAAAGTAACCAGTACAAAATGATGTATGGGTTTCTTTTCTTTAATAAAAAACCCATACTAAACCAAACCAAACAAAGCCCCAAAAGAAAGCACAAGTTGAGAGCTCAATGTAAATAAGGAAAAGCTAGCTCCTACTGCCACGAATGAGAGGTTTAGGTTGCTTAAAGAATCACCAGCAAGGGATCAGCAAAAGCAGGTTTGATATAAATTTGCAAAAGCATGACAAAGTTTGATGGCAAGGTTCACTCTACTACTGACTATATAAATAAAGCCCAGAAATAAAAAATGGTTGAGGAGTAACCTACAAAAAATTTTGCTGAGACCAGGGACATAAATGGGTAAGTAGGGAAAAGAGTAAATGACACAACAGGTTAACAGAGATCCCCAAGGTTCAGAGTGGCCCTTGCCAAGCTTATCCTCTGACTGGATCAGCAGTTTAGGTCTAATGGATTTAACATAGTAATACCACAGAAAACATTTTCCATATATAGGGAGGAGCACTACAGTGGCTGGTGAATTTAGGCTTTTATCTTTTGTTAAATATAAGAAAGGGTAACTGGGAACTTCAATAGACACTAAGTTTGAAAAATACCACATCATCGTTCACATTTTTTAGGTTGGGTGAATGTTATCAAGCAAGATACATTGTGCATAAAATCACCCTGCATAACCTGACCAAGTGGGATAAAATTCATTGTGTTACAGCTGCAGGGCAGAAGCTCAGCTCCTGCAGAGAGCTCTCTCCTGGAGCACTCCAGTGCCTTACATCAAAGCAGGTGTCTGAAGATGCAAGAGAAGGCCATTACTGGGGGCACTATATCTGAGTTTTGGCAAGGCAGTTCAGCAGATATTAGTGTTCCCTGGACTCTTTCCTTGGGCAAACTGTTGGATTAGATGATCATGTGGGGTCTGTTTTACTCTCCTTTTCTTTGGTTCTGTATCAGGTAGGTCACTGTAAGATTGCACTGTCATGAAAAAATATTCACGTAGATATTTTTCCTCCCTGTAAAGGACAACATCTGGCAAAGCAACGTTTTATAAAGCTGCACTTGACCATTAATCTGTTAAGGACATTTGAATAGTCTTCCATATTGAAAAACCAGTAAAGACTTAAACACTGCTGTAGATAAATACCATAAATCTTGAAATGAAAGCATATGTTTCTTTCACACATTCCCACTTTTTGCTTCAATTTGTCCCACCCTACCTGAAGTGTTCTTACTGAAATTAGATCTGTTACTAGTATAAAATTATAGCTGTTCTATTTCTGTGATATTAAAAAAAAAAATAGAAATGTATCTGGTTATACTTAGCATTGTATATTTTTAGTAATGTTTCCAAATCTTGCTGTGGAAATCTAATGCAATACAGAACATAACAGATCACATTATTATACTTATAGCTATAACATAAGCAACCAGGAATAAAACAAATCAAACAACAAACAATAATGGATATTAAAATCTAATTATTTGTGTCATTTTGAGCATAGTATTTGTTTTATAATACAACCGTGAATATGGCACATTTGTGTAACACATTCTGTTTATTGAAAAACAAATCCAAGATGAGATAATTTTAACTGCATATGGTATCATGGGAACAGGAGATTTGTGGCAAAACACCAGGAAAAAAAATCACAGTAATGAATGAAAAAATCAGTAGATGAGAAACTTACAGCAAGGGACTCATTTCTTCTTTAGGATTGTTATGCTAATTTTTGGGACTTGCTGGAGCAGCAAAGTAGAGATTTTAGGATGAAGGCATCAATTACCAAATACTAATGCTATAAAGATATCATTAGCTTCTCAAGGTAATTTCAAAAACCCATTCATACCCTACTTTTCGAGCACTGCACTTTTACTTGAACTCTGTAATTGGTAAAACTCTTCAAAAGTCAATAAAACTTAACAGTTTCCTTAAGAAAACAAAAGTGGTTTCCTTGGGAAATGTTATGTACTAATCCCCCACTAATTTGAAAAAATATAATAAACTATCTAGAGGCCCCTAAATAAGACCCAGAACTGAGATATTAAACTACTGTTGTATTATTTTTAAGGAAGTGTGTGCTTGGATACATTTTAAGCCTTACTAAGCACTTCTTACCTGAGTTTACCTTTCTGGCTGTTCACTGCCAAAATAAGGCAGTGCAAGAATAAAATTCAAACTATTGATTTTTAGTAACTTATTTTGACAACAATGTATTTCTCAATATAAGTCAGATAACTGCTTTAAGTCAGAATCCCAAATTATTAAGGGAAATGATGGGGTGAGGGGGGGACACTGCACCTAATGAAAATATTCTAGCAGGAAAGCAAAGATATATTTTTGCCTTAACATTTCATTTTATACATTGATCTTTAATGAAATAGTCTTGCTATAATGAAATAGTCCTGCTTCTTACTTTCCCTCATTTTGTGAAAACTTAATACATAGATGGAAGTGCTGTGATACTTCCAAATGTATGGTCAGGACTATTTTCTTTCCATTTGAGTTCTAAATTAAAAATCTGAAGTCAGGCCATTATCACCCATTGAATTCTCAGGCATAGTTTATAGAAACAGGTGTTCAGGGGTTTTGTTTGTTTTGTTTTGTTTTTCCAGGGACTTCTCACAGCTACATTTCCTTTAACATCCACCAACGCAACAGCTCTCCCAACTCTTCTTGTAGGATCTTGCAAAGCCAGCTCTTCTTAGGGTGTCCTGTGTAGGGCCAGGAGTTGGGATCAATGATGTATCTGGGTCCCTTTCAACTCTGAATGTTCTATGATTCTCTCTATGAACTGTCTAAAGCTAAAGAACTACTAACTTAAATATAGAAGACATAGTTTGCTTACTGCAAAAATTTAAAGTCAATTTAAGTAAGTAAACATTTTATTTCAAAATATAGGAGCAAAACAAAATTATTAGAAGTTTCAATAGAAATTAGTCTAAACTTAAGTAACAGATTTAAATAACAGATTTCTTGTAAGATAAAATCCATAAATATAGAATGTGACAAAACTCTGCCTTTCTACCCAAGATATTTTTTAAAATTATTAGCAATTACCAATGTATATACAGCTGAAATATTTTTAAAAACAATTGTTTTGCATATATCATCTACCTGGCTTAGTGATATTAAAAAATTAGGCAATGACATACACATGCAACAGTCAGATCAACATTGTGCAGATGGTATTGATGGGTAGGTTGAAAGAATTGGCCTTAGAAAGCAGATGTATTTTGTGTTATAAGTGCAAATGACATGTTTTGGAGCTGGACATAAAAACACAACAGCCTTCCCAGCAACTGCTGCTGAGCAAACCTCTGATGGCAAAGGCTGATGATTCTCTTTCTGGTCCTTAACTCTTTGCATCACAAAAGATACCAGGAGCAGGATGCTGAGAACATTTTGCACTGCTTGATCCTTCCACTGTATCCTGGCAGGGTGTATAAAATCCACATTTCACAGACTGATGTGCATGTGTGCTTTGAGAGGGAGCTAAGTCTTGCTCTCTTACATGGTGAGTTTCTCTTTCACCTGTTGCCTTGTAGAAGGTACAGAAGGAGCATGGTTCCATTTCCAAACAGAAAATGCTTTATGTCTTTTTTGTTTATTTTTTCCACCCCCTGATGCTTCCTTTGGGGCTCTCCCACAGCTTCTGCATTGCTTCATAATCTCACTTCAAGTATGCAGAGTCTTGAAGGTCACTAAAGAGCAGCATTACTTTTGTACTCTCTTTGGTCTCAACGTAGTCTGTGAAGTTTTCTTGAACTATGTTTTGGTTCACCCTCCAGCTTTTCAAATAAGACTTTTATTCCAGGAGAAAAATGGACATTTTACTGCTATCCCTCCTCCCTCTTAAGAGAAGCTTAAGAAATGCTTTTTATAAGACTGCTTTTTCACTACTCTGTAAAGTTAAAAACAAATGCAATAAACCACCATCACCAAATGGCCTCTGTTATATAATAACTTTAGTTTACTCTGACTCTCTGAGGATCTGGGCACTCTGAACAATGTTATTTTCTGATATATTATCAGAAGAAAAGAAACTGTGGTTTTCATGCAGAATAATGAAAGAAATAGGCCATGGGTAAATCAGAAATGAAATATTGCAGAAAATAGTGGTATATAGAAGATATTAATGCAGAAGATTTATTTCAGGGTTGGAGTACCTAATATTCTTCACCTTGGTTCCATGAAGTAATAAGGAAAAAGGCACTGATATTTTCAAAGCTCAAGTATCCAGTAAGCTCGTGCAAGCAGACAGGAAAATACAGATTGTAATTTTGAATTGAGTTCTGTTTCTTTTTCAAGGAAACATCACCATACAAAGATAAATGTTGGGAAACACATCACGGTCTTACCAAGACAATGGATAACTTATGGCTGATGAAGCCTTGGTAGTTAGGAAAGACAGTCTGTGAGAGACAAGCTTTTAATGGATTGAATATAAGAAAAAAATAGCAACAAACAATTTCACCCTGTAAAAAGCTGTCCTAAGAACAAAAGAGAACATTCATTAGCACACAACACAATGTGCTAAAAGATGTGAAAGCAGGAAGAGGACAGGTATAACAGAGATAAGGGTATACTGGATTTGACATCACCCACGTTCAGAGCAATAAAAGAAGTATGTGGGAGGACCAGATGCATCAAGGTTTGTAATCCACATTGATTGTCCCAGCACCAGAGAAGGCAGTCACAAAGTGCTCAAAGCAAACCACTTTTGTAAGCATACTAGGCAGGAATATAGGAAATTAAAGAGTGTACAATTTTGCAAAAGCTCCTAGCAGAGAAATTTAGCAATAGTATAACATTCCTTTATGGCTACAGTATAAAATCAAGGAAGAGTACTAAAAAAGTATTTCTATTCAAATATGACACAAGAGAAAAAGACTATCTAGAAAAAGTGGTTTTTTGCCATGATAATGTTGAAATCTTTTCCATCATTAGAACTATAGGAAGTGTGTATTTGCAAGTACATAATAGAAAATGACAAAACCTAGTTTTTTAACAAATACTTGTACAAAGCAACAAGTTTTAAAATCATTTAAAATCATCAATCAAAACTTTATTCAAAACAAGAATAGAAAAGACCCTTTTGATATGACAAAATGCTTCAGAGCAGAGAATACAAAGTTCATCAAGATGCTTCCAGGCACATCATATGACCAAGGCACATGTGTGTGCAGCTCCAGGACTACGTGCACTACTACAACTGCCATTAGCAAAATATCTAGGGGGAAAAAAACCCCTTCAGATGGTGGCACACTTGAATATAATGACAAAGGTGGTGAGCTCACCGCTCAATGTATGACTCAATTACTGCACTAGAAATTGGAGAGACTGCTCTGATACAGTGTGTTAGCCTTTAAGACCTAGAAAGAAAGTGACCTGCTCCAGACAATGTAATCGTTTTGCTTTACAGGTCTCATACATTCTGTGTACTGTGTTCTACATTAATTTGGCTGATTACCTTGATTAGGTCCAAAAAAAAGCCTAAGCTTTGAGTTCAAAGGCAAAATGAGTTCATGAGGCAAAATTTGTAAAATGTATAAAAGAGAAAGATATGAATTTTTAGAGAAAACTCTTGAAAACAATTTGTAATGGATGTTTTGATATGACTACACTTTTATTTGTTTTTTTTATATTTTAAAACACATGCAAGCTTAAACTTTTTTTTTTTTTAATTAAGAAAAAAAGAAAAAAGACACAGGGATATTGGAGAAAGGAGTGCAGTGGTACTTTTGTCACGCCTAAAAGAAATTGGCAAGTTACACACTGTAATATTAAGGAAGCCAGAACCCTCTTAGCAACATGCTAGTCAGTACTGTGGTGAGTCACATCAATCACTAAATGTGGTATTTGTGACACACTATTTCCCCAAACAGACCATGCTTCTATAGGTCTTCAGCTGTGTGCATTTTAGTGAGTTGAAGTCTCAAATAAATAATGATTCTGTAACAGTCTCTTGTGGTCTAAGATTTAAATCAGGAATGCAGGAGTTAATCAGAGGCAAGAAGCACATTAGAGGTATGTAAAATCTACCACAGAATTGGAAATGACCCCAGCAGGGTGACAGCCCATGAGTGCAGTGCCTTCTGTATCTGGAGTGAGTGTGCCTGGTAGTAGATCCCAACCACATCCCAACCACAAGGTTGATTTTTCCTAAATTACTGTCTGCTCTGTTTGATTTTTCTCCTGTGACAAGTGTTCCATCTATTCAATGATCACACCAAGCTGTAACTGACTGTGGTGTGCTTGTATCCCACAGAGCCAACCCTGTCCAGGGCTGCATCCAAAGCCCCATGGGCAGCAGAGAGGTGATTCCAATCCTCTGCCTGGCTCTCATGAGACCCCACCTGCAGGGCTGCATCCAGCTCTCGGGTCCTCAGGACAGGAAAGAAATGGATCTATTGGAGCAGGTCCAGAGTAGCCCACAAAGATGGTCAGAGGTCTGGAACACCTTCCCTGTGAAGACAGGCTGAGTGGGTTGGTACAGTCCAGCCTGCAGATGAGATGGCTCTGGGGAGACCTTATAGCAGCATTCTGGTACTTAAAGGGGGGTTATAAGAAAGATCAGAATAAACATTTTGGCAGGAGCTGTTCAGACAAGGGGTAATGGTTTTTCAGTAAAAGACAGTAGACTCAGACTAAAGGAATTCTTTACAAAGAGTGTGGTGAAACACTAGACTAGACTGCCCAGAGAGGTGATAGATGCCCCATCCCTGAAAACATTCAAGGCCAGTTTTGATGGGGCTCCCAGCAACCTGATTTAGTTGAAGATGTCCCTGCTCATTGCAGGAGCAGAGTTGGACTAGATAACCCCTCCAACCCAAAGCATTCAATGATTCCATGGAAATGACAAATTTTTAGTTGTACTTGCAATATTTGGAACAAAGACTTAATGGTGAAATTACTGCTTGTAATCACTGCTTGTTATGTTGATCCAACAAATAAAGAAAATTTAAGTTGATTAATTTGTACAGAATCCATATTCCAGAGAGAGGACACAGTTCAGTTTCTGCCTCTTTACACATGATCCCCTCACATCCTGTTGGTATAAGAAAGTGCACCTCACTCCTGAGAATGATGATACCAACACATACTGATGTTTCTAGCACATATGAGTATTAATTTTGGCACCTACAATTTTAGCTTATAGATAGGCAGGCACACTGTCAGGTCAGATAACTGGTGCTTAAAAAGGAGCAATAGATATTAGTCTGACATGGTTCCTGACTGATGTCTCCTACCAAACTAACTCCCTGAGACTACCACATGCATTAAACAGCAAAGCAGATGTGTACAGTTTGAGAGAAAACACATTTAAGTCATGAGTTATAAAAGTTTGGACTTGTGGCTTTTCAATATTCATGAATCCTAAAGCTAATACTTACCAGGCAGGTCCTTGAGCAAGCTGCTTTTCAAGCTTTGCATACATTTCAGCAGGAAGAAAGCAATCAATCCATAAAATAGTGTTTCCTGCCTTTCCTGGACAGTAGAAGTGATTCTCAGCAGGCTTTTCCCAGCTAACCACATCCTGGGCTGCTTTCTAGGGCCCAAGGCTCTTAATTTCCCATCCTTTCTGCCCTCGTCGTATTTTATTGCATCCTAGTGAATTTCACTGAAGAAAACAATATCCTGCACTTGTTGTGTGCAGGTTTGAGTTTGAACAATAGGGTACAATGTGGATCATTTTATAATTCCTATATTATTACAGACCTAGAGAGAATCAAGTCTCAGACTTCCAGTAAGTCTTTCTCTGGTGAAAGACAGAGAGAATTGGTATAATTTGGGAAGAAATACTGTGGTTTCTTGAAACAACAAATGTTTATTTAATCAGTTACCAGGGAGAATATGACTCTTTCCAAGAAAGGTGCATTGTGTTTTACACAATTTGTAATAACATAGCTACCCTTCTATCTGAGGTCCTGCACACTTTAGTATGACTTTAAGTACATTTAGGCTTAACAGGCAAAATACGGATTTTTTTGATCCAGGTCACTCAATAAAGATTAGACTCCTACATATTGTTCTATGTCAGAGTTGTATGTGCTTGCCTGTTTCACAACAGATGGCTGCATTTCAGTGCTTTTATATAGAAGACGTATATGGAAGGTTGAAAAAAACATTCATTTTAATTCAACTTCTTCCAGCTGCTTGTATGCTTTAGTTGTATCCATCGAGCTTGATGTCATGCAAGTGAATTTTTTTAATAGAATTTTGCAATTTTTTTTCTGTTCATTCTGGATTAAGATTTATTTGGAATGGTTGTACAGAGAGTGTAAATCGAGCATGTTTCATGTTGGAATGTACCAGATATTGTTACGGGGTATTGCAATCTGTGAAATACAACAAAGAATAAAATACCTTAAAACATAGTCCTTTGGTTTTCGGGGTGAAAGAGCACTTGCAGTTCTGAGAAGGGAACCTTAACCTCTGCTTCCAAGCACTCACTTTGAGTGACCATTTCTCATGCTGGTTTACCTTTTCAGAGCATTTTTCCTCCCTGTATTGCAAGGATATGAGTAAGATGCATCACAGATTTTTTTTTTTTTTCCCATGAAATACAGAAGTAAACATATGATTATTCAATTCACAGCTGTAAGAATATTTTCAGTGGTCTTTTAAGTCTAGATCATCAAAGTTCCTTATCGGCTTTTCCAGTAAGCATTGATTTAAAATGCTACTTTATGGGTTTGGCTTCAGTGATTTAGTAATTTTCCTCTGCTTTGCCCTTGTGCTCTGTGACAGAGAAGAGCTGGGCTGGCTTCCTCCGGGCTTTTGTCACCCAAGATTCATTGATGAGACACCTAAGGACTAATAAGGAAGCGATGTAAAGCCTCAAAGCTAAAGAACAGAGTGAATCATGACCTTGTATAACAAATGCATTCTCTGAAAAAATAGAGAATAGGCTTGAGCAAGGTCTTTTAAACTTTGCTTCTCTTTACCCTTTTAGAAAAGGGTGAATCCCAAACCCACTTAACAGCCGCACATCTGGACATTTCATCCGAAATACGATTTTCTGGCTGGTATTTATAAAGTGGTTTGTATTACTGGAGGCACAAGCACAGAACGCTGGATAGAGGATACCGCTGTTTGGGTGAGGGAAAAAGAAAATAAAATCGCCTTTGCACTCCTCTCAACGTAAGATCTGCCTTTCTCCGTAAGACCTGACAGGGACGGAAAGGACGCCGTCCTGGATCCCCGACCCCTCTCACAGATCCTACGGCCCCAGGGAGGGTTCCAAAGGGGACCTGTGAGTCGGAGGGGTCGCTGTGGGGTCTGGGTGGCTCTACAATTCTCCCCGGTCCGGGGAAACCACGAACCAGCCCGGCTCCCGGAGCGGAGCCGCTCTGGGAGCGCTCCCTCAGCACCGGCCCCTCACCGACCGCGGGGAGGCGGGGCCAGCAGCAGCGACCAATAAGAAGCTTTGGCTGGTCTCTGATTGACAGGCCACGTCATCCAATGGGAGCCTTCACTTGAGCAAGGGGGCGACACTAGGGGGGCTCTACTATCCCCGCCCATTGGAAGGAGCCGGGGCGGGGCACGGCTCCTGGGCGGGGCTAAGGGCCGCTGAGGGGCGTGGTCTGGGAGGTTTATAAATGTGGTGCGGCGCGTTTTCCCCGCTCAGTCCGCGCAGCGTCCCCGGGTGCGCTCTGTGTGCTGCGGGTCTGTGCGCAGCGCCTGCCGCCGCCTAACGCTCCTTTTATTGTGTGCGCGGCCCCCGTCTTGCCTCAGTCAGCGGATCCCGGGGCACATCTCTTCCCTATCTTACCTCCTTGTGCGCTTCCGCAGAGTGATTTGTCCGCGGCCCTTGCCCGCTGAGGGGGGGCGTCCCCCCAGCCCTCGCCCCTTTTCTTCCCCTCTCCTGGCCGGGGGCTTGCGGCGCTTCCTCCTGGATGCGTCCCCGCAGCCCCGGGCGGGAGGCGGCCAGGGGGAAGCGCTGCCTCCGAGGATTTACCGCTGCCTGGGACTCGGACCCTCTCCTTTCCCGCCGGCGCACCCGGCGCCCCGGCTCCGCTGCCGCTCCGGGCCGCTGCCATGGACGAGAAGTACCTGCCCGAGCTGATGGCGGAGAAGGACTCGCTGGACCCGTCCTTCACCCACGCCTTGCGGCTGGTCAACCAAGGTGAGGGGCGGCGGGGCACGGCACGGCGGGGCGGAGCGGGGCGCCTTGTCCCGCGGTGGGGACGGGCCGGAGTGAGCGGCGGCCGCCGCGGATTCTCAGGCGGAGGTTCACCCTTCCTTATTGCACCGCTTGGAGGGGTTTGTTGTGTTCAGGCTCCTGGTGAGGTTCTCGGTGAGGGCTTCACGCTTGCCTTGTACCGCTTGGTGGGGTTTGTCTGTCAGGCTGTCGGTGTTTGCCGGCTCCCGGCACCTTCCCCTGCCGGGCGGCATCGCGCGGGCAGCCGCGCACGCTGGACGCCTGCCCGCATTGCCCCTCTCCCACCGGTGTTTTCTCTGCCATCGCTCACTGCTCGAGTTATAGATTATTCCGAGTTGAATGGCTGTGTCTGGGTCTGCTGTGCTCTGCTCGCTCTGCACGTCAGTTACAACCCCAGAAGGTTTTCCTATTTAACTCGTTTCTGAACAATGAGCAGCCGATTGTTTACATGTGTGAGAGCCTTAAGAACGAGCCTACTACCGATGGCCTTTCCTAGAAACTTTGGGCTCTGCTGCTAAGATATTAAGGAACCAACAATGCATTTTAGTAAACCTTTTAAAAAACACAAAGCGTATTTTATTTTGCAATTATGTAACTCCAGATAATAAATTATTCCCACCCCTTCTGCATCTCATGTCAGATGTGGTTTAAAGAGCTATCTTTTTGTTTTGGTGATTCAATACTGACTAGAAAAGTCATTCTATGTGAATTAAAGTATCATTTAATGTACATTTGGAGATACTATATAATTGGCAGGTTACTTTCAAGTACAGCACTGGAGAGATAAATGCTTGATCTGGTGCTTAGGATGCTCTAGTGAAATAAGCTATGAACTGATCCTCTAATACACCAAGCAGTGACAGCCAAAATGATTCTGGCTTCAACTGCAATGATTACAATGGTGTTCTTTCCATCCTTTAACAGGAACAGGTTTAAGTTAATGTGGGTTTTTCTAAAGTATTATAGGCTTTGGTATGTAATAGATGGAAATGCCTGTCTCAGAATCAGGAGACTTGCTGTTGTCTGAAATACTCTGGAGTTAGGGGTAGCTGTCAGTTTCAACTGTGGAATGCATTTACTAAGTGAATTGAAGGTCCATGTCCATGGGTGGTTGTTGTTTTGCACGTTTTTCAGAACTTTGAATCTGTAAAAATGTCCCTGTTGACTGTGGGAAAAGGAGAATTATGTTAAAAAAAGCAGTTATTTGCTGTGTTTGCTGTAAATGAAAAAACTTGTAAAAATTAAACTTGATGGCTACAAAGTATTGAAGTTCTTCTCTAGGTAGTGAAGAATATTTTTGCATGTGTAAATTTTTCCAGGGAGTTACAGAAGTATGTGATTTAGTCTTCCGTAAACAGTGTTAAAGGAACTGAATCTTTGGAGGTCCTCATTGAAATGATAAATTGGACCATTGAAACTTTTGCCTTTCATCACGATATCTGTATGTGTACATTCAGCTCCAAAAAACAAAATTATATTGTCAATGAAAAAATGTAGGTGTATGTGCATCCAAGCTCTGTAATCTATTAGGCATCTTGATTTTTTATTTAGTTTTCATTGATTTTTTTGTGAAGTTTTGGATTATATCTGAAGTGTTTCGCATGTTAGAGGTGGGGAAGAGAAAGATTGAAGGGGACTAAACAACTGGTTAACTGTAATTTGAAATGTAAATTTGTATAATATCAATGTAGAGTAGATAGTTTAGTTGTAGAAACACCAAACAGCCAGATATAATGAAGTGACTATATAATACAGGTGAGAAATACAACTTCAGGAGGGGCTGATTTACAAACCCTTCCTGCCATGACACTAACTTTATCAGGAACTGTTTTGTTTTTTTTCAATTGTAATAATTCTCTGCACTTCAATGACAATTATAATGGAAAATGTATATATAATGGTTCTGGCTTGGATTTTGTGTGCTAGGTTCACTAAGTATTTTCTATATTAATTCATGTGGAGGCAAAGGAAATAGCTTGTCTAATTTTTTTAACTGGATTTGTTTATCTTTTAAGTTTAAAATGAAACATGTTTCCAAGTTTGGCTTCTTTTGGGTATCTGTGAGAATGTCTTAGCAGAGGTTTTAAGTGCTTTAAATAACCAGCTTAATTATGTAATAGCATTTTGGTGTCTTAGTGGTGTTAAAATTTGACTGTATTTACTTAAACTGAAATATACTGTACATCAGCTGGCTTTCTTTAAAAACTCAAGACTAGTTTGTAAGGGTTCTATGGATGAGGTAGAATCCTTCTGAGGTGCTGAAGTAATTCAGTTGTGTTTACTGCTTAGACAGAAGAGCCAAATTGCTAAGAGATTTCCAGTCATGTTGAAATTTGGTTTCTAGGGAAAATCCTGTGTCTAGACTTCTGAAATCTAGTAATTATAGTTTTCAAATTGAAGTGGCTGGATTTGCGTATTATGCTTATAATTACACATTATAATTTGTGTACACAGAAATTGCATAATTTTAAATTAAAAAAGTGGAGCTTGACCTGCTTCAAGTTCCGGAGTAGCATTTCAGTTAAAAAAGAACAATGTAGAAATAACTGAGATGCTGTAAGAATATTTTCATGGTCAGTATTATTAAACCATCTTTCTGAATTAAGATATAACAGAAATTTCTTTGCCTTAAAGCCTTATTTTAAAGCACTAAAATAAAATATCATTATCCTTCAATGTTCCTGCATAGTAAGTCCTAATTTTTCTTGTTGAGAACTCTGTCCAAGGATTTGATGCCCTGTCTCCTTAGAACACAAATACAATACCTATTGCTTACATTTTGTTTTAAAAAGTCATTGAAACATTTGGCTACTGCTTAAATTTTAGAACAGTGGGAATCTTTTCCAGGAGACTAGACTTTATCTCTTGTTCTAATTAAGAGGTATTTGTATACTTGAACATGAAATCATCCTAAAAAGGGGATTTTTTTTTTTGCCTGTAAACCATTAAACATGTTATAGATTGGAAGTAGACTTATTTGCATATGTAATAAGATGACCATGCTAGTAAGATTAATTTGCAGCTGGTACCAGACAGTGGGAACTGGAATATTTTGTCCAGTTATTGTCTTATACTTAAGTTCTGTAAATGGAGGACCTTGGGAAAGACGAGATTCTGTGACAAAGCAAGAGCTTAGTGCATTTGTATTTTTCCTATTTTCAACTCTCATGTGCTCATCTTTATGCAAAATCTGAAAATTATTTGTCTGTGGGAGTGATGGTAGTTCTGAAATCAAGCCTTATTTTGAAGACTGACTTTGCAGTTGTGGTTGTATGTAAATGTTGGTAAATGTGCAAGTGTAGTGTTGTCATAACTTGGTTCATCAGTGATGCTCTAAAAATACTGAAGGATCCGTGAGAGATAAATTACTTTACCTTCTTTCACATTTATTTATAGTAGCGATTCAAGATGAGCAGTTTGTGAATGTTGAATGAAGTATGTGAAACTGCAGATGGAAGAAGCTAGCTGTAAATAAAACATGGTGATACCAGACACAATTCTAGCAGGGGAGACATGAAAATGGGTGCTTGGTAGTTGTTTGGTTTGTGTAGATAATGAAAATTAGGGCTACTATCATTGCTGCAAGACAACTCTTTTGTGCAAGCTGGACTCTGGAATTCTTCCTTACAAGCTCATTTTAGCTGCTTCGAGATTTGAGGCAATACCTGAAATTGGCAAGGCTTCCTTTAAAATGTCAATGAGACGATATACAGGAATACCAAGCCTTCCTATCAGTAGATGGCTGTATGTGGTAACTGTGTGTTGAATAGCTTCCCTGAGCCACATATCTAGTGGTGATCAGCAGGGACTTGCTGTTTCTTGTGTCACATTTTTCTTGGGAGTTCAGCAATCAGAGCTGTACCTCCCTAAATATCAGGGAGAATGGAATGTGAGGGAGTGTACTTGCTTTCTGCCTTGTGGAGGATATGAGTGGTCTAATATTTATTTTTTTTTTCAGCAGAGATGGCTTTGTAAAGATGGTTAAGTAGGAGCTTAACAATCAATTAAGGTTCCATATATATTACTCATTTTTGTTGTGGTTTAAGCTTAGCTTGGATGATAGCTACTGTGCAGCCACTTGTTCCCTTTCCCCTGGTGGAATCTGGGGAGAATTGAAAAGAGGTACAACTTGTGGGTTTAATGACTGAAATAAAGAAAAATATAATAATTGTACTGGAAATGAAAAAGAGGAATAAAACCCTAGAGAAACAAGTGGTGCATAATACAGTTATTCCCTGTCTGCTGACTGATGCCCAGGCTGTCCCTGGGCAGCAATCAGTGGCTCTGAGTCAACTCCCCCTGTTTATGTACTGGGCATGCGTCCTGTGGTGTGCAATATTCCTTTGTCCAGCTCAGATCACCTCTCCTGGCCATGCTCCCTCTGGGCTTCTTGTGCACCTGCTCCCTGGGAGAGCGTGAGACACCGCAAAGTCCTTGATTTAGAGTAAGCACTACTTAGTAACAACCAAAACGTCACTGTGTTCTCAACTCTCATACTGAATCTGAAGCACTGCACTCTACCAGGCACTAGGAAGAAAATGAACTCTATCCCAGCCAAAACCAGGACAATTTTCAATAAATCCATTTAAATATGCAAGGGATATCATGGTTTTCTTCAGTTTATCAAAAATAAATGTGATTGTGTAGTGAAATACGTATGTTGTAATGTAAGTTATCAGTTTGCCACTGAGCCATCCACTTTCCCATGTGGACAAGTTGTGTGGCATGGCACAGACACATGGTGCTGCTTATTTGTAGTCTCTGATGGTGTTAAATGTACTCCATCAGTGTAACCTCCAACTCTCCTTGTTGTCATTATAGTATCAATCACAGAAACAATACTTGTTTCAAATGTCCTATTCTTTGAGAATTTCAAAGCACTTCATGAAGGTCATAGGTGTTTTGAAAGTTGATATATGGCTGTGGAAAGCTGATGGTGTTTTAAAATTATTCAGAGCATCATATGAAATATAGTAAATTTTGTGCTCCTCAAATTTTTTTCAGACAGCTTTTAGTTATCATTCTTAGAGGTTAACCAGAAATAAACTATTCTGATTTTAGTCTGATTACTAGAAGACAACAGTTTAAGCAAAACGTTTTGGTGGAATTGGATATTATCCAGGCCAAGTGTGATGAGAAATTTAAGTGACAGTAATGGGAATGGATATGATGTAATGGTTGCACCATCAAGCTAGGGAAGGCCGACTTGGGTTCTATTTCTGTTTTCTTAAAGCAGCATAAATAGTAATTACTCTTGGAGGGCAGAAGGGATGTTTCAGAGTCTCTTATCTCAGCTATCTGTATTCAGTAAAACTTCAGAAGTTTACATTTTTATGGTTGCTCTTTGCCTTTACTTCAGTGAAACTGTATTGGAACAGTCAGAAGGCTTCCTAAAAGTTAGATTTCAATCTTGCTCTCTTAAAAGGCTGGGGAAGCAGTTTATCAGATATTCCACTCATGGTAACAGGGCTTCTGCAAAATGCAGCTGAAGATAATCATACATTCTTCACCCCTGGGCTTGTCTGTTCTGAAGCCTGACTGAGCCTAGAGCCACTCACTGTGATCACAGTTAGTGTGAAGCTGACTCCTAATTCACTTGCACACTCACTTTGGCAGTCAATGAGAGAGATTGAATTTAAAGGTTTCAAATGCAGGCTGACATGGTTTGTCACTTTCAATCTTTTTTGACACCAGCTATGCAAATT
Organism: Parus major; assembly: GCF_001522545.3. Taxonomy (NCBI): domain Eukaryota; kingdom Metazoa; phylum Chordata; class Aves; order Passeriformes; family Paridae; genus Parus; species Parus major. Next base: position 144,245,283 of record NC_031769.1, read on the forward strand.
AAAACTGTAACCTTCTGAGTACTTATTTACTGGGGAAATCAGAAAGAAGGTCACAGCACTGTTCTTCTGGCCTGTGCCTTGTTTGACTTTTCTTGCATGTACTTAAAATTTATGTATGTGACCTTTCTGCCCTCTGACTTCAAGTATAATTAAGAAACAAAAGAATTTAGGATACACTTCTGTTTGAAAGAATTGGGTGTCAAAGTTCAGAGTTGAGAAGCATCTGTAAAGTATTCAGTGTGGTACTGCATGACTTTTTAATTAGTATTTAGCAGGGTTCAGTAAAAAGCATGTTTAAATAGATTAACTAGTAACTGACACACCTAATATTTTATGGTGAATTAACTGACTGTTCTTAGCTGAGCTCTGCAAGAATCTTGCAAGCTTAATGTTTACATTACTAATACTGTTTTTCAAATAGAAGATACCAAAGGACAAGGCTTCTATACTAGGCATGTGGAGTATCTTGATAAAGTGGGGTTGTCTACAGCGAATCATGGGAAGGCAAGTCTCACCCATACCATGAGAGCTGTTTGCTAGGGGTGGTGGTAGTTCTGGGAATTATTTTAGAGCTGTATATTTCTAGCCAAGTGTAGCACTAGCTAGAAAATTAATATCTTTATGGCCTTAAGCTAAGGCCATAAGGGCATATGGACTCAGGAATTTAATTTTCTTGTGACATTCTAGTTCCAGAAGTCCATATGTCTTAATCTTTGAGGAAATCATGGAAAAAATACAACGCTTTGCAAGCTTGAGAAGGTCTGTAGGCCTCTTCCTAGTCTGATTGGTGTGAAAGTGATCACTGACTTGTCCTTTGAGAGCCTGACTGCCTTCAGGAGTGAATGAAGGTATGAAGAGGCCTTTTAAACTGTTGGTGGAATGTCTGGCCAAGAAGAACAAATGAAAAATGCACAATACTTGAGCAATGGATGATTAATTCTTGAATCAGATATAAGGACCAGTAGATTTTGCATGTATTGACATCTTTGGTTCAAAATGACTTGCATTTATGGACATTTGATCTCTGCTAAATTGTTAAGCTCTTTGAACTGTCAATGTCTTGGGCTGTACAGTAGCTGAATGTTGCTTGTTTATGCCAAGGAGAAAATTAAAGAGCAGTAACTGGAGAGGTAGCATGAAGGAACATTGTTAGACTGACTGATGTATTTTTGTACCTCATGCAGCTGAACAGTGCATGTTTTATTCTTTGTGTGTTTATCCCATCTTAAAATTTTCCTTTGCTTACTCACCTTTATCATATTTATCACTTGTGGTTTTCGTGTTGTTGTTTTTCAGCATTTTACTTTGTTGTCAAGGTAAACTTATTAAGAAACTAGGCAGTTAAATGGATTTCCTTTCTATTCTCCATCTCTAGTTGCTATTTGCTGGATGCCTTTCATTTCTTATTTTGATGTGTTTATCAGACTTTTGGCTGCAGGTAGCAACTCAACTTCAACAAAGTTGCAAGGCAGCAAAACAATGTCAGTTTAATTCTTGTAGATGGTAAATCTTTCACTTTTTTGGCTTGTATAGGTGGTTTTTTTTTATAGATCTTTATTTTCCAGGAAGAATTTGTTGACAAAGTAATTGGAAATGTAAAAGATTAGAAATCATTTCAGTAAGCCCATTGTACTTGATCCAACAGAAAATTTGTTGCAACAACTGCTGCTCTGCTGATCTTGGTATAAATATAGTGACAGTGAAAACCTGAAGTTGCAAATCCTTTGAGGATTTACTGATTTTATTCAACTTCAATAATCCATCAGGATTGTTCAGAAGGGGTAGTCTGAGGAAGATGCCTTTATGTGGACAAGACAAAGAACTTAGGAAAATGTCTTAAGTACTGTGTGCAGTTTCAGACACCACAATATAAATCGAAATACAGGAAAGATATAAAACTACTAGAGGGTGTTCAGAGGACTGTGAAAATGATGGCTCTGGAGGAGAAGCCATATGAGATGTGACTGAGTCTTGGTCTATTCAGCCTGGAGAAGAGGCTGAGAGGAGGCTTCATTGCAGTCTGCAACATCCTCATGAGAGGAAGAGCAGGAGCTGGCACTGATCTCTTCTGTCTGTTGACAGTGACAGGAACTGAAGGAAAGGCCTGAAGCTGGGTCAGGGGAGGTTTAGGTTGGATACTGAGAAAAGGTTCTTCCCCCAGAGGGTGGAACAGGCTCTGGAACAGACTCCCCAGGGAGGTGGTCACAGCACCAAGCCTGACACAGCTCAAGAAACATTTGAATAATGCTTCAGCCACATGGTGGGATTCTTGAGGTGGTCTTGTGCAGGGCCAGGAGTTGGACTTCAGTCCTTGTGGGTCCCTTGCAACTCAGGACATTCTGTGATTCTATAAATTGAAATTGCTTCTCTTACTGCTGCGGCATTTGTTGAATGCTTGGAGAGTAAATGTGTCTGTAGCCTTTTACTGCCTCAGGCCATTCAGTAACAGTACTCTGGGAAGCAGATGTGTTTGAAAGCAAAAGGTTTTAGATGTTTTCAGCCAATTTTTCCTACTGCTTTGGGATAAAAATGATGATTTTCAGATAGAGAAATGGAAGGATGCTTTAATGTGGTCATTCTTCCTTTAATGTCTCCTTTTCTGTTTGCTGGTAGTGGACAAAGGTTTTTGTTATTGGTTCATTTTGATCCATGTCCTAATTAACTAGAGGTGGTCAAGTACCAATCCTGATGTGTGTCGCTGGTCAGAAGCCCAGTTTCTACTCCCTGCAATCACATCCACAGTATCTGAGGTTAAGGAGATTTTTGTTGCCTTTCTTCTGCTATTAACAGAAATGCTGTGGTGCCCTCTATGCTGACTTCAGTGATACTGCTCCATGGGGTAAAGCAGTGAAGTAAAAAAAAATCACCCTTTCCTTTTCTACCCACCTCCAGACTAATGCTAAATGAGAGATTTCACTCCTGTGAAAGTGAAAGGCACTATGGTTCATCATGTCTGTTTGGTTGTTTGAATTTGTGTTTAACTGTACCCCTACCCTATCTCCCCTCCTGAGCTTGAAGGATAGCAGATTTTTCTCAGATAAAGAAACACAGTTTGGGTATGATGTTCTTGATCCATTTGTAGAGTCATGAAAGTTCAGAAAGCATTTTTTTTTCACTTTACTAAGTATCCAACTGCTTCATGACCACTTCCAGCTTATTATTTTAGGCTCAAGAAGCCCTAATTTTGACAAAACTTGTTCACAAATCAGTTTTCTGCCTTCCTTAAAAGGGTTCCCCAAAATCTTTGTGGTAGGTGGAGATGTTTCTCAAAGCAAAAGAGTTGTTTTTAATGATTGATTCAGTTTCTCCATTTAAGCCTGGTGTAATTGGAGGAGATGCTCTGCTTCCCAGCAGATGGACCACAGTGATAGCTTTGGCCCTAGATAACTCTTGCTCCCTGTGTGGAGTTATGGCAGTAATAGCCTAGGCTGGATAGTCTGCGTGGTGAAATGCAGCACCTTAGTACCAGATCTTAAAGACTGCTAAGACACAGCTGGGACAGCTGACCCCAGCTGATGCAAGAGATGTTCCAGACCATATGGCATCATGCCCAGCGTATAAAGCTGAGGGGAAGAAGGAAGAGAGGAAGCTTGGGGCAATGGTGTTTGTTTTCCCAAGCCACCATTATGTGTGATGTAGCTCTGCTTTCCTGGGAATGGCTGAACACATGGCAAGTGGTGGATGGATTGTTTTCCTTTCCTTATGTGCATGGATTTTGTTTTACCTACTGTTAAATAAGCTGTCTTTATCTTGACCAACGAAGTTTATTAATTTTACCCTTGTGGTTTTCTCCCTCATCATCCTGGGAGGAATGGAGAATCTCTGGGGCTCAGCTGCTAGCTGGGGGAAAACCATGACAGAGAATTAATGACCTCTGAAGACTCCAGCCTTTTATCACCTGTGAGTTTGAGGATCTTGAGCGACTATGAACTATTAATATGGGCAATATGTTCTTTGGAAAGAATAGAAGCCTTCCACAGTGTGTTTTTCTACAAGATTCTAATACAGCATCTTAAATGTAGCAATGCAGAACTCCTGACGATGTAGGTTATGCAGAAGGGCTTTTGAATGCTTCTTTGCCAGGCAACTGTATTACGATTAGGGCACTAGTTTTTAGAGGAGACATTGTATGTTTCATTTCTGGGGAGCTATTCCGGGAGGGCTTTAGAGCTTTTCGGGATTTCGGCAGCGGTGCCGAGCGCTCCGAGCGCTGCCAGCAGGGGGCGACAGCGGCACGGCCTTGGGGGGCCCCCGGGATCGGCTGCGCTGCCCCCGGGAGAGGCGGGGGATCGGCTGCGCTGCCCCCGGGAGAGGCGGGGGATCGGCTGCGCTGCCCCCGGGAGAGGCGGGGGATCGGCTGCGCTGCCCCCGGGAGAGGCG
>NC_031769.1:144249914-144514538 GCF_001522545.3 Parus major
GAGGCGGGGGATCGGCTGCGCTGCCCCCGGGAGAGGCGGGATTGGGATCAGGTGTGAGCCCCTCGGGAGGGCCGGGATCGGAGCTCCCGGGAGCGGGTGTCAGCCCCTCGGGAGAGCGGAATCGGGGGGGATGGGAGCGACTGTCAGTGCCCCGGGAGAGCCAGGACTAGGGCTCCGGGGAGTGGGTGTCATCCCCGGGAGAGATGGGATCGGGTGTCAGCCCCTCGGGAGAGCGGAGTCGGGGCTGGGTACCATGGGTGTTTGCCTGTCACAGCAGCTGTCGCAGCCAGATGTGTTCTGTCTGTTCCGTGTCTCAAGGCGCAGGTGTGTCCCTGTCCTGCTGTAACCCCAGCCCGCAGCTCGGCCCCCGCAGCCGCTCGCTCCCTCCCCCGAGAAGGAATGGGGGAGGGAGTCGGAAGAGTAAAAGCTGCAGAACTCCGCGTTAAGATACTGTGATAAGCAAGGTACAAACTGCTCACACAAGCAGATGAAAATAAGGAATCCATTCACCATTTCGCATGAGCAGGCAGATGTTCAGCCATCTCCAGGAGGGCAGGATTCCATCACACCTGACTGTGGCTCGAGGAGACAAACGCCTCCACTTGGAACATCCTCCCCCTTCCTTATTCCTCCCACTCCGAAAGTCCACCTCTTCCTTCTGCCCCTCATTTATATATTGAGGATGGCACCATACCATACACAAGGGATGGTTTTAAACTAAAAGAGGAGAAAGTTGGATTATATATTAGGAAGAAATTCTCTTTGTGCTGAGGCACTGGCACAGGTTGCTCAGAGAAGCTGTGGAAGCCCCTCCCTTTGAATGTTCCAGCTCAGGTTGGATGGGGCTCTGAGAAACCTGGTCTAGGGGCAGGTGTCCCTGCCCATGACAGGGGGTGTGGAACTAAATGAACTAGAAGGTCACTTCCACCCCAAACCCTTCCATGATCTCAGGTAGCTTTGGCCTGTGGTGTTTTCTTCATCTATGCTTAAGACTGCTGTCAGTCCAATTTGATAAGTGTTGAATAAAATTTTAAGATAAACTTTCCAAGACTTTTGAACTTTAAGCTCTTAGAATATTCCTTTATTATCAGCTGATGAAATGGAGAGTACAGGGAAATTACCATTATGGTATCTATAAATTATTTATTTATAGATGCGCTTGTACAGTTTGTAGACCTGAAATAATAGGCCTTGTTTGAAACCCTAAGTAATAGTTCAATATAAGGTTAATTAAAAATGCTGGTGTGTATTTCATTACTTAAGTGAGTGGCAAAAGTAGCTGTCTGTGGGATCAGCTCTATAAAGAATTCTTAAGCCAATCATTCTTTAGATTAAAGCCCTGACAGTGGAAAATGGATGTGATTTGCTTTCTTAACTGGTAGATCATAGTTTCTTTAGACTTCAGTGGTGTGCTGAGCATTGTGCTAACATCATGTATTTTCTGCCTCTGAGTAGGTTGTAGGTCCTGAAGGCACCAATCCCTTATTCCTGTTCATGTGTTCAAAGCAATGGCCAAAGCTTCCAATGACTGCCTGGGCTAGGAGGCTGCTTGCTATGATGCCTTGCATGAGGCTGATGCTGAGTATTTATTTAGTTACTCTAGGCAATAGCTAAAGTACTCAACTTGCTGGATAGCTTCCTTTTGGTCATTTTTCTGGGGAAAGCAGTGAAATGGATAGGAAATAATTGAATCAAAGAATTTCTTTCCCACTTGGATAAAGTATAAGTTAAAACTGTAGGCTCAGTTTTTTACAGCTCTTTCAGAATATTTTGCTTAATTTTATATTGTGCTGGAGTATTAACAGGCTAGAGGTCCACCCTGTAGCTTGTATTTCAGTAAATGTTTTAGCAGTAACTATTCATTACTTTTAAGTCTGTGCAAATGATGATAGTCACGTAGATATGTCTTGTTGGAATCTGTATGAGGTATTTTTTGGCTCCCCATTTGGAAAGGTTTCATTGCTGTTATCAAAGCTGAGATTTGAAGTTTTTGTGCAGTAATCAGAAAAGCTGAATGGAGGGAATGCAGAAAGCAAACATAGTTCCTTTATTCAGGTTTGGTACCTTAAACATGGCTGTGCATACTGTTAGTAATGGATGTCAAACTGTGCTGTAATAAAACAAATGTTAGCATTATTTTTCTTTCATTTTATTGATGACTAATTAGCTGTTTGAGCTGTATCAATTATAGTCAATCAACTTTGTGTAATACCTTTTCCCCTTACAGTATTTCATCCTCAAGACAGCCATCCTGATATGGGAGAAATTTTACATGTACCTAATTGAAATCCTAACAGAACAGTGAATGCAATTTCAAGCTAAGCTATAAAATGAAGAATTAAGAGCAGATGGCCCCTTCAGAAAAATAGATTAAACAGAATAGATATTCCTGGCCAGCTACATAGTTAATCTCATGCTTCTTGTTAAGGGGTACTGCCAATGGATAGTTATTACGCAAAGGTAAAGTAAAAACTGTATGAATTTACTGAAAAAAGCTTTTCATTCCCAACTCTTTCTGGTAATTCAGTCTTATGTATGTATTTTTGAAGTTAGTTATAGCAAGTATGAGTAGTAACTTACTAAATTTGTTGTGCCTTGCTTTAGAAAGGGATCCTGCAAAAAGAGCAGCTCTGTGAATGTGGTTCCATTTATGATCAACAAAAATTCATTGCAGCATTTCTGGTATTTTCTGGCTCTGTGACACAATGATGATTGAGTCTTTAAACTCAAATGTCAGATTCGGTAGAGGGATTTGTGAATGTGTCTTGCCTGTTGGCAGGAGAAAGAACTTATATTCCCTGTGGTTAAATGTTCCTTTCAGATGTATTAGTAGATAGTCAGATTTTTCAGTTCAGTGAAGCACCTTTATTTCTTGGGTGTATGCAAAATAAGACATTCCAGCCTTTTTATGTGGCTATTCTGTATGTGGCATTTCATTCCTGCACTTGCTCTAAGATCAGTGAATGGAGAGGGGAAGTGAGATTTGAAACTTAGTAACACATGATCCTTTCTCTAGGAAGAGTTCTTTATGGGTGTGCAAGTATCCATTGTGACTAAATTTCTTCCCAAACTCACTTTTTTTGCTTTGTTTCTCCCTAGTAGCAAGGAGCAATAAAAAAATCTACCCTATTAATTGGTTATTGCTGTCTCAGCTGTCCTTCATCTTTTAGGTACTCACTCTAAATTTCTTAGGCAGCTGTATTTTTTAAAATTCATTCCCTTTGTCCTCTGCCACATCTAGAAGTTAACTTCTTTCTGTACTTTTGGAAAATGGAGCATCAACATTTTCTTTCCCATATAAAAGCAATTTAAGCATCACTGAATCAAGAAGTAATGGCACCTCAGGTAGTTTGCGTTGGCACTTTTCTTATTGTTTCTTGGCAGACAGAAGTGATGAAGGAGCAGAAACTTGAATATATGGGGCTGTGAATGCAGGTGGGGGACAAGCAGGGCAGCTGTCTGGTTAGAAGCAGCTTCTGCCAGTTCCCAGCACTGTTGTTAAAAATGATCATTTTTGTTTTTGCTGTCGCACCTTGCATATAGGTGAACTTCCCTGGCTGTGATTTGTCTCACTGCACTTAAAGGTGTCAGCTGTCTTGTGCCTATGACACCTTGTAGCAGCTGATTTTTTGGTTTGTAATTTGTAGAAATGTACTGAAATCTGCCATTTAAACTATTGAATACAGGAATTATTCCCCTAAAAACACACATTCTCATCACTGGGAAAAAGTTGCTTGGTAAAAATTGGCATTTTGAAATTAACTGGATTAAAACTAAAACCAGTAATGTGTCTAAAGTTAATTCATCAAATACCTACATGACATAATTTGGCTACAGTAAAACTCAGGAATCACATTTTAGAATTCTATATAAGCATTTGATTTTAAACTGTCTTCAAAACAAATTAGCAAGATGAATGAATTTGCAATGTCTTGACTGCTGAGTAGATGCACAGAACATGCAGTTTTCCTGATTCTTACAGTTATACCATAATCATGTCTGTTGGAAAGAAACTTAGACCTTTAAAAATACTTTTTACTGAACAAAGATGCTTTCTGTAAACAAATTTACTGACCTGAAATACAACTTACTCAGAAGGAACTGCTTAGTTCTTTTTAAGGTAAACATGAAGATACTTTCTTTGTGGAAAAATTGAGTCAGAACTGTTTCTTACAGCAAGTAAACCCATACCATAAATGTTATTAAACTGTACTATATTTTAGCTTTGTAAGGTGTGTTTCAGAAAAAGCTTACTGGCATAAGTTGATAGTTACTTCAGATATTTTTGCAGGTATAAAACTTAGTTTGTTTCATTTTTTTCTTAAATAAGGAAAGATGAATATGTTCTATTAGGTGAATGCTAGAAATACTACTTTGAGGAAAAAAACCCCAACCCTTTCTTCATAGACGCCATGGAAGTTGGAAGATTACCTTTTTCAGGAAAGGTGCTCTGTGGACAGGCACATGGTCCTGCAGAGGCAGAGATTTACTGCAGCTGGAGATGTTGGCTGCTTTCCTGCAGAAGCAGGTCTTGAAAGATGTTTGGTCCCTTCCTTATGATTTGGAGCTGGATTGAATCCTTAAGATGGAATTTCAAGTTTTATGACACTTCTTTGGGAGTCTGATTTGTGAGTTCCACAGTTCTGTGAAGTGGTTCAACTAACTTCATGAGGATAAGTTTAATAGCACAGTATTTTGGAAAAAAAATTGAATGTGGTAGCAATATGCATTAATTCTGTGTAATTTGTGTATTCATACACAGAAAATAATTTGGAATTGCCTGCTATTGAGCATTTGGAATGCATTATAATTAATGTTATCCCTATGCTAGTTAAAAATTAACTTGGATGCTAGAAGTTTTTAACATCCAATTTATGTTGAAACTCATAGATAAAATTACAGCACAAATTTCTTTAAGCTGCACTTTCCCATGGGACAGTAGATGTGCAAGCTGCCTTTGTACATTTTTCTTGCTAAATTACATTACTGCAGCCCAGGACTGTAATGGGTGACAAAAAATACAAGGACTGCCTACAATAATTTTGTCAAAAGTGGTGCTTTGCCTCTTTATCTGCTGGCAGTGGAAGTCCCTTCCTTCTGAAGGAATCATGGAGTGGTTTGGGTTGGAAGGACCTTAAAGGCCATCTAGTTCCAATCACCATGGGCAGAAACACCTTCCACAGGACCAGCTTGCTCAAAGCCCATCCAACCTGGCTTTGAGGTCAGAGGATTAAGGTTGTGTTAACCTAATCCAGGATGGTGTGTTGGAATTAGTCCCTTTTCTTTCACATGGGCCAACTAATGTCCATAGGTTTGTTTTCCTACATCTGTGGATCAGAATGCACAAATGCTTTAGGTTGTTACCTTTTCCATAAATATTATGAAAACATTTTTAAAATTTGTGATTTTTTTTTGTTTTACAGAGTAATATACAACTCATCTATTTTATGACCCATGACATCCACCTGTTTTTGTGGTTTTGTGTTCTTTCTGTACAAGATTACTTTTTCACAGCTTACTTGCACTTCAGTAGTTTGTTTTAAAAAACAAAGTTTCAGACATTTGAGTCTCAGGATTCTGAGAAATTTCCATCAAAGGACCAGGAAGCTTGTTTTAAAATTCAGCAAGATGAGAAAATTATGAACAATAGGTTGAAACAAGAGATTATACAAGAATGTTACTCCAGTGTACACTGTTTTCAATGGCTCGTCTTTTTGAAACTTTAAGCAAGGATTGCATTCACTTTCTGAGTTCACTTCATTTGTGCAATGCCACAGAATATATAGATTTTTTTTTAATCAATTCTGTAGTAAGATTAAGGTTATACTTGGTGGTAGAGGTTATACTTGGTGGTAGAGCTTATGTAGGATCAGTGGGTGTGAGTTTAAGTCATAAGTGTCTGGTGCTAACTCTGAATTTCACTGACTTAAATATAAGAATAAAAAACAAATACTTACAATAGCAGGTATTCTGTGTGGAATATGGACAGTGACAAGTTTTTATTGGACAGAAAAATGCATTTTGCACAATGTGGTGTTCTGGGAAGCAGTGGGAAGAGCTGCATGCTGAGTGCATTTTCAGGCAGACACCATGGAGAGGGAAAACAATGGACTGCTTTACCCTGAGTCTGTCCATATCTGTTTTTCTAGGCTGTTTTAGCATTCCTAAGGTGAGTGAATAACATTAATTTCTACCATGCTTTCAGGTAACAAATCATGGCTTTCTATGTTCCAGTATTTCATGAGAAATAAATCTTGGGCTGGAGGCAGAATTTATTAGAACTAGTATTTTTTCAAAGTACCAAAGATGGGAAAAAAAATAAAAAAATCTTTCCTTCAAAAAATAATTTCAAAACTCTACAGCAAAACAGAAGAAATCAAGATGCTTGCTATAACTTGCATGAGACGAAGGATCACCACTTCCAAAGTGCTGGCAGTGCTGTTCTGGTGCAGCCCAGGTTGTGGTGGCCTTTTCAAGTGCACCTTCCTGGCTGGTGTTTGGCTCGTTTGAGCTTCAGGTCCTCTTCTGCACATCTTCTTTCTGGCTTTTTGGTTTCTAGGCCATTCTCTTGTATGGAATTACTCCTCCTCAGGGCTTTGCACTTCCCTTTGAGCTGTGTAGGACTGCTATCAGCCAATTTCTCCAGCTCTTCAAGGCAACCCTTTGGTGTTTGAATCACTCCCAGTTTCCTCTTAAGTGTAAAGTTGCTGAAGCTTCACTCTGTGCCATCAAGCCAGGTCATTGATGAAGATATTAAATATCACTGACCCTCAGTGCTCACCACTGCTATCTGGCCCCTGGCTGGCCTGGTTGTGATACCCCTGCCAGAGTCCTTTGAGCCAGGCAGGTCAGTTTTCAGTCCACCTCAAGGTCCATGTCTCCATCCTGTGCCTCATCAGCCTACATGAGGATGGGGTGTGGGAGGCTTATCAAAAGCCCTGTTACAGATGGGGTGGACACATCAGCTCTTGTCTCATCTCATATTGTTCATAGCACTGTTTAGTACCTGTGACTTCCCTGCCATGAATTTGTGCAGACTGCTCTCATCTTGTCCTTCTATGCTTGGAAATGGTTTTCAAGAGCTGTTTACTACATGACCTTCCAAGAGATCAAGACGAGTTTTACCACACTGTGGTAAAGATCCTCCTACCTGCTCTTGAAGATTGGACTCATACTTGCTTTGCCTCAGTCCTCAGGGACATTCCCTGGTGACCATGACCTTATGAAAATGGTGGCCAGGTGATGGCATCAGCCAGCTCCCTCAGTATTTGTGGATGTTTCCTGAAACACCTACTTTAGTGATGATTTCAAGTAAATTGTGACTTAAAGAGGTGTGAGTTGTGTTTTACTGGTATTTATCAGTGGGATATGACATGTTAACTGAATTAAGGATTGCCAGAGTGTGAGGCTCTGCCGTGGCCTTCTGTCATGGGGATGGAGGCTCCTGGCAAAGTTCTAGTTGCCTAAAAATGATCTTTAGAGAAGTAAAAGATAACACTACTTTGTCTTGCTGACGGCTACATAAATCTTGCATAATGCTAAGTAAACAGCTGTACACTTACTTGTGTAACTATCAATTATACAAAACACAGGGATGTGTTTTGTTAGCATAGCTATCTTCTAGTATTAAATATGGTTTGTTTGAATCTGCTGGCAGGTTTTTAGACTGCAGTCTTTGCCAGTGCCTTAAAGTGTGGTCTTAATAGTGCTCCTACTTATTCACCTTGGCAATAGTTTAAAATGGGATATTTGCATATTGGGAGCTGCAGGTTGTATCCATTTTTCAGTTGAGATCTGACTTATATGTTTTCTTGTGGAAGTTGTCAGAGGAGTCAGAGAAAGTTTGTAGTACTCTGCAGTCCCATGTACATGATAAAGAAGAAAGATTATAGACCCTTCTTGATGTCTCACCAAAATGTCAAGTGAAATCTTGTGTAAGAGCTACCTGCCTGTGTTCATAGGCATAAATATAAAAGGTGGAACAGCTGCTTATAAGGACTCCTGATACAGAGTATTAACTTGAATCCTATGCACCAAGTAGTGTAAGATGCTCTGTATATTGGATTTTAAGCTACAAAAGAAATGAGTTGACTTTTTGTAGTTAGTGGATGCCTGACTTTGCTAATTGAAAAATATTAGTGCTTAAAGAAAGATCTGCAGTAGGTAAATGTACAGTAGGTAAATCATACAGCTGACTTCAGCGTTTTGTTCTAAGTTATCTTCACAATGAGATAAATAATTTTCAGTGGAGTAGGTTGAGGATATGGGACTGAAGTCTGTCTACATCTTGTTTTCTTCCTGAGCAAGACTGATTAAACATCTATTAATACCTTATACATGATTTTGACAGTTCCTACTGTGGTACTTCCTACCTTCCTGCTAATACTAATCAGTCTAAACAGATTTTAGTGGAGTAATTTTTGATGTGAAGGTAATAGGTGTTCAATTAGTTTTGAATTGCTTAAATAAAAAAGCCCATTCAAAATGTTTGTCATTTTGGTGACTGAAATGTATTTTCAGATCAGTGCAGATAGTAGTACTTACTGTAAAATAGAACTTATAATGCCTGTGAATGCAATTTAAATAAAGATTGGTTTGAGTTCTTCAACAGGATATTATTATTAATTTGAGGATTCTGAATGCTGTAGACATCATTCTAGCATGAACTGCTTATTTTATTGTAAATTGAAATTAGATTCATTGTCAGTTGCTTTTACAAAATTAAGGTGGTGTATGAAAGACAGTTATTTGGAATTCAACTGTTGTAATAATACGCATTAGTTGAAGCAAATTAGCGTGGTTTTTTATGCACAATTCATGCTCTTAATGCATTACTTTCTATGCCAGTTCAGAATTAGGACCTATTATGGATGCAGAACTTGTGATTTTTAAAAAGACTTTTTGGAGGATTAAAATGTTGGCTGAGGAGAATTGGTGAAGCTTTCTGAGGCTCTTAAAGAAGTGGGTGTGGGAGCAGTAATAGGGTAACAGCATTAAAAATTGAAAATTGTTGCATTTTTTATTTGTGTTTTAGACCCATTCAGGATGAGTCTAAATGTTGCCATTCCACACATATTTAGTTTCCTTATTTTAAATACTTTGAGGCTATTTTTTTTGTTTGATTACTTTAGTTTTCTAGTTTTCCTTTTTTTTTTTTTAAATGAGGATACGCCAATTAATATTTACTTTGGAAATATCTTGGAGGGTGTAAAAAGGGATATTTGTCTAAGCATTTACTCATATCAGAAATTGTTTAGTTGCTGAACTTCATTGTGTGTTTTTGAGGGATTGTCATGCCATATACAGTTGAAACTGGGACATTTGGCATTTTTTTGTGAATGTCTTCACAGAGAAACTGCTTTGAAGCAAACTAGACTATGCTAGACATGTTTTAAGGTATTCAAAAATAGGAGGCTAAGGTTGCCTCTGCTGTTTAGTGCAAAAATTGGGAAGGTTGTCCAGCTTCATGCTGATCAAGAGGACAGGGAGTGAGTAGTAGGTCTGTTGGAGGCTGCTGCAAAGAAATCTGTGGGGCTTATTTCAGCAAGTCTTTTGAAATGTATTAAAGCCTTGGTGTGGTGATTCGAGTTCAGGTTCATGCTGTGCAGTACTGTTTTCAGCTCAAAAGATGAGAAATATTGGTTGGAGAGGTGCTGATTCAAAGAACTTTTAATCATCCCCTAGTAGAACAGGGAATAAAGGAGTTGAGGGGAAAAAATGTATAAACTGAATCAAGACCATTTTACTACAACAATAATGAGATTAAGCTTTCATCAATTTAATTGAACTTGGAATTGTAATTGGGTTCACCATCTTGTTTTACTGTACTCTGGTTTTACAGAACTCCTGGAATTAGTCAATGTGAGCAATTAGTCAGCATCTGGCACAGCAAACTTCCTATGACTTGGCTTAGTTGGGAAAGCTGTAATATTTTTTTAAGAGTAGTTATTCTTGAAATGTGTCTTCTGAGATAAGTTATGGTTTTTGCCACAGCAAAAATTTCCAAATAAACAGTATGGAATGCTGATATTCCATTAAGGAAAACCTATTTTTTTTTCTGAAATCCTGCTACAACTGACTTGAAAATCCCCCTTTTCCTCTGGGAGCTTGTCTATTAACAAAGCTTGAATGTGTTCATTAAAGGAGGTCTTCATAAAATGCAAACTAATAAATCAAGGTCTGTTTTCTGTAGTACCATCACTTTGATTTTTTTTCTAATGTGAAACCAAAAGGAATCCTGCAGCCAGAGGAGCTGGCCATCCAGCTCAATGTTCTGTCTCCAGCAATGGTGAAAAGCAGTGAGTTTTCAAGAGCTAAAAGGACAGGGGAAGTATGTAAAGATACTCAGCCTTCAGTTTGACTTAAGAGCTTTCTGAATTGAGGAGGGTGTGATTTTTCTAAGTCAACTGTGAAGGTTTGAGGAGTCACTGAGAAATATTACTGCTATTGGGCTATACTTCAGTAGTTGTATAACATGCTTGATTGAGTCAGTCTAAATTTTGATGTTTCCTTTTCTCAGATACAAGGCAATAAAATTGCCAAAATAAAGCAAAATCTATTGCTTCTATTGTATAATGCTAGCAATTTTCAAACCCACTTGATTTAGGAGTATTTTTAAAGGATAATGTAATTCTTAGAATATCTTCACTTTTAAAATGGATGTAGAAACTACTTCTAGTGCAATTGCAGTGCAGTTCCATCCATGCCCTGTTCTCTTAAGCCATCATCATGTGTATATCCTTGAGTAGCCTTGCATTTTTCACTTGTTCTTCCATCTGAAGTAGGAAGAAGTTAGCACAAAATTATTTGGATCTTATGGAGTATTTGGTAAGACATCTGAATCTCAGGAAATATAGTAGGAACTTTAAGGATTTGCAGGCAAATTGACCTGGTTTCTGCTTCTCCTGATCTTGTGTAAAGGAAATATTGCCTTAAGGACAAATGCAGTAAACATTTCTGTTTACTTTGAGGTTGACATTTGATCTTGTATTTATTATATTGATTTACTACAGACAAATAGGGCATCACTTGGCTCAGCATTAAACACAAGTATTTATATTGGCTTAGCCAAGGGATCTGGAATCCTGGATTCCAGTAGTTCTGCCCCAGGAAGATTAATTCTAACTGAAGAATAATATGAAACAATTCTACTTCGTCATTATCTGATGTATCTATCACTGTTATTTGGTGAATTAACTGAGGACTAATCATTGCTTAGATCTCTGCTATGATTAAATGTAAAGAAAAAAAAAATCCATGCAGTTAAATTCCTGTTGCATTAGCTGCATCCTTGGTCTGAGAACATGAGATTTTAATCTCTAGCATTATGGGAAGCTTTAATCACATGTTTATTTACTGTTTGTGATCTAGGAAATGGCATTGCTTCATATAGCTAAGCAGTGCAGAATGTAATCTAAGGATTAAGAAAAGGCAAATCTTCCTATCCATTTGACCTTGAAAATCTGATTGGATTTCCTGTGTGATCTGGCATGATTTTTCCCTAATTATCTAAAGCTTGATGTATGTGAATGAAATTGCAAGAGCTGTGGGGAGATATGGTTAAAATTCTAATGCTTAGCAGCATTTCCCGTTCATCTTGGATTTCAAGTTCAAAGAAATAAAAAAAAAAGTAAAAGCTGAGATAAACTGTGATCAGTCAGTGGACTGGACTTTGTTCATACAAAACTAAAGTCCTTTACAATACCAATGAAGAGGCAGAAAGTTGTAAATAAGTTTGATTAACATTAGACCATAACAGGAAAAAATTACTTAATCTTACTTTGTACTGCTTTGGTAATGGACTGTGGCTATTTGTTGGTAAAGTGATTTGTCTTTAAAACAAATGGGGAAAATTGTGATCCATTTTGCTGAGAGCTTATTTTGCAGCCTCTTAATGGGTTTCAGTAGCTTCTTCAAGCAAAAAGAAAGTTGTTTAAACAGTGCAGGTAAAAGAATAAAGAGATTTTGCATAAGATGTTCAATAAAGTATGTTGATACTTGGTGTAGGAGAACTGATTTTTGGAGTAAATAATGTGTTTCTTTTAATAATGACTTGAAGCTCAGTATCCACTAGAGCAAGAGAACAATCTTTTTATGATTTTTATTAGTCAAAGTAGTCCCATATTATGAGCATATTTAGCATTAGTCACGTTGTTGCAACCAAATACCTAAATTCAAATACCTAATTCAAATAACTTTTCTAAGCTAAAGTATTTAGGAAATACAATTAGCAGTTTATTGATCTCTTAAGGAATTTATGCAGCTGGCTCAGCTGAAGAACGTTACTGAGGTAGAACTCTGTGCTTAACTCCAAGTGCATTTTAAGTGCATCTGAGGTGTCTGAAACAACTCATTTCCAGGTGTAATATTTCTTGGCAGTTTTTAGGAAGTTCCTCAAACTACTGTTGATTCATAAATTTGTGGTTCTCACTTTCAGGTAGGCAGGGTGGTTGCATTGTATGCCATGCTGTGTATTGGGGGATAACAGCATATGACTCAACATGAGAAAACAAATTTTTAGCTTTACCAGTTCATAAAAACTTGGTGGGCTTTGTTGTTGAAGTTACTTTTATTTTGTAAATTTAGATTATTCAGGAAAATCTTTAACAGTAATTAGTGACTGAGAACTTGTAAAGGTCTTGTATCAGACTAGGATCAATTGAACTACATGGGGGTCTTGGTGAACGGCTCTGTCACAAAAAATACAGCAAAATGCATTAATGGAACTCAATGTTGAGTGGAGTTTCATTGTGCTTTTCGGACTTGGAACAAATTTTAGTCCTAACATTTAAAATCAATATTAAATGAAGAAATATCAATTTTTGTTGCAACTGCATTTGCCTCAGTCATAACAAATGGATGTATTTCTATTACAGTTTCAATAATCAGCATTTTGTGGTGTAAAATATTGCTAAAGAAGAGCAGATTTCTCCTCAATTTTAAGCTTTGAATGTTTTTACTGATAGTGTAATACCAACAGCAGCCTTAAAAATTAATGTTGTGTTTTTACTTGTAAAACATAAAAACCTCTAAGTAACTATTCTTGTTTTTCAAGAGAAATCAGTTTTGTCACTACTGCCCTTGTTACATGAGGAAAGAGGGGTGTTAGATCTACATCTGTATTTGAATACTGTGATAGTATTATGCTTTTAAAACTGAATGTGGTATTTGGAAACTTTGACTTATGAAAGATACCAGTCACCTGATTTCTGAGTGGGAGCATCACACTCTATAAAATTTTAGTCTTATTTTCACCTGGAAATGAGTTCCAAATTAAACTGATACAACTTTACGTCTGTTTAATTGCCTGTAATTCCCTAGTCTGTAATTGTGGCATTTCTAAATTTCCATTTTTATCTGGCTCTCGACTATTACAAAGTTCTTCAGTTGTTGTTAGCTGGTGGGATAATGGTGCTGGAGGCTTTTTTTTACTAAGCATGATGAAACAAAGGACGTGCTTGAGCATGGAGGCTGCTTTGATAGGGCTCCTCCAGAATTTTTACATTGCTACAATCCTTAGGAATCAAAAAATTCATAGAGACTTGACAAGAAGTTTTGAAAGTACAGGTGGGGAATTATTTTCCTTCAAGAAGCCTTCAGATAGTCTGCGGCTGGTTTTACTTTCTTAGTTTTCAG
Organism: Parus major; assembly: GCF_001522545.3. Lineage (NCBI taxonomy): Eukaryota > Metazoa > Chordata > Aves > Passeriformes > Paridae > Parus > Parus major. Next base: position 144,263,550 of record NC_031769.1, read on the forward strand.
ACACTGAACAGTAACTTAGATAAATTATTTCCTGTTATGTGTTCGTGAAATTAAAACTTGTATGGAACTTTCAGTTATTAAAACAGACGTTGGCATCTTCATTTCTGTAGTGGTACATGGAAATGGACTGGTATTCATTAAACAAATCTGATAACGGTGCTTGGATCTTTTTCTATAGTTAGAAATTTGTTGGTTTATTCTGGTTTTCATTGGACCTAATTTCAAACCAGATTGCCTTAGAAAGTGTACTAAAGGCTGGTTTTGCCTATATTTTTGATTGGTTTCTTTGTGCTCAAGTTTTCATTACAGTCTCCTCTTGGCATAAGACCACATTCCCATTAAAGAAATTATAATATCTTGATGAATGTCCTTCATTTCTAGTGGTTGAGTGGAGTTAGAAGGGTGTTTCTTCTTGTGGCAAATTAACAAGGTATATGGAGGTGCTTGTGAAGGAAAGTGCTAGATTCCCAAAGAACTGATGTGGCACTTCTGAATTGGGTTGGGTTTTGGTTTGTGCTAACAAGTTTAATGCTGCAGCTCCCAGCATGATGGACCCAATCCAGCAAATACCTCAAAAAGTGCTTCAGTTTGTCTCCCTGTATGCTCCTTGTTAATCCTCTCTAATGAAATGAAATCTGCAATTTTTCATTAGCACCCTGGAGAGTCAATATTTTGAGGAAAGTAGAATCAAGAGTCAGTTTTGTATCTCTGAAATGAATAGAGTAATGCAAGCCAGGGTTTGAACTTCTAAATCCCATTCCTAATAATGTCATTGTTGGTAGAACACTAATCTCAGGTTTTTGGGTATGATCTCTATGCCTCAGTTACATTCCTGAAATTCTGAAAGATTAGCTTGACATTTGCTTATAAGTGCACAGTAGAAAGCCACCATTGAAACTGCATACTTTATTTATAGAAGAGGAATAAAATTGTTGAATATTAAACTGTTATATATTTTTAATTTAAACATGCTTAAAGGTATCTAGGAATAGTTTTCACTTCTTGAGCCATATAAAAGAATGTATACTAAGTGTTAAATGAATATAGTGTTTGCAATGCTAATTCAGCATGCTGATACAAACAAGAATATAAAAAAGGGAAACATGCTTTACTCTATTGGCCTTGTATTACCAATTACATGTATTAATTACACAATATGTCATATGTATGCCATATATTATTAGCTTTGAAACTTACACTTAATTTGAAGATTCTTAACATTTAGGTTGTTGCATTAAACTGAAAAAATAACTTTTTCTTTAACAGAAATTGAAAAATTCCAAAAAGGGGAAGGAAAGGAAGAAGAAAAGTATATTGACGTAGTCATCAATAAGAATATGAAGTTGGGACAAAAAGTTCTGATTCCAGTTAAACAATTCCCTAAGGTAAGCCAAACTTTCTTTTGATAAATTTAAGTTCTTATAAAATATATTTCACTAGTATCTTAACTCTTTCTTTTAGTGTAACATTTAAAACTATTACCAGTCACTACTGTTAGTGTTCTGCAATCTGTTCTGTAGGCACTCTAAGGTAGAAGTGATTCTTGTTGGAATAAATGTGGGGGAAAGTGGTGATGGTCACAGAAAATGGTATATTGAAAGCAAAAATTGAACCATATTTTTTTGGATAGCAGGATCTTACTCAGAATATTGAAAGGAAAAACAAATTTTGAAGTTGAATCTGATGCCAGGCTTTGAAACTTCCTTATTGTAGCTGGAAGTGCAGCTTAAAATGTACCATTAAGGAACTATTTGTGTAAATTTTCTTCTCATCCTCTTAAGTTTCAGCCATTATTGTTCTTGAATGAATTGTAGCTTGACGGCTAAATTATGCAGTTTGTTCTGGAGGGATAGAGACTGTTTCATTAATATTTTTGCCCACCATGAATTCTTAACACTTCTTTACTTCCAAGTATTATCCTGCACTAAAATATTGCTGCCTGGAAGCATTTATGCAACATTCAGTAGGCTCTGGAACTTTATTATTTTGGTGCTGCTTAAAATTTTAAGGTTAATGTTATGACAATCAGATTACCATTTTTTTAATATGTTTGAAATGGCTTTTTCTTCCTACTAGAAATTTCAAGACTTTCTGTTCATGGAGGAAAAAAAAAATCACCATTACTTCCACTTGTTTAGGAAAACCTTTTATAATTGGGTTTTTTTTTCTGTACAGTATCAGTGTTTTTCTCTCAGGCCTTTGCAGGGTTACTTGTATTGATTTCCTTGCTGCTGTTCAAAGTTTCATGAAATATTCCTTGAGTGAGTGCAAGGCGACACATCATGTGTGCACCTCTTTGGAACTCTGACTTAAGTCATCTTTATGACTAAATAGAGCTATATACAAGCATAAAGAAACAAAGATTGGAAGGTAAAATATAGGAGCACCTTACTCCATGGTCAGTGTTTGCAAACAGGATGTTTTTCTTCTAAATGTTGAGATGTAGATAGTTGAGTTCAGGGGCAAGAAAGGAAAACTGCTATTAAAAAAGGAAACTGCCTTCTGAAAGGTACTTCTGCTTTATCTAGTGTCAACTTTCTTTATAGGTCTAAACATTGAAATTATTTGGGATAGCTAGTAGGAAAGCCCTAGTATATTCTGAATGGCTGGAGATGCTCTGCTGTTTGGTCAGTACTTCTGACCCATGGAGACACTGAACTGGATTAAAGCCTGGTGTGTGCTATGGAAAGAAGCCTGAACTGAGGTCCAGGCAGATCCAGGGGTGCAAAATAAAACAGCTGTGCAGAACAGGCATGTCATGCGAGTTCCTCCATTTCCACTAGGACTGCTCCACAGAAAGCAAAATATGGTTATCTCTATTCACATGAATTTCTCTTCTGTCAGAGTGAAGAAAATCCTAGATATTTTTACCATCATATTTGGGGATCAACTTCTCTTAGAAATTTCCATTTTATTATGTATAGATGGATATTTGCTAAAGGTTGCTCATTAAAGATTCTGTAGAGTCAAAAAACTAAAATTTCTCCTATAGGAGTAGTCTGGGAGGTGAGTATCAGCTCAAAATTGTGATAGGTACTCTTGATATCTCTGAAAAGCAGCTGCCCTAAACCACAACCACTCACTGCAATTTACTATCACTTGGTATTAGAACCAGGCTTGTGGTTTTGTTTTTGAGATCTAATAAATTAGGATACATTGTATGAAATGACATAGCTTCAACATGGCAAACTGAGAACCTTGTCCTGGCATACTGTAGTCTGCAGTAAGTGACATGAGTTTTAAATGCCTGTACATGGGAGAACAAAGTCTTTTTGCATCAATAAATTTTTGAAGTGCTAATCCTATTTCTGTTTCATGTGTTCAGAGAAGGGCCCAAAAGTTAGAGATGCTTTGTGGAAATTTGTGGGATAGATATGGGGCTATTCCAATCATCTTGGTTCCCCTGAGCTGTATGTAGAGTGCAAGTGTTGGATATTTACCTGATTATGATAGCGAAGGTGACTTCACTAAGGCAAGTGCCTGACAAAACTGGTGAACTCCTTTGACAGGGTTACAGGGTTGCTAGATAGGGGGAAATGCAAGTGATGTCATCTACATGGATTTGTGCAAAGCATTGACACTGTCCCATGTGTCACTCTGATCTCTAAACTGCAGAGATGTGGACTTGATGGACCCCTTGGACTTCTTACCAAGGGCATGGAGTGATTGGACAAGTGGGGATGGCTTTAAATTGAAAGAAGAGAGATTTAGATTAGGTAATAGGATGAAATTCTTCACTAAAAGAGCAGTGAGGCATCTGGTGTAGTTGCCCAGAGGAGCTGTGGGTGCACTCCATCCCTGGGAATGTTCAAGGCCAGGCTGGATGGGACTTTGAGCCACCTGATTGAGTTGAAGGTGTCCCTGCCCATGGAAAGGAGGTTGGAACTGGATGATCTTTCAGATACTTTCCATGCTGTACTTTTCTGTTATTCTCTTCTGCAGAATTTACCAGAAAATATTGTGGTCCTCATAAAAACCTGAAACAGTGTTGCACATAAATGCTCTGTACCTCTGCACTCTGTTCTCTGTGCTGGTATACTGTTTCCTAGACCATTTTACCTGTGGTAGGTGTTGGTATTGCTGCAAATGTGTTGTTGGTTGAAAATAACAAGGGACAATTGCTTGGAAAAATGCTTAAAATATTTTTCTCATTTTCAAGGTTTCTTTCTTCTGATCAGTGTTAGTGACAAATATTTCAGATAAATGAAATTCTAGGCTTATACATGGATGAAATCTGTGCAAAATAATCTTCTGCATGTCAATATTGAATTCAGAGTTCTATCATTCTGGCACATTTGCCTGCAGTCCACACTAATGCTGTTACCTATTGCACAAGATCCTGAACAAAGATATCTCCGTATTTTCAGGAGATAGCATATTTATGGGGTTAGTGACCTGAGAATCTGCTGTTTGGAGCTGACAAAATCATTATTATACTTGATAAATATCGCAAACAATCATTGGGTTACCAGTTTGGGTTTAGTCTAATTAATTTTGGTAACCAGGAAGTAGTGAGAAAAACCAAGTTTGCATCAACTTCATTTGCAGAATAGTCCCCTAAATAAACAGTCCTGCTTTTAAACTAAATCTAAAAATGCTGAAGTTACTAAAATTGTTAAATCCTTAACAGGGGTAGTAAATGAAAATGAAGCTAACCACAAATATAAGTGATTTTTTTCCCAGCAGAAACTATTCCTTTGTTTGTCTACCAGGGATGACTGGGAAAGAAAGATGCCTCTGCTGTTTGTGTATTGATATGTTATTAATCCTATCCTAATTTTTTGTTATAAAAGAGGTCTGTGAACAAAACAACCCATCAGTACCCTGCAAGCAAGACAGTTTGCTAGAACTGAGATGTATATTACATAGCCTTTTCCTTCTTTAAAACTTTTCTGTAACTCTGACTCCTTGAATAAATCATAATAGCCTCAACACAGGTCAGGCAGTCCAAGCTCTGTCAAATCAGCCTGGCATGGTAATGCTTGCTCACATTTCCTGTCCTGTCAGATACATTCTCAAGAGCCCATGGCTGGATCCTGTGCAATTACCTCTGACAGCCCTGGAAGGTGACAGGTTAAGTGCAGCAGAAACTCTTCAACTAAAGTGCAGAGCAGCTGGGTTTTGTTGGAAAAGAATCTGGTAGATCAGATTTAAAAGTATCTATTGCGCTTTTTTAAACATCTTTGTTTACTTTGAAAAAACACTGAATTTCTGGTCCTTCCCTTAGTGCACAAATAGCTGAGTGTTCCTGGTGATGTGCTTGACCGGCCTCCTACCTAAGAGCTCTTGGTTCTTTGTGATACTCTGTAGTTACATCCTTTAGCTGGGAGCTTTTGTCTTACTCAGTCCTTGATAGTGTTAGTTAATATGCTTAATCTCATGCTACAGATAGTTGGTCTAAAAGTGTTCTGTTGTTTTTTTTTCATATCTGGACCCTGATAGGTGACACAATAAACAAGACAACCTGAATTTTGTCTGTGGTATGAAATAACTCAAGATGGTTAGTCCCAGGAGTTCTGATCAGTTTCTCCTTGAGGCTGGTTGTGCATTTGAATAAATTTTTTTGTCATTTACAGACTTATGTAAAAAAAGTTCCTGATTTAATGTCTTGATATGGTGACAGATAGTCTTACCTGGTAAGACAAAACCTTGTGGAAACTCCTTTATAGACTGCAGGCCCAGTTAGCTTTTGAAAATACAATTGTGTAGAGTCTTAGAGGTTTTAGTTTTGGTCCAGCTCTGCAGATGCCTCCGAGAGTCCTGAAGTGCTGTGATACGGAAATTAATCTGAGGTATTTAGGTGAAGCTTGAATAAGCTTTGGTAATGCTGTCTGCAATCCTGTTGTAACTGGGACATCTACTACAAGTAAGGATTAGAGAGGTTGGGCTTTATGCAATCTTACAGGAAAAGGGCCAACTTTTTGAGGTAGAACTGATTTCTAAATCAAGTTACCTATGGATAGAAGTCCATGTGGACGCTGGATGTCTAAACTGCAGGTAGTGGAATGAGGTCTTGTCAGTTTAGGACATTGAGGTTAGAGTGACTTGCTGTTTGATCAGCTGCATACCTCAACTGACTCTGGGTCATGTGTGGAAATGTGACCCTTAAACCTGTGTTTCTGTTGTGTTTCATGCTTGAAAATCATCATCGAACTTGCACCAGACTTAAAGGCATAATGGGTGAGCTGGCCTCAGGAAGGTCCTGATGAGGTTGTGTTGGTGGAGGGACTCTGTGGATCTGTTCCAGCTCTGCTATGAAGAGCCATCCATCAAGTGTGAAAGGAGTTTTAGAGTTTTGTTGTGTACTTCTGAGGCAGGGAGGTGTTATTCCCCTCCCATACATTTAATGAGTATGCATTGTGAAATAGTTTGGTCTCAGAATGCTGATTTTGCTTTGACAGTTTGCTGAACTTGGGTGTTCTGAATTAAGTGAAAAAAACAGCTTCCATGGATGATAAATGGAATCATGGTTTTCCATGAGAGTGGTCAAAAGTGTGGGGAATAATTATTTCCATTTTGACAGGCTACCATTTTAAAAATTGCTCATAGATCTACAGTTAAATACTGGGTAAATCTCAGAAGTTAGGAAGAAATGGTCTGTTATTCCCCAAAGTGATACTTTCAGTATATTTTCTCAAAAGTTACTGACCTGTGGAACTGGTGTCCATTTAAGTCTTTTAGCTCAACTTTTAAAGTGAAATACCTGTTTTAAAATGTCATTGTCATATATATCTGGTGTTACGTAAAGTCATGGAGAGATTAATATTTTAATCACATGACTCCTTAGAAAGCAATTTTTCATAATACCTCAGCTCTAAGGATTTCTTAAAGCAGAAATGAGAAAATGTGGTTGCATAACCAGAAGTGATGTGGAGGAACAAGCATCAATTGTAATAGCAGGGATAACTTTTAAGCAACTTTATAGTAAAATTGACCAAGCTTTCTGCTATTAATAAATGTTTAAAGAGCTACTACCCTGTTACATGAAGGAGAGTAGTTTGTGGTGTAACATAGATACTTGAAGCTTTCTATAGAAACTTTCTGAGATCAATAGAAAAAAGGCTTGAAGTTTGCCTTTTTTCAGGTCATTCTAAGGGAAAGTGCCCTGAATCTTAACTTTTTTTTCTAGTGACCCTGTCACAGAGAAACCATTGCAGAAAACTAATATGTCAAGAAAGCTTTCTATGGCTTTAATAATAATGGAGTGCTTAAAGCTTTACGGGAAAGCATTTGGTCAGGCATTTATACTTTCACTAAGTATTTTAAGCTGGATGAACCATTCTTAGCAGACTTGCCTTGGTTGGGGATAAACAAGGATTACTTTTTCTATTATATCCCCTTTTCTGTAATATATACACTTAAAAATACTGTAGCACTAGCACTAATTCTTTTTTTTTTTGGCTATAATTCATATAGTAGATGAAATGGTTCTAAAGATATCATGTTCTTTGAATGTTCTTTGTAACTGTGTTTTTCCAGAAATGTTTTCAGGGGAAAGTGTCAAGCAGTGATGTGGTGATAAGGAAACAAATCTCTATACAGCTGTTCCAGTCATGTTTTGATGTGGTGATTCTAACGAAGTGGCTGCAATGCAGTGATGCCCATAATCTCTTTTGTATGATAACTGAAAAAATGCTTCTTTAAATGAGTATTTATGAACATCTAAGAAAGGAAAAATATTTGAAGCAAAAACCTTATAATAATTTTTGTTTCTATTGTGAAAGATGTTTTCCTTTAAAGATGTATTTTAAATTTGAGATTTTTGTTGCAGACTTTAGGATAATTGGTAAAAGAGAAACAGATACATTATTTCAGTAGTTATCCAGTATTTGCCAACTAATGGACACCATGATCAAGAGAAAATCCTGTATCCCAGTAATTTGAGGAAGGGCTATTGCACTGTATGGTGTATCTTTACCCACAAAGTTAACCAGAGGTACAGGAGGATGTGCTTGCAGCGATCACAGATTTTAGGAATAATACCTCTCAAATCTTGAATCCTTTTGCTCAAACTAATGTATTATCAGATGATATTTTTTCAGAGGGGTACCATTTATCAATATTTGGTTAGAAGTGTAGCTGAGATGCTAATTTTTCCCATTTTATCTGTTTCCTCCCAGATCTGTTAATCTAAATGTTGATACTGTTTTTGCAAAGATGCCTGTAATTTTGCTTGAGATGCCATATTTGCCAAATCCTTTGGAGCTGGTCTAGAGGCAAATTTGAACTGGGGACTTTATCTCCTCTCTTATATGCCACTGTCCATAGTTTGCTGGTACTTACCTAATACATTAGAAGCTGGCTTAGTGCAGAGACAATTTTGACTCTTTATCTTTGACCTGATTTAACAAAGGTGATCCATGATTATGGTTGACTCTATGGTGGAGTTGATCTGTCCTGTAGAACTGAAAACTTCACCAGCTAGCACTGGAATTCAGTGACTGCTTTAATACCATATTAAACTGAAGCTGGTGAAGGTGAGAATGATTTTTGGTATTTACAGCAGTTTGGAGGTGATTGTGGTGTATTGAGAGGGGTGAGTAAAGAGGAGAGTCTGATTCTCATCCAGCACTACTGAATGTGACTGTTCTGACAAGGGCAGAGCTGCTCAGATGTCCCATTTTTTACTATCCAGTGTATCTAATTCAGATATAGTTTATAAGCTTCAGTTCAATAATAAACCTGAATTTCTTTGTTCTTGTGCTCTTGGGACAAGTAAACCCTAAAAGTGGAACATGGGAAGCACCTATGCAGTTTGTATGTGAGCAATCTTGTGTAAGAGCTAACCTGGATCTTCCAGGCTTACTCACTTCTGTAACACCAGCAGATAAACAGGATTTGCTAATTTTGTAACTAAAATTTGTTTTACTGTGTGCTGCATTTGTACACTTAGGTTTGGGTCCTTTTGCTATTTGATTGAATGCAGTGAGTAAGTAATAATAGTAAGTTAGTGACTGATACTTTGAGTGTTTCTATATCTATGAAATATTTCAAAATAAACCTTTGATCAGATATTTCCAATTTGATAAAAAAGGGAGATGAACCAATAGTTTGAACAAAATGCAGTACCTGCTCAAATTGAATAATCTGCTTTCTACTGAAAGTATTCCTTCAATATCATAAATGGGTTTTATTTATGGAATCATCAACTGAAATGTTCCAAAGCCTTTTAGTTTTATGTGGGAGCAAAAATGCTTTGTGACTGCATTGTAAGCCATATTTTACTAACCTTTGTGCTTTTAAGCTACACCTAGAGGTACTGTGCTTTCAAAACAGCAGAATTTCAACTTGCAACACAAGCTTCTTATGCTTCAAACTTGTCAAATCAAATATTTGGAGTCTCAGTGCACAGAAAAGAATAGTTCAGTGGATCTCAGGATCCAGACACTACATTTTCATATTCATTAAATGTGTCTAGAATATGTCATCTGTGCAGTCCTTGTATAGCTTCTGTAGTGTCTGACTTTGGCACTAGAGATTTCATGTTTTTTAAAAGATGACAACTTCTGGAGGTATTAAAGTTTGGTAGGTTAAGTTTTAGATTTACACAACATTAAGCTACTTGGTTTTAACTAAAAGAATATAGCTGCAGTAAAGAGTAACTGCTTCTTTTTGTTGCCAGTAGCTTAAAAGGCTATTATAAGTAGACATAAGTAATCTCAAGTAATGCTTGAAAAAATGAGGTGGTATTTCACTACAGGAAAGCTTTATTTTGAGCTAAACTATGAGCTATGCTTAACTATGAGCTACACTAAACTATGAGCTTCCTTTCAGGAAACTCTGGATAGGGAATAATTGACTCTCAAAGTTCAAATTTGTAACAAATTGTTTCAATTTGTTTGCTTTCCTTAGTTATACCTTCATAAACAATATAATCAGAAGTCCAAGTTAAAAGGAATCTCTAGAGAACATCTGCACCTTCTGTTGAAATGATGGTAAATTAAATTGCACAGGACCCCATCAGTGGCCTGAGTCCTGAATATTCTCAGCAAGGGAAATTTCTACTTGTATCTGTTCAATCTTTCTGATTAATATTTTTCTTGACTGTATCTTAGGACCTATATAAAAAAAAAATTAAAGAAATTTCCTGAGAATTTCTTGATGTGACCTGATAATTTAAGAAAAGACTGGTTCATGGAAGGCCTTAAATTTAATAGTTTCTGTGGACTATATTAATCTATAAGCCATTTTCTCAATAGTATTATGACAGTTCTACATTGGGAATTGAACTTAAAACTAGTAAGGGGAATAAACTTATATTTTCATATTTAGTTGACCTTTAATGCTTGCTTTCCTTTTTGTCTAAAGCTGAGAGAAAAAGGCTTTACTGGAGTTGTAGACTTTCTGCATTGTAGGGTGAGTGCAGCTGGGCCTTTGTTCCACCAGCATTTCCAGTGTAGGAACAAGAGATTTTGGACTGCCATTGCCCCATTGTCAAGTCCTTTCAAGTAACTCCAGCTGAACAGGGAGATGGGCCCATCTTGGCTCTTCAGTGACAGGGCAGTAGAAGGACAAGCAAAGAACTTGCAAACTGTTTTATAAATTTGAGGCCACAAAGCTTAAGCTTGTTTGCTGTTCAGCAATTTTATTTCTGCCTAAAACTATTGTTTTAACATGATTGTGTCACTTCAGTTATTGAGTACCTCAACCTTCTGATCTGTTGTAACCATTTTTCCATCATGATTTATCAGTGGGAGTGGGAGGTAACATCTTTTTCATCTTCTTTTTCTGGTTGGGACATCTGGAGGAGCCCGTTCTCTTACTCTTTGTGTCCTTTGCCAGATTCAGTTTCAGCTTCATCTGGGCCTTCCCCACCCACCAGCTCTACACATCCAGACTTCTCTACATATTATATATATTCTCCTCTACAGACCCTGAGGGCAGTCTCTCAGGATATCCTACTGATTCCACTGCTCCCCAAAGAGCAGGAAATCTGTTTTCCTGAAGTTCAGGAGCCCAGCTGTATTCCTTATGTGATCCATTTCCAGTGCACCATCCCTCTTGGTGTCCCTAGTGAGCTCATCTGTGTTGGTGACCAACAGGTCCAGTAACACCTCCCCTCTGGTAGGTCTGCCTGTTACCTGGCTCAGGAAATTATCCCACATGCATTCCAGGAGTCTCCAGGGTTTCCTGTGGCTCGCCTTGCCACTTTTCCAGGAGATGTTGGGGTGGTTGGAGTCTCTCAGCAGGACAAAAGCCTTGGGCACGATGTCTCCTCTTAGCTGGAGCAAGATGACTTTATCAACAGGCACCCTTTGATCTCGCAGCCTGTAGTGGACACCAAGTTATCCTTGAGTTCAGATACTTCTGTCTTTTTAGAGTCACTGACATTCTATTAATTTTACTATATGATTGTACTTAATGTTTTTTTTTTATTTTATGGTCTAATCATTTGCACCTATGACCAAAAGTTGTTTCAGCAAAATGTCTCTTAATTTTCTCATTGCCCATTAATTTACAATTAGAAATCCACTGAAGTTAATGTGTTGGGTTTCTGTTTTTTTATTTTCTTACAGTTCAACTTTGTGGGAAAACTTTTGGGTCCACGTGGTAATTCCCTAAAGCGTTTACAGGAAGAAACACTGACAAAAATGTCTATTTTGGGAAAAGGTTCTATGAGGGACAAGACAAAGGTAAGGCCTGAGTGTGTCAGTGGAATTTTGTTACTTAACTTAAATTTCTGAGGAGGGGAACAAACCTTGTAATGATAATTGGAACAAATAAAAAGCATAGAAGATCCTAATACTGTTTATTGGTTAATGTCTCTGGCCAGTCAAGCCAAGATTCCACATGCAGTGGGCAAACCAAGCCAATAGATGTCAAATAATGCAAGATGGAATTTTATGGGCTCTAAATTACTGTCAAAAAGGGACACTGGAATGGGAACAATGTGGCTTTTGTATTTTTTGGGGGGGGAAATGAAAAAAACCTGAAATGCTTCATGTGTTCTCAAGGTTGTGAGATGTAGCCAGTGAGTGAGCTGATTTTCATTTGTGTGGTGTTATAAGAGCCTTAGTGTGTAGTGTTTTCATAGAATCACAGAATATCCCAAGTTAGGAGGTACCTGCATGGATTATCAAAGTCCAACTTCTGGCCTTGCAATTAATGGAGAAATTAATGGAAGCATTGCCAAGTCATGTTACAGAACTAAAATAAAATACAATAATAAAAAATAAATTGGAAAAAAAAAGCACAATTACTTGAAAAGTTTGGTTATGGTAATGATCTTGTAGAAAACCATGAAATTCTGTATGTTTTGTTAAAAGTGCTTACTGAAATGCTTTTTTTACCAGGTCCTACACAGAAAATTGTGACTTTCTTTCCTTATTGCTGTTATCAGCCAACTTGATTGATAAACACAGAAAGGTTTCTTAGCACTCTGTCTTCTGCACAAACTAACCACACAGTGATTTTTTTCTCCTTTAGAAGAAAAGGACAGGGAGTGTGTAGTGCAAGTATATACCAAAAAACAGTATATGGGGAACTCAACTTCCAATGCTTGTGGCTCATGTATTTTGAGTAACTGTGCCTAAAGTATTTAACTGAGAAGCAGTTTCTCTTAAAATGAAATATTTGAACTGTGACATTTATATTAGGTTACTTTCTATTTTTAAAATCTCTTATTTGTATTGGCAAAATAATGATTTTGTTGGTAGTCTAATCTTGCTGAGTGACCTCTTAATATTCTTGGTCTGGGTGCACTGACAGTGATCTAGACTGGGTTTTTTTAAAAAAAACCTTCATAGTTAAACACAAATCATGTTGATAAGAATGTTGTGCATGAGGAGCAGAAATAGATTTTCACATATAAAACTCAGGCTGTAATTAGGGGTGTGCAGGGGAGGAGATTTCAGCTATCATTGCAACTTTCAGTTTTAGTAATCTAAACGGTGAAGTGCTTACCTGGCACTTGCCAAATACAGGAAACTGCAGGGGAGTGTTAGTTTTTTAGACAGCAGAACTGCTAATTATATGACATAATGTTATCTGATAAAACACTGAAATTATTTCTAGTGCTGGTTTCATCCCTTGGACCTGTCAAGTGCACATGGGCAAGGGGCAGCCCAAGAAAAAGCAAGTGCTGTCCTTTTGGTCTGTGAATATCTTGCATGTGAATGTCAGTATTTGAGAACCGAGCTCTGCTTCACTCTATTGAACTCATCTTTGCAGTCATTGAATTGGCTTGGGTGAAGGAAGATGAAAGAAACAAGCTTGCTTCTGAAATAGCTGGTGAACGCTTTTTGCTAATACTCTTCCCTCATCTCATATGCTGTTAGCTTTATGTCCAAATAGCACAGTTCTGTGAAGGATGCACTCATTGGATAAAAACTTCAGTGAGAACAGAAAATAAGTATCAAAGCAGCATAGTAATATTGAGATTGAAATAATATTGGTAAAAGTAGCTTGCTCGTGTGGAGTATTAGATCAAACCTGTTTCTGTAGACTTTCTAGAAAAGAGTGTCTTCATGAAACTAGTGCATCTGGAAAAACTCTTGGAAGCATTCCTCCTTGTGCTACAGTTTCTGTATGTGAGCAGAAGCTGTTGGCTCTTTACTTTTTCAGTTGTAGGCATCTGAATATGAGTGAACAGTGTCTGCAAATTCCTTTAGAGAAACTTCAATACTTGCATTAGAATGTTTTGAACAAGAATGTGTAAAACCATTTTTCTTATTTCCTAGGAGGAAGAGTTAAGAAAAAGTGGAGAGGCAAAGTATTTCCACCTAAATGATGACCTACATGTTTTAATTGAAGTATTTGCTCCACCTGCAGAAGCATATGCCAGAATGGGACATGCATTGGAAGAAATCAAGAAGTTCCTCATCCCTGTTAGTATTTTATTTTTTTTTATTGATAATTCTGTGGTCTTGAGTGAGAAGTTTTATCTCTAAAACTGAGTAAGCTGGTCTAGTGGAGGTGTCCCTGCCCATTGGAGGGGGTTGGAACTGGATGATTTTCCAATCTAAACTATGATTCTGAACAGTGCACAGTATTGGTCAGGTCTTGTTACTTAATTTAATTTATGAAAGAAACTGACTGTCAAATACTTTGCATTTTGATACAAGCAGTTGCTGGGTGAATGTGTAACTGCCCACACAAATTTCATGACTTGACCTACAGTAAAAGAGAAACTTACTCTTGCTTAACTAGTCATATGCAAAGTATCACTTTTAGACTGCAGATAATTGTAAAAAATCTGTAAATGTGTGCCTTTTCTGGCTTCTTGGTACATGTGAAGCATCAATTCTTAAGAATTAATATATTTGAAGCTGTAGTATTTCTCTCACTTGTAACCCTGGTTTAGTGTTGAGTGCTGAGAATCAATACAGGTTTATCTTGTATCTTTATTTTTATCACAATACTAGTGATACATGAGCTATACTTGCTTTCTGGTGTATACTTCAGCTTCTGTTATATGGATATAAGAAATGACATCTGGTTTCCAGTACAGTTTTGTACTCCAGGTTTGGGATATATCTAGGTAATGGGTTTATAATGTCTTCCATAAGATCATCTGCTCCTCATGTAAGAACCACCCTTAGTTCTTTGCAGTATTAAACTGCTTGAAAAAATCCAGCCTCTCTTAGGAAGCTCTGGAGCACTTGAGGTGATGTTTGTGTATGAAGTTCCCAGCTATTTCAGCTCTTGAGTGAATATTTCTTCAGTCTATATTGGTAATCAAAGGATTAGTATAGAAAGCAAAGCATTCTCAAGGTGCATTGACTTCTGTTTATTTTTACTGCTGAAAATGTTACCCAAGTGTTAATCTTTATTTGTGTCAGATCAGAGAAGCGTGGGGACCTGGATAAGGAAAGTTTCCTGAGGCACGTATCTGAGTGACAGCAGCTTGTAAATGTCTGAGTGGAGCCAGCGTGGCTGTACTGGGGACCAGTTGGGGATGTCTCTTGTACAGCAGTTGGTGCTGATGGTTTAACAGTGCTCCTGTATGTATTTTGGGAATTATAGTTTGTACCAAACCTAGTCCACATCTATGAAACCACCCAGAGAGTGGTTGGGCTACCACATCAGGGTCCCCAGGGAAACGGTCACAGCACCAAGCCTGACAGAGTTCAAGAAATGGACAGTACTCTCAGGCACATGGTGTGGAATTCTAGGGTGTCCTGTGCAGGGCCATGATTTCGACTTGAAGGATCCCTGTGGGTCTCTTCCAGCTCAAAGCATCTTATGAAACTAGGTCCCAGGTGACTGGAGCTGTGTGCTCCTTGACTGTTTCTTCTGACCTGTTTTTGTCTGAATGAAGCGAGTTCATGAGCCCCAATACTACACCATGGTATGAACCAAAGTGTGATCAATGACAGTTGTCAGGAGGTTCACTAGGAATATGTCCTGATGTGAAGTAACCCTAATACAGATGTACTTCAGGACAGTTAAAAAACAAAGATGTCCTGGGCATTATGTTCTCGTAAAAAAAAAATCAAACGTCACATTTGTCTGCAGGTTCTAAATTTCTTTTTTCTTGATGCATATGAAAAGAGCTGAATGAGCATACTACTGTTCAGGCATCCTAATGATCCAACAGAGGATACTCAACAGAATATCTGTAGGAATGCTGGGCTGTCATAATGAAGGTTACTCTGTTTACATGATTCATGATTTAAGGGTGTGGAGGGATAAGGGAGAATTAAGTTCTTGGCTATTCTAGACAGCAAACAGCTGCCCTTTTTTAAATAGAAATATGTTCAATTTGATAAATGCTTTTTTGCATGTGCTGGAAGCAAGGATGTGTCTGATCCCCATGCCCCCTCCATCAGAGGTCTTATTTTTTTTTCATTCAGCTTGATTTCCCTAATGTTTATATAAATGAAGTAATCTTATCAACACCTGGTCATTAGTGTGTTAAGCCAGTAGAATTATAGACTGATAATGAGCAATCTCATTGACTGGTGTTATACACTTTTCCATCTTTATTTTTGATCATTTGATCATTTGCATCTTATACTGAGCTGAACTGATGCTACATAATCTTTCCTGAACTGTGGGATCAAGCCATCACTGTTTTAATTTCCCTTTGGCTTTTCAATGTAAGCCTATCAGAATTGCTCTAAAAGCCTTAATCTCTTTCACCTGCCCCCTCCCTCCTTGCAGCAGCCACTGAAGGAGCAGCAGCTTTTCCTTTAGAAATAGTGTTTGGTTCACTGCTGCCAAACGCAACTTGGGTTTTATTTTCTTCAAGGTCTGTTGTGGCTTTCTTAAGAAATTACCTGTTTTATTTCAGGAAAGATGTCTTGCTATGAGTATATATGATTATGATCATAATTTGCATTATCCTTACAATGTAGGGTCTCTATGACTTCCTACAGTTTTAGATGCTAGATCAAATTTATGAATATGGTTATTGTTCATCTCTCAGATCAGTGCTGAACATAACATCACATTTGGTGCTAGAAAACAGAATATCCTTGTAGCTGACTATAGCAAAAATGCCTCAGCCTCTCTTTTTTGGATCTTCAGATCCATGGGCAAGTATCCTTGCATTCAAGTTTAACCTCAAGCAGCTGCAGTGGTGTAATTTCATTTAAACTATTGGCATAGCTCAACCCAAAACATGAGAACTGGTTTTGAGGGTATTTTTGCCTGTGCTGACGTTGCCTTGAGTGTTAATTTTCTTCTGTTATTAGAATTGCGGCTTCTGACTTTAAGTACATTCTTTCATTTTTCTTTAAATTAGCCAGTCCCTTTATTCTGGCCAGACTCTGGTCAGCACTCTTGTTTGAGTATTAGATTGGTGAGTGTTGTGCTTGATACTGGTTATTGAGAATTATTTCTATCAGGTCAAAAAGCCAGGTACTTTCAATCTCACCCCTCCCTGGTTGCTGCATTATGCCAGGGTTTCAAGGCCAGGCTGGATGGGGCCCTAAGCAACCTGATCTGGTGGAAAGTGGGAAAAAAACCTCCCTGCCCATGGCTGGAGAGTTGGAACAAGATGACCTTTAAGGCCTTTTCCACCCCAAATCATTCTGTGATTCTATGGTTATGGCAGTATGGACCATTAGAACTTAGTCTATTTTGCTTAACTTTTGAGTAATGGCAGTCATTTGTCTTCTGACAGATACAGCACTAATTACCCTTTGCCATTGGTTACCAGAGTTCGCTTTCCTTGTCTTTAAAGCAAAATATAGAAATGTCTTTGAGAGAACAATCTATACCAGTTATGACAATGTGAGTGGAATTCACAGCCTTCTCCCGTAGCCTGTCCTACCTTCTGCACATTTAGTTTGTATAATGTGGTGATGAAATAACTTTTGGTGGCATTTTGAAGAGCTTGGTGGCCTTTGGAATCTCTCACAGACTTTTCCTTAAGCTGGCAAGTAACTGTAAGGTATAAAAAGGTGGTTGGAAACCTGGTAATTATTGATTGCTCGCTGTCAGGATAAAGATCTACTTGAGTACTTTGCAAAACTGTGAAGGGTTTTGTGGGGATCTGTCCTAACATGATATAAATAAATAGCATTGCTAATAGTTTGAGTGTTAAATTGAAATAAGGTCTTAAGCTAGAGTGATTCCCAAGAGATGCTGCCTTGATGTGGCTGGGTAAAAATCATAGATAAAATTTTAAAGATTGTTAGATCATGTAAGTATGGGGACTTGTGGGATGAAAATGTCTTGCATGGATCTTGATGTAAATGCAGCCTCCATGGCTAATGGATAAGACTGTAGCTAGTCAGGCTAGTCAATTTATTCATAAAATCAGAGTACACCTGTTCAATTGAAATTCAGCAGCAGCATTTGACTTAAATTCAAGTGCTGCTACTGCCTAAGATATTCAGAGGAGGGGTGCAGTCTAAAGAGTTTCCATGTCCATCTTCTAGGTGAGGAAAAGATTGTCTGCTTAATTTGACTTGAAGTGTGCTGTTTCCAGCAGTGAGTATTCATAAATTGACCATCTGCTACTTTTAATTGAGGAATCCATTTCAGTGTCTAATGGATTAACACTGCAGCTTATCGTGGCTGCCTTGTGCTGCCCCTTCACTCTGCATCCTCCTGCTGCCTCTGGCGTGTGTGATAAGGGCCATGTTTTCTGTTCTGTCCTGTGCACAGCAGAGCCCTTCTCTGTGACCTAAGGCTGCTGCTGTGTCTGGTAATGTGCTGCAGGAAAGTGAGAAAGCATCAGGGAGAAAAGAAAAGGGACCCAACACACACAGTGGCAACCCGAGCATGTCTTTGCTAGGGAATTAAATTAACTGAGTATAAAATCATCAAAGGCATTTTTCCAGGGGCCCAGTTCTGAAAAAGATGTTTTGTGAAGAAATTATAAAGGGCATCTGATACAGGCTGTCAGAACTTTGATACTGTATGTTGGTGGCACAGTTTATTGGCAAGGTTTCTTTGTATCAAGGTTGAAATTTTTCTCTATACAGGGCATAGAATTTTGCATTTGTAGCCAGTTCTGATCCAGCAACAGATAAAAAATACAAAGTGGGTTTCTGTACAGTAGCTGGCCAGAATAGTGTTCAGTTTCCTGTTTGTGATCTATTCCCTGTGATGGATTGGCTATGTATTGGGTCCTGGCCATTTAATAATGAAATCTCTTTATCAAAAGCTTCAATTATGTCATTTGAAGCAGTTATTTCAGTCTTCTAGACCTTTCTCATATTTGGTTTCTGCTGCTAAATATAGGATGATCTCAGGTGGGCAGTTGGGAGTTAAATTTCAGAACCTATTTAAGGCAGTTTGGACAAAATGCTGTTACAGTGCTTCTTCTTTAAACACCAGTAACATTCTTCAGCAATGGCATATAAAGGACAACTTTATTTCCTTTTATGGAAGTCTAGGAGAAGCAGAATGTTTCAAGGATAATTGAGAGATTTGAATTCATGGAAGTTTTAATCTTCTTTCAATGCAGGGTTATGTTTCAAAGTCTGTAAGACTGCCTGACAATCTTTTGGTCCCTGTCTAGTGAATAAAAGTAATAAACTCAGATTTGCAGTGAGATGCAGATTCTTTGTGTTGTCATTGAATTGTAAAATGGGTGGTGTTAGAATAAACCTTTCTTCTTGAAATGGGAGGATTTGCAGAAGAGCTGTTGTATCTGGAGTATCCCTTTGTTCCTATGGGAGTACCTATTAATATTTTGATACTCAGTACGGTTGCACCTTGGGTAAAATAATTATCTTTAATTCACCTTTATGGCTGCATTCTGCATGGCTCACTTTAAGTGGAGGAGAAATGATAGAAAAATACTTCTATCTCAAGAGTTCAGTGCTGGGTCTGTGTTATTCCTGTGTGCTCTGCTTGTTTTGGAGGTTGACTCAAGGTCCCTGAAAACTTGTGCTTGAGAAGTACCATATTAATTCTGTGTGTAAACACCTGAGCTTTCTTTTTGTTAGACCTTGAGAGTAGAGGATTTGTGCAGACAGAAATAAGCCATGTGTCCTTGGCATTTTTACCATTGCATATTACAGAACTTAATTTTTTGAGCTCTTCTTACTAGATAACAGTTCTTGTATGTATTGAATGAATTCCTGTGTTTATTCTGTAACTCCTGACTTTTAAAGTGTGGATTCCTAATCTATTCCTTCATTTTCATGTGCTGTTCTCATCAGTGTAGTTGTTCTCTACTATTTTGCAACTCTCTCTCTCCCCCCTCTTTTTTCTGATTTTAACACAGTCATTCTACAGCTGGAACTACAAACTGGATCTCAGTTCAGAATATGGGATCTTGATATTTTTTTTCGGGTGTTTTCCTATCTCTGCAGCATTTTAACATTGCCATTTTAATTGGTAAAACTACATAAAAATATATGCAAAGGGAATGAAAAAAAAACATGCTTGAGCAAAAATGGCAGTTATTGTGTAGAATTCTGTAATAATGTTTGGACTGAATGTTACTCTTATTTACTATGCATATTAAACTTTTTCAGTGGAATGTTCAGCTTTTTAAGAGTTTGCTGACAGAGGTGGGTAAACAATTTGATTTTTTTTCTCACTCTGCCTCCCCCTTGTTTTAGGACTACAACGATGAAATCAGACAGGCACAGCTTCAAGAATTAACATATTTAAATGGTGGCTCAGAAAGTGCAGAAGTTCCAGTTGTCCGTGGAAAAGCATCAATTCGAGCAAGAGGAGTACCTGTTCCTGCTTTGTCCAGGTATGTGGAATTTCATTTGAATGTGTTTCAAGCTTCTTTCTTCAAATAAAAATCCTCCCCCAGATATAACACAATAACACACTAAAATACACGGATTCCCAAAAGAAGAGCAAAAGGTTGGGGAAACAACCTTGGTTTATTAATGAAAGTTGAGTTCATTTGGACTGAACTAACCATGGTCCTGTGGAATTTGAATGCTGCCTTTATCAAGAAGCAACACACAGCATAGGAGATATTCAATCCTACTTGAGCAACTTGATTTTTAGCCTTGTATTGCTACTTAGGTGCTGTCTGTGTTTGGAGTTCACAGCAGGAAATATGTGTTACCTGGATTGTCATGAATTTCAGGCAGTATCTCCAACTTATACCGTATGCTTTTCTTTTTTGTATGTTACTGCTTTGTTTTCATAGTCATGATGAAATGATACAGAAGTGCTCTGGAGGTAGAATTTAGATTTTCTTGTCTGAGTGGCACTTACTTTGTGAAAAGTGGCTTTTGTTTGTTTGGGAGTAGGCAACATCTACTGCTTTTGCTGTTTTTCTTTGTCACAGATGTTTTATTTTTACTCTAACATCCTCCATCTTCATTGTAGTAGTGAGATGACAGTTCCAACTCCTTCAAGTTCTGAAGTGTGAAAACAAAACCTAAATAAAGTTCATAACTGTTTATATTACCGAGTACAGCTGTATTCTGCAGTACCTAAGTGTTGCTGTTAGCTGTGGTAATCTTTTGTTTTGTGTGCAGTTCTTGTTAATGCAACTCGAAACTTGCATTTCTGAATGAAAGTTGTAAACTAATTTCTTGTTTCAATGCATTTCTCAAACTAATTTCTAAATAATACTCTGAAGCATTTTACCTCAGGTGATAAAGCACATTAGAAGAAGCAGCACTAAGGAAATATTCTGTTTATATAGATCTGCTTAGTTACATGTATCTTGACAATAATTCAAATGCAATTCAGAGTGAATCTTAATTTAAAGAAATTATTCTTACTCTGGATTGTGTCCTGGGAGAAAAAAAATTCTCTCAATCATCAAATTGCTGTTCTTCCGTTTTGTAATATTGTGTAAAAATATATATGTATTCTGCTTTTCTTGATTTTAATGTTCTGAGTAATGTTAATTACGTACCAAGGTTCACCCCTTGGCACTGTAATCAGCCATACAAGAGTTCTTTCACATTGGAAACCTCATTTGATTTTGGAGGGGGTTTTTTTGCAGGTTTTTTTTTTTGTTTTTAAATAGCTTTTTGTTACTTTCTCACAGAAGTCTGTAATGATTCTGCTACCAATGCTGAGTACAGATGCATTTGCAGTACTATTTCAATTTAATTCATTTTCCATATCCTTCAGCTAATATTTCTGGAACACAGAAGCTACTGCTTGGTCACATCCTGTCACCAAGGCATGATAACTACTTTACACTGTTAGTACCTAGTATGTGCATATATAAATAGTTTTTTAGAGTACTACATTTCTAGCATTGCTGGTTCTGTCCTCTGGATTTTGGTAAACTATTTTTTCAAATCTGCATTTTATGCAAGAGATACTGTTACACAGCTTACAGAATCCAGCATAGTTGGTCTACAGCTCTTGAAGTGTCTTCAGGGTAAATTTAAATGTCATTACTGTTTGATTTGGAGATGACAGTAAAATTTTGTTGTTTTGTCATCACCATTTTTCACATATATTCTAAAGGAAAGTGAAAAAGTGTGTTTGACTTGTCCTTACTTCAAGGCTTATCTTAAACTCCAAGACACTTTTCTCTCAAATTTAATTGCTCTGTTAGCATGTTCCTTAAGTGAAGTTCAATTCTGTTGCTGCTGAGATTGTACAGCCATTGAGCTGAAGATCTCAAACTCAGTTATAATGCTCTGATTCTTTTTTAGCAGAAATGGATTTCAATGGATAATACTTTTGTTGAAGCAAAGCTTTAAAGGCTTTGTCTCAGTGTTGGATAAAACAGTTTCAATAGGCAGCATCCCTGAGATATCCAGGAGAAGTTGAAGCAAAGCCTCAGAAGACTCGCAAAACAAAGTCTAAAACCTTGAGTCTAACCTTTCTTTGTGATCTGCAGAATGGTTTGATGATACCAGCCTTGATACATGAAACATCTTGTTGAGTGTGTTTAAGTTCCCACTTTTGAAACATTTATTACTCCTGAATAGTTTCAAAGAAAAAAAATGTACTAATTTATGCCTTTTTTGCTCCTTATCAGACATGTGGGAACTGGATATAATACATCTTATCAAATCTATTTTTAGATCCATAGCAAAATTTTATTTTGTATAGAACAGTACTTTTGTGTTTGCATACAGAAAAATCTAGCTTATGTGCAGACATTCCTGTGGGGTAAGTAATTGCCTATTGGTTGTGGTTGGCAACTGTGTTCTTTTTTATGGATTGTTCCAAATTTTCTTGACAAATTTTTTTCTTGCTCTAGAGCCAAGTAAGGTTTTGGGGGTGACTGGATGGAATTTGTTCTGGGAGAGCTGCGTGTGTGTTGCAAGCTTTACATTCAGGAATGTTCTTCTCTTATTGTTGATCTTGGAGGATACAGCTGCTTCCTTCAGCTATTTCCTTTTTCCCCACCTTGCCCCAAGTTTTTGTCCCTAATACTATTAAAGATGACCTTCAGATGTAATCACAGCACTTCTATTTTTTGTAGTGTTCATGCTGAGCAGTTAAACTATTTTGACATAATCCCACTTCTGTACAACAAAGAGGGAAAGTGGTGAAAGTCTGTTTTCTGTTTTTTTAATTCTCATCTTAAATTCTTTTCTGGAGGCAACTGTGTAAAATGATCATATCAGTTGCTTTTTAATTTATTGTGATAGCAAGCTTAGAAGGATCCATGGTATTTAATATGATAAGGTGGAAAACTAGAAAATATAACTCATTAGGCATCAGTGTTTCTTTAGTGCATTTGTATTCCCATCTTGAAATCAGTGCATTATAAATGATAGCAACCAAAATATGAATTTTGATCTCTGGTTAACTAAAGTCTTAAAACAAAACTAAACACTTAAACACGTGTTAATGTTCTAGTGGAAGGTGTCCTTGTCCTTCTTCCCAAGAGACCTGGAACTCGATGATCTTTAAGGTTCCTTCCAACCCAAACCTTCCTATGACTCAATAGATGGTAATGTACACCTCTAAGGACGTTTTGCAACTGAAACAGCCTTTCTCTCTAAAAGTTCACGCTATTTTAAGAAAAAAAATAAATTCAAGGATCACTCAATTGTTACTCCAACTGTACGTTTTAGAAAAGTGAAATTCTAGAGGATGATAATAATAAGTCTCAGAATTTGGCTAAAAGTTCCTTAATGCCTTGGGGTGGCACGGAGGGAACCATTTTGTGTCACTTATAGCTATAAATTTGTGCTAGAATCACAGAATGGTTTGGGCTGGAAGGGACCCTTAAAGACCATCTCATTTCACCCCCTGCCGTGGGCAGGGCATCTTCCCCTAGACCAGGTTGCTCAAAGTCCCACAAACACTTCTAGGGATGGGGCATCTGCAACTTCTCTGGGCAACCTGTTCCAGCATTGTCTCACCACCCTTATGTCCAATCTCAACCTGCCCTCTTCAACTGAAAGCTGTTGTCCCTTGTCCTATCAGTACAGACCCTGATAAAGTTACTCTTTCTTATGAGCAGCTCCACTTAGTTACTGAAAGGCCACAGTAAGGTGGAGCTGCCTGATTTCACTCCCCAGACTGAAAGAGATTGTATTTGAAAACAATGCTCTCGTTAAAGAAAAGGCAGATTTCTGGTTTGTGCTTTCAAGAGGGTGTGGAGTTGTTTATTTCTTTTTACTTTTCCATTTATTATTCATGTTTCAGTCTGTGCATGGCTGGGGTCCTAATGGTTGAATGACTGTCCCTGTCTGGGGAAAAATAAAAGTGCTGCAGAAGCTGTGAGTTAGAACTTGCTGTCTTACATGTTAGAAGTAAGATGAGCTGACGTGGATCACTGCTGCATTGTGTTCAAACCTTCCAGCTGCTTTCCTGCCACCACTGGAATGAACTGGTTTCTTTTTTTTGAAGAATAACTTTTTCTTGAGAACATGTAGGTAGTGAAATGCAAAAGATTCTGTAGCACAAAATAAATGTTTCACAAAGCCAGTTTGGGATCTAGGTCAAAGGCAGATATTATTGTTCACTGTGTTTTCTTTTGGTTTTGTGATCTCCCATTTTCCACAAAATTGAAACATGACCATATGTGTTACTGTTTTAAAATATAAATATGAAATAAATAACACTCCTGTGCAAGAGTGTTAATTCACTGGTGGCTTTTTTTTTCCCAAAAAGGATGAAAAGTCAGGAATCTGAGTTCTGAGTTGAATCCAGATATCAGTGTTTTAGTATTTTAAAATGGCAGCAATGAAATAACAGGTTTGTTATTTTTCAGATGTCTAATATAAAACAGAAGTATTTATTGTTTGAGGAACATTGGATGTAGCTGGCTGTGCTCAAATGACAATAATATATCAGCATCCGGTAACTAAATTTGTTAGATCTCTTTACTGAACAGGGTAAATCCCTGCTGATATATGGAACTATGAATGCTAATATTAAATAATTTCAAATGTTTCCTCTTAAGAACTGATCCTAAATTTTCTGACTATTTTTTATGTTAAAGTTTTTCTTCCGTTTAATGTTTCTGGGGGAGACAGTGAAAAGGATCTTCATATCATCAACTGTTCCAATTCTTTGTTTCACTGAAAGTGCAGGAAAGCTGTGAACTGACTCTAGTTGTGATTTCATGATCAGAATAATTTTACTAACTCAGCCATCCAGTGATAGGCTAAGCTTGAAATAAGAATCAGTGTGATTCTAGAGCGGAGAAAGTGCTAAATGAGATGTGAAAGTGTCTATTGATGAGGGCATCTGGGGATGAGTGTGAGGTACTGTGCCTGCTTCTGTGGTCAAGGGCAGTAACTTAGTTTGCTGGAAATAAATCCTAGAAGCACTGTGGGACTACTAGAAAGTAAAAATATCAAATATTATTGCTAACAAAGGCCAAAGAGGAAGTAACTAAGCTGTATAAGTTGGTAAAATACTATTTCAGTGGGAATTGATGATTAGATTAGTACTTGTGAATTCCTTCTGAACATTCACACAAGTATTTTGAATCTAACATTGTGTAGAATAATTCTAAGAGGTATTAGACTTTGGTATTAGATTTTGGTATTAGATTTCCTTGAGAATGTTTTTACACACAATAAATTTGGGATTGAAACAATGAGATGTTAATCACAAAATTCAACACTTCAGTAATACTATAAGTGGATACAGTTTGTATTTTCACATTTTCAGATATTAACCATCTTCTATCATTATTCTACAGTGTTCACAAATCACATTAGCACCTTTTGACACTTTTGTTAGAGGCTTTTTCTCCCCTTCTCTAGTGTGTTTATATTTTTACAGAAATTGTGCTTCACTTTGTATTTTCTTTTTATACTGAATTGCAAATATAAGTAATGAAATAATGTCATGAGAGGAGAATTATATTCCAAAAAAACCAGCTTTCATGACAGTGTCTTGAAGGGATGATGTGGTATGTGAGTTAAATTAGATTATTCCTCCTATTTTCTAGTGAAACAAAAGATATTAAATGAGTTACTGGGATTTGTTTTACTTAGTCTGGTCCATGGTACAAATATAGATATAAAAGATACTGATATAAAAGCATTTTTTTCATGCAGAGCCTACAAGATAATTACTCAACTTTGGGAGTAAAATTATTCAGGATCTAACAATATGAATTACTTATTGGAGTAATGGAGAAGTGTTAACTTCTTCACTGGATTCACCACTGCCAAATTAGTAAATTCAGGAAAATCAAACTCAGTGATTATGAAGATGAAACAAATATTTCAAATTTTCTTAAAGCAGTAATAATCTGGTAATAAAATGTTTCTTTGAGAGCAAAGCACAATGGACTCAATGCATAGACGAACATTTTGTTGCTAAAGCCTTTTTGGAAATGACAATAACAGCACGTGGCTCAGCGATAGGATTTGCTGTGTGTTTCCTGCCAATAATTAAGTACTAGTGTGTGTAAGATAGAAATTGCAGTTCATAGGTACTTCAAATTTTTCTCAAAAAGATAAAAAAATCAAATGTTGGTGTCCTCTGTGATGGTCCAGTACTTGTGTACTGCAGTGTTGTACTCTGAGGGGTTATTGGCAAGGGCCTTTTTATTTCACCTTTCCTGAAAATAAGGCACTTGAACCCTGTTCCAAAGTATTTGCACAAAGTACTCAAAAAGTTTGGAGACAGATCTGTGGGAGGTTCAGTGCTTATTTGTGCATTCCATTGGCCTTGGATATATGGACTCAGCACTGTAGGAAGTTTTTATGGGTTCTTACTCATAAGGGGTTCTTCTTGAGGACATTGAAAAGATTTCTGACAGGGACAGAGGTGACACTGTGATAGGAGAGAAAATAAAGACAAAAGAATACCTATCTTATATTTTAGAATATGAGCTGGTATCCGAGGCTGACAATGGGCCGACAAACCAGCTTTGATAATGTGTAACTTGTTACAAAGGTTTTATAAGGAAACAAAACTAATCAGCAGTTTGGTAACAAAGACAAGGGGAATTGGTGGCACCTGAAATTTGGCCTGCAGAAGGATATCCTTGGGCAAAGAAGCAAGCAGTGGAAGTGGTCTAGGAGTCATGAGAAGTTTGATTTGATGGTAAGATATCTCTCAATGTGATAAAACAGCTGGAATAAAATATGTACAATAATTGTTCTAATTATTAGCAGTTACACAAAGATTCTTTAATTTATAGCTGTAGAAGGGAAAGGGTAGTGAGCAAGACCCTCTGTGCAGTTTCTTCAGAGGTTTTGGAAGCAGATGGATACCCCTCAAAAGTATTTGATTAAGAGATGAAAAGTTCAGGAAAGAACAAAATTTCAGAATTGGTTTCATTCAGGTTTTTTTTCATTCAGTTTCGTTCAGTGCAGTCCTGTATCTTGTTACCAGAGAGGAGCCCAGCACCTCCTGTTCCACTGCTCCCCTTGAAGAGGGTGTAGATTATTCTGAGAACACCCTCAGCCTTCTCCATTCCTCCAGTGTTTCTGTTGGCTGCATCAGATAAGCCTCAGTTGTCATTTGTAGTATGAAGTGCTTTAATCTACTTAATTGTTCCTGATATGCGAATGGTTCTAGACTGCTCGTCATCTTTGACATAGTTTCTGATGCACTTCCAGTTATTTTATGTTTGGGGTTTTTTTTAATGTGGAAATAAGCTGATTTAGGAAACAAGTCTGTGAATACACAGTGGAGTAGTGAAGTTTTGTGTGTACTCTTACATTTTCGAAAACTGTAGTTTTTAGTGTCCTGACCTCTGGGCCAGTCTTAATTCTGGATGTTCTATAGGCAGTCATAGTGCAGAACCCATTAGTTTGTGTAATGGTAGGATATATAAATTTATAGGTGTGTATGTATTAACTCCCAAGGGTCCCCTCCTGCAAGTTGGACTTTTTTAGCTATTTTCTTTTCAAAAACATCCAGGTTGGGATTCAGCTACAGATTAGAGTAGGCATCTGAACCTCTGTTGCAGTTTATTGAAAAATAGTGCACGTACTTTTATTTGTTCCTTTTTTCTGTAATTTGTCTCTAAAGCACTGGCAGCACTATCCAGTGGATTACTGTAAGAACAGCTCTACCATGAGAAACTCCTTCAGTTACTCTTGATTGTGTAGCAAAATCTGCATGTGCATGTAGACATTCATATATACAAATTGATCTGCACTGGAGATTGAGGCCCACTCTGGGAGGTTTACTGATTCTGGGACAGTTGAAGGACCTGCTTTTCTGAGTGTTTTGTTTTACTAGGATTCTTTCTTTGAGGTTAGAGTTGGGTTCAGCCTTTCAAGTGATAACTCCTAAAACCTGTTCTTGCCTTACTGAGCTCCTATTGCCCTTTCTCAAGCTTTTTCTTTTCTGATAATTGTGTATTTGCTCTGACTTCCCATAGAATTGCTCACTCCCCATACCACATATGTACATTTTACTCTTTTAAGTATTTTTAAACATAATTTTTATAGCTTTCCTTTTCAAATTAAGGAATACTTGGGCAGACCTGTTGTTTTTGCAAAGGTGTGCAAAGGTTCCTGTTCAAGTGGTTCCTCAATATTTTGAGTCTGTTCATTGTAAATATCCATCAAGCATCTTTAGTTCCTCTAAAACTTAGAAATAACAATTCTTAAATTAAAAGGATATACCATTTACAATACATCAACTTTTATGCAAGTTAAAAGAAGTAACAATTCACAGTTTCTAAAATTTCCTCCTAGCATCATAACCTTCTACAACTCAAATCTGTGGTGCTGATTGAACTCTCCTGTTCAATTCTGTTCCTGAGTTTTGTCTTGGTGCTTTTCCAGTTTCCTCCAGCCTGGTGCAGTAACCATAAGAACCATACATCTCAGATTATGAGATCCTGTATGAGGAATGAACAAAGCTATGAAAAGATAAGATCATAAATGATCTCGTAATACAAGAGAAATATCATTTCCCACTCATCACCATTCCAATCCTATTAACTGCTTTTTGAAATGCAGAAAACACCTCATCACGTGGATCTGGCTTTCTAATTTCTTTTCAAGAATAAATCTATGCTACCTTGAAAAACTGTACCTTTTTTCTTCCCTTAAATGTTTTTCCATGTTTTTCAGCATTTCCTGTTTTCACTTGCACCCTGCTGGAAGGATGCTGTCATGATTCTGCCTAGTGATTCTTGAATCTTTTTACTGACTTTTTTCTTTCTTTCTTTTTTTTTTTTTTTTGACTTGATATTGACTAAGTCTATGCCACTAGGTTCATTTCCCTTTCTCTGGCTTCTCTTGGAAAGTATCACATTTGCTATTTCTTTATATTACTTCAGTGGGCTGTGTCTGGAAACTTCACTACTCACCCCTGCCCCCACTAAAATGAAGTCAAATAAGCAGCTGGTACCTTATCCTGAGGAGGCATTCTACAGATTAGCCAAAACCAAGTAATAAGCACAGTTTTAAATCACTCTCTAGGCTTGTTTGAAATACTTTGTGGCTGTGTTTTGGTCAGTAATTAAAACTAATGAAACCTATCCTGGCTGTATCTTTACATTTTTGCATTCCTCATTCAGTGATTCAGTGATGCAGTTTTTAAAATGCTACTTATTTGTAGTAAAAGGATTGTCTTTTTTTTTTGTTTTCTGATTTGTTTATTGATGTGAAATTATACGACATGTATGAAATGGGATAGGAAATCCTAAGGCCAAATCTGGATCTTTGTAATACTGTTCAAGTTGGAAAATTTCTACTGAAATGAGGTCATTTTTAGTCAATTATTGTTCTTGAGATTAATTAGATAATGCCTTGGTAGGTAGAAAGATAAAGCAGAGCTTGTGCTTTGTTTCCTTCTATGTATCTGTTAGAGTACATGATAAGGGTCTGGCTTCTTTGGAACAATTCTATTGCCAACAGCAGTCATTCAGACTCAATTATAGTTCATGGGTTGAAATTATATCCATAAAAAGATGTCTATTAGCAATGTTTTAGATGTCCTCTTTAAGAGAGAGTAAATGACACAAATTTCTCACAGATTACTGTACCTCTAAAGGTCTCTCCCTTTACTACAGGGAGTCAGAAGAAAAAGCCACTTCTAAATGGATCAAATGTTTTTTGAAAACTGGTTCAACTGATGTCTCATATTTTTCATCCATATGTTAACTGTCTAAAGTAATAGGTTGCAAGTTAGTGCCTAGCATGCTTTCAGAATTTCTAGACCAAATATACTGTTATTTAGTGTTCTTAAATACATGTAGGACATCAGGTTATATCCTATAATCACCCTGCACGTTTTATTATGCTTGGGTTTCCTGAAACAGATGGACATCTCTTCAGAAGCAGAAGAAAATGTATTTTTGTGACCCACTCAGTATCTCACACCCAGTGGGATTTTTAGGTTGTGTTCAGAAGCTTTCACAGGATCAGAAGGGAGTGGCAACTGATTCCTTTGTGCAGGGTTTGAGTATGATATGGGCTGACACCTTCAAATGAAGCTGTTATTATTCTGTGCTTGTGATTTCACATACTAGAAGTCAAATTCCAGTGAAGTTGACTGATTCCAGCAGATTGTTTTGGGTGTGTCTGTGAGTGTGAGAATGACTCAAGCCAGGACAAGGTACATCACTGAATCCCATGTCCAGTTTGTATCTTCCAGCATTTTTTGCATAACGCGTGTGATCGGATTAAAGCCTACAGAGAAATGACAAACTCTAAATCTTTTTCTGGCTGTAGCAAAGCAGACCTGTCATGATGTGGGGGAGGGATGTGTTGGAAGGGGAGCCCTGGGTATAGTGTTTAATGGTGAGTGATCTGTGTGTTCGCAGGGGCCGTGGGGGAGTGCCTCCACCACCAGCAGGAGTGCCCAGAGGGGCACCAGCTCCCAGGGGAGTCCCTCCCAGCAGAGGACCAGTCAGTCGGAGCCGGGGACTTCTGGCACCCAGAGCACGAGGAGTTCCTCCCCCGGCAGGGTACCGGCCCCTGCCGCCGCCCCCGGCACAGGAGACCTACGGGGAATATGTAAGTGGAGCTGTGGATGTGCTGTGCATGGAGCATGTGTCATTCTGGAGAGGTCAGATCCCTTCAGGACTCTGTACAGTCCCTGTAATTAGCCCCTAATTAAGTCCTACACCCAACATCTCTGACAAATGTGGTCATCTCTTTTACCGTTTCAGACTTGAACTATTTAATTATTTTTAAAAATCAGGTTATATGTATACAGCACCATAAACACATTTACAGTGCATTTGGCAAAATAGTTATGTACCTCTTAAATGTTCAATATTAGGTTTTTGCTTTCCAAAAAATATGAGAAATCACAATGTTGCAGGCTTTTAATTCTCAACTAAAACAGAACAATATTCTAATCTTCCTAAGCCTATCTTTGTGGTCATGTAGTTGATTAATGATTGGACAAGTAAAATATTTTTATGAAAGCTTCAGAACTAATCCTAAAATTTTAACAGTGCACAGTTTATCTCAGTAAGCCATACATATCCATCTTGATTTTATTGTATTAAGTATTAAAATCATATCAAAATACTTTTTAGGTTATATATGACAAAATTATGCAGTTTTGAAGTAAGGAAAGCTTAAATTGAACTTACAGAGCAGTAAGATACAGAAAAGAGATCATTAAATCAAAACAATAGTGATAAAAATGAATTTAGTCTTAGAGAAAAATAATACCTTCAAGGGCAATGCTTTTAATGCTTTTTTACATAACTAAATGTTTTAGTGTACCCTTTTTACAGCTAAGGGTGTCTGGACTTTGTTGTTTAGACTAGCAGGAAAGGAGATTCTGCATTCCTGAAGATGGTTTTGCTATTTAGATATTTTTTTTACTTTTCTCTAAACCTTTATTTGCCTCCATTCTTCCAAAAATCCTCACCAAAACCATCTAAATCAAACACCAGGTTTTTTTTCCTTTTGGTAGAAACAGAGTTTTCTATATAAAACTTGTAGCTTTATTAGAGAAGAGGTTTAATGTTGTTAATGTAAACATTTATACAACTGAACAATTCAGAATAAGGTAATGCAGTTCATTAATTTTGAGGAAGAATACTTAAGCAATGTGTCTAAATTTCCCCTGGCTATACTTGACTAGTCAGAGTGGGTACTGCAAATAAGTGGTTCAAACACAATGCTTTCAAAAGAATCACTCCTCAGTGAACAGCCTGTTTCCAGGACATACATTCTAAAACACAGAGAGGTGGTAGAATATAAACATCCTTGAATAACTTCATATTTATATATAATCTATTACTTATAGCCTGTGTCTATAGAAGTGGTGGGGAAGTAACAGCTGTTTGCCTCAGTATCCTGAAGTATGCTTCACTTTTGGGAGAATAATTAGAAAAGAGCACTGTACAGAAAAATAGTGCTGTGCGAAATAACTTCTAAAAAATTATTTTTTTTGAACTAGATCACTTATTTTCTGAAAAAGATACCTTAGCTGGGATAGATACAGTTTGATAGTTAAAGCTGTAGTTGATAAAGCAGTGCTAGGTGGTCTATTTTTTCTTTAGAAGAAATTCAGCAGGGATGTAAGCTGCTGGTGTATTGCATGTTCAGTGTTAAATTTGATGCTTGGTATTTTTTTAATCTGTCCATCTACAGTACATTATCTAAGTGCCTTAACTATGTCTTCTACAGGTTAAGGGAGCATGGTAGGAGTCAGTAGTAGTATTTCTGCCCCTTCTTTACTAAATCCTTTTTAGTAATATCTAATACTAAGACATTAGTTTGCCAGTCTGGACAGAGTAAGGTCTTGTTGAATGAGGAGTGTCTGTACAATGAGAACATCAGAAAGACTGGGGGGTTCCGTAAGTTATTTTAAACACCATTAAAGCTTTGGAGACTGAGATATCCAGAGAGCTTACAGAGAAACCATTAGAAGTATATTGGGTTTTTGTGGCCAGGTTTTGGTAACAGAGGGGTGCAGGGGTGGCTTCTGTGAGATGCTTCTGGAAGCTTCCCCCATGTCCGGCGGAGCCTGTGCCAGCCAGCTCCAAGGTGGTCCTGCTGCTGGCCAAGCCAAAGCCCAGCAGCAATGG
This sequence comes from Parus major, assembly GCF_001522545.3. NCBI lineage: Eukaryota > Metazoa > Chordata > Aves > Passeriformes > Paridae > Parus > Parus major. The sequence continues at coordinate 144,296,278 of NC_031769.1, forward strand.
CAGTACTGCCTCTGGGGTAACATATCTAAGAAAGAGAAGGAAAAACCCAGTCAGAAGCAGTCTGTTCCTAAAGAGATTCACCCCATGGAAGGGGCCTACACTGGAGCAGTTCATGGAGAACTGCAGCTCAAGGGAAGGGCTCATATTGGAGGAGTTAGTGTCTGACTCTACCTCTGGGAGGGATCTGATGCTGGAGCAGCTGAAGAGTGGGAGGTGTCCTGTCCCTGAGGAGGAGCAAGCGGAGACAAGGTGTGGGGAACTCACACAGCCTCATTCCAATCCCCCTATGTTGTAGAGTGCAGGGGAAGGTGTTGCTAAATTGAGTTTTTATTTCTCATCATCTTACTCTGATTTCACTGGTAATATGCTAATTCCCCCCAGCTGGGCTTGCTTTGCCTGGGACAGTAACTGGTGAGTGATCTCTCTCTGCTCTTAAGCCGTGAGACTTTTGTTATGGTTTCTCTCCCCTGTCCACCTGAGGAGGGGAGTGACAGAGTGGCTTTGGTGGGCACCTGGTGTCCAGTCAGGGTCAACCCACCACAATAAGACTTTCCACTGAGGATTGGAAAGTCCTGAGGATTCATGAAGCTTTTCATTCCCTTAGGCTTACTAGTTTTTGCTTTGTACTCGTTAAACTAATGTGAAACACTGTGCAAGTCCAGGAGGAAGCAAACTGTGTGTGAATGGAAGCTTTGAACTACTCACTCCTGTAACTGTGAATATCTCAAAGGTGATTTAGGATTTTCAATATGTAAAGTTCTTGCCTATTTCCTCTGTTGAGTGCTATTAAATCTACCTTGTTGCAGACAATGAATTACAAACAGCTTCCCTTTTCCTTCACTCCCTTTGCTAACTCTGTGTAGTTCTTGAAATCAATGAATTTTTAACATCTATGACTAACTCAGTTCTGCCTCCTGCTTATTCTGGTATCTCTCCTTCCTCTTCTTGATTAAGGAGCTGGGTTATTTTTGAAAGTTATCATCAAAATGGGAAGGGAATGCCTATTTCATACTGAAAAATTGGAAGGGTTACTTCTGGAGGCAGTATTTCACATGGGAAAAATATAACAGCAAGAAGTTGTTAATTTGAGATGCATTTTAATGTGGGCTCAAGATCAAGAAGACTGTGTGAACATTGCTGTCCTTTGTTTAGAGCCCACAGGGAAGTGTTCCAGAACCTTGCCCATTACAGAAAGCTCTACTCAGTGAGCTGCCTGGGTCTTCTGTCAGCATTCTGGGGTCTTTGTATTGGTGGCCTCTGAATGCTTTGGCTTTCTCTGCAGAAGTCACACAATACACTGGACTTGCAGCAATATTTGAGCATCTTTCCAGTTCAGTATAAATAGTTGTCCCACTCCACTGTTGCCAGTCTCATTTATGTATGAGTCTCAGCTGCAGAACTTACTCCTCCTGAGACCCCACCACACTGTTCGTACCATGATGAAGCTCTTGAAGCCACTAAATAACAGTTCCTTATCATTTTCTCTGAAGACTGACTCTTTAATAGCTGTAGCATCAGCTTAGATAGGAAAAATTCTGGCCTCTATGGTCAGCCAGCTTTATAATCGCTGCTCTGACCTCACTGCTCTGGTTGCTGTGATAAACTTTCTCTGAAGACTAAGAGGACTCTAATTTTTCTTTTCCTCAACTCCTCAGGTCAGGAGAAACCATGTGACGTGTGAAGCATGGCCAGGATTATTTTTGTAGTAGTTGGGTGAGGTGGATGCTACATTTGTTAAAGCACTTACAGATGGTTTCAGGAACATTTTTCTCTTCATTAATTGTGAATTTTTCTTTACTCATTGAACTACACTGTGTAATAGATAAAAAATACTTTTCATGGATTTTTAAGCTGACAACTTATTTTACTAAGAAATAGAAACTGTATCTAACTACTAGCTGAAAAATTCAAGCTTTTCCACAATTTTCCAATAAGCAGGAAATTAGTAACATTGTAAGGTCAATTCCTTAGCAAATGTTGAGTCAAACATAGGTTAAAACAGAACTGTTCAGTCTCAGTTCCTGACTCAACATTTGCTGCTCTTGGCCTCTTCCTGCTGTCATCTTAGCAGCTTCCAACCTCAGAGGCTTTTTTCCAAATTAGCAACACAGCAGTGGGACTAAAGCTTTTTAAGAGTAGATTTTCATTTGATGCTGTTTTCATTTTACAAAGGCAAATATTTTGCAAATATTCTGTTGGTCTTTCACTTCTCTATGTTGCATGAATATATTTGTGATGTTAAGTCCTGTTTTGGCTGCTTAATTGTGTTAAATGCAAAGTGAATTTTATCTGAGTTCATAATCAGATTTTTAGGCATTAAGAACTTTAAACATAGATTTAAAACCTGTTGCTCTGGCAGTGTGGAATGTCTGCACTAAATAATAACTTTTTAGTCTAGCATGTTGTGGTTAAGGCTTATTTTAACACTACTTTGGAAGGTAGATCTAAATATTCCTCCCTGTTCTGGGGAAGATTTGTGTCAGAGCTTTATTTCTGGTTTTGGCTAATTTTATTTATATCTTCTGGTGTTAAGACAAGGGTTAAGTGATGGACGTGACCACATGGATAATTTCTGGCAGCTAATGCTTCAGTGACATTGCTTTGTGTATTAAGAAGTGGAACTAAGATGGAATGTCTACCAATAAGATATTGGTATTTAAGTATAACATTACTTCTAATGTTAAGTAAATTGTAACCTGAAAAAGAGCACTGTGAATTATTTCCAATTAGATTTCAAGATTATTTCAATTTGGATACAGATACAGGTCTCTCAAAAGGATGTAAGGAACAGTCACATGCAAAAAAGTTACTGGTAACAACAAACTTCAAAACCTACTTAAAATGTACATTTAGTTATTTCTTCTTTCTGCAAAACCATGAAGGTTAGGCATGTTTTTAAGCTTTATAGTTTATGAAGCATTCATTTGTGGATATTTCCAGACATGCATTGTTTTAACTGATGAACAAAGCAGACTTCAGACACAAGATCGTAGTTCTCACACTAAGTCTGTATTGTGAGACTGTAATTAGCACTGTGTGTACTTCAAAGTACATGTGTATTACAAATATTACAATACTATGAGACTATGCTTGTCCTGTTTCCCATGAGAAATGGGGAAGATCCAAAACACTACCATAACCTGCTGTCTAACAAGATCTCGCCAAAATTAATGAGATGATGGTGCGTTGCTCTGTCTCTCTTTGTAAGTGAAATCTCAGTATTTTTCTGGTAGTGGAAGGCCTGTGGTTCAAATTCCTGTTACAGGTATTCATATTCCCTGGTTTTCTCTGGAGATGATGTTCTGACTACCAGGATACTGTCCCAGCATATACAGTGCTTTTTGTCCTTTTCATTTTGCAGGAAATCCTACAAGTTTGGTAAGCCTTAAAGTTGATTCACAAATAAGTATTTGTCTGGATGGCTAAGAAATTAATTTTGTAATCCAGTGATTATTACAAAATACAAATATACATACACATTAGAGAAAAGAATGATTGCAGTCTTACTACTTACAGGGAAGAGCCCATTCATTGAAGACCTAGAGCCTGTTATTTAGTTCACTTCCTTAGAAAGCCAGTGCAAATTCTGTTTTAATCTCCAGCCTTAAGCTTGAATTCCCTGTCTCCATGTTGAGATCATAATTAATTTAGATTTTGAAAAACTGAAAATTAGGATTAATGTGGAAGCAATTTCTGGGAGCTATTAATACACTGCTGATTTTGCATGGTGTACTGTTTTTAAAGCAGAGTTTTCTTATTAACATTCACTTGCTGTTTGGGGTTGAAAAAGGTAAGATCTGTTGGGGAAAAAAAAAATCTGTTTACCATATAAAAAACCCCAATTTTTTTTTATTTACGATTAAAGACTTATTGAAGTTGAGGTAGCAAAATATTAGTGAAAGTAAGGGCTAGTCCAGATGACATAAGACTTTGAAAATAATTTAAATTCTTGAATGGAGTTCAAGTATCATTTCAGTGTCAATTAGCAAGATCTACACCATGGTTTAATTTATCTTGGTCTTGTGAATGTTGATAGCTTCCTAATGACATGCAGCATTTTAAATCAGTGAGTTTATTTGCTTAGTTGTTTTGCATGTGAAGCTTTTTGTTTGGGTTCCTGGAAAAGGGCTTGTATTAGCTTCAGTTTCTAAGAATTAGAGAAATTATCTTTTGTCCATGCTGTCCCTGTAGCCCTCTGTGGATAATGTTGTAATTTCCATTTAGGTATTGCACCTTTTTTTCAGCAGTTTGTTCAGTTTTTTGTTCTGGCTTTTTAGAAGTTCCACCACTGTTCTTAAATTCAGGGGGAATTTGTGTTAGACTTTTAGAAAGCAAATTCATAACATGAAAACATTGTCTTGGCTTTTTCTTTCCAATATTATGTTCTTTTTCATAGTAAATAAATAGGAAGACAAAATAAATGTAGGGAGAAAAAAAAAAGATTTTGTATTTTAAACCCTCCAATTAGTTGTTTTGTGTAATTTTAAATGTTTTATCTTCTCTGGAGTTTTCAGGGTGAGATAGAGAATGCAAAATGTTTCAGTTTTCCCAGGAACTGGGGTGAGTTTGGCTGTGGAAAAAGTGGAGTGTTTTGGAGGAAAGGCTCAAGCTTTTCCTCTTGCCTAACTCAATGTTCACCTATTAAGTTCCTATAAAATTCTTTTCCAAGTCTTTTAGGTTAAGCTGTTTATCTGAAACTTGGTATTATTGAATGAATCCTCCTGATTCTGACACTGCTCCCTGCTGTTGTGTATAGAAAATCAGACTTGTTTTGGTCTGATAGTAATTTGGTTTAAACGTTGCTGTCTATATTCATTAGCAACTCCTCAGGGACTTCTGGAGGTGCATGAAAAACAATCCACTCCTGCATCTCTCATTCTAGGAAAACCTTATTTGTTCTGGTTGGATATGCACTCAGCTCCTTCTGGATGAAAACAGATGAAAATCTCCAAAATAAGAGCTTACAGTCTCTGCATGTTTGCTGCTAATATCCTTGATGTGGGCACTCAGAGTTAAGATGATTGTAGCTACCCATATTTGTTTTGATTACCCCATATTCCCTGTTGATTAAATGAGGGGGGATGTTATTGCCGTGTAACAAAAGGCTCTTCCTTCCCTTTACAGTTCTAATTTGCCAAAAGAAGTTCATTGCAATGCAGTTATGTTGTTTTGTGTTTTCTCCTTCAAGTTCATTTCTGCACAAACTTTTTTGGTTTTTTTATTTGATAGTTTTTATCTAAAAGGTATATGTTCATCCAGTGTTCTGGGATAAAGTAGTGGTCTAAGTATTAATTCAGGAGAATGATGAGGAAAAGAAAGAGTGTAAAAATAAAACATTTCAGCTGTTGTGGTAACGGCCTTATTTTTTTTCCCTTGGATGGATTTCCTTAGATGGGAACAGCTGGAAAATTGATTTCTTGTTGATTACAGGATCTTTTTTCCCAGTTCTGCAAATGGTCTTTTTGTTAAAGGCCACTTTTACCTTCTTCTTTCTCCCTGTTTCTGTCTTGTTCTTTGAAACATTGTTCATTTTCCTTAGAGAGGGTCCAAACAGTAGTCTGTCACTGTCACTGCCAGCAGATTACAATTTAAAACCACCATTTCCTTTTCTTCACATGCAAGAGTTTGTTCAGAGTACTGTTGTAATTAAAAAGCACTGATGAGCAAGGCTTAGTATGATTTATAATGTTTTGGGGAGTGCAGAGGTTTTGGCAAAGGTTGTTTTTATCATTTTTTGACCCATGATAGTAACTTAATATATTGGCATGGTGCATATTTACACATTGTCTTTGATTCTTTTAATGAAAAATGTCTGTACTTCACATGGAGCAATTACAGCTACCACTGCTGTTCTTTGGATTTATTTCACCTGTGGGCACCATCATTTAGACCACTGCAAGCAGAAGCTCTCTTTAAGTAGAAACACTTATACGTTGGCTTAATAAAGGACTTCATGAATAAAGATTTTACAGAGTAATTTCATATTCTTTTTGGATGATATGTGTTGTAACTCCAACTTTTCTGTTACTTGGGGGGAAGATCCTTAAGCCTGGAGTCAGGACAGTTGCTCTTGATACCTTCCTGGTGGATACTTTAAATGTTGGGGGATAAATACCTGTAGTTTAAAAGGACTTCAGCGTTTTTAGCTCTTTTTTCCCTGCATTTCTGTTGTAAGCACAGACTGTCCGGCACTCTTGCTGCCTTTTGATCAGACTAATCTGATAAGAGTTAAGTTTTCTAGGTTATCCTGAAAAGTAGAATAATAAAGAAGAGGCTTCTGTTCATGGAATGAAGACATGATCTGGTGTGGGCTTTTGGGTTTTGAAGAGGGAGATGAATATGTAGTGTGAATAGAGAGGGAAGTCCATTGTATTACATTTAGTAGGTGGAAGAAATAGAGACACTGTCATCTATATGAAGAAGAATAATGACTTTAAATATAAAAGTGAATGCTTTTGTAAGTACCAAAGATGCCCAAAAATCAGCAGGAAAAATGTAACGAGAAGGTTCTTATGAAGGTGTGATTCTTTTGTTATTGCCTAGAAAGAAATCTGTATAGAGATGCTTGGGCTTAGTAGAATGTACTTAGTACAAAGGTGTACTTTAGTACCGACTTTCTGTGCCTTTAAGTTCAGTTCTGTCCATTTTAGTTATTTTCATTTCAGTTAGCATGGCATTTTATAGCACTGAACATGCCAGATGGTCAAGGATATTTCACCTAAATACTAAATAAAGAAAACATTCACTGAAGCCACTAGAGGCCTGATTCAGAAAGAAAATAGTCAAGTAGCGTAGATTTCATTTAAAATGTAAAAAAAATCTGTCTTGGCTGACCTTATTTGTAACCTCCTGAAAGAGAAAGTTTTCAAATACTGCATGACTAAGAGCAAATACTGTCAGACCTAGTTCAGGGAAAGCTCAGAAACATACTTCAGCTGCTTCTGCCTAATTGCTACTTCAAAGGAATCGTGCAGAGCCAACATATATTTTGGAATTTGAATCTCTTATTTCTTAACAGAACAAGCTATTGAGACCAAACCCATTTTATTTTTGGAGCATGTTGCAAATATTTATGTTGTTTTTACTGTAAACTTTGAGGCTTATAGCTAAATATTAGGGAAAAATTCTTTCCTGTGAGTATGGTGAGGCTCTGGCACAGACTGCCCAGAGAAGCTGTGGCAGCCCCATCCCTGGAAGTGTTCATGGCCAGGTTGGATGGGATTCTGAGCAACCTGGTCTATTCTGGACATATGGAAGGTGTCCCTGTCCATGACAGGGGATGGAACAAGATGGTCATTAAGGTCCCTTCTAACCCAGACCATTCTGTGATTCTGTGAAATACATCAATAAAAGATAATTGATCTGTTTAAGCAGATTATAGTTATCTCAAAAGGCACAGGTTGACAATTTTAATTCTGACAGAAATCCCACATATAAACTACTAACCAGATATCTTTCCATGAAAGCCTTCTAAGAGCCACCATCAACAATATCATAATGCAGGGCTTAATTTCAGCAGTTGTCAACTTACTAACACATGAAGTGGTGAACAGTAATGAATCTTGGGCAGAAATTCTCTGGAAGACAAGTGCTAATAAAATAAGTAGTTCAGTCTGACACAGAATAAACCTCCCCCAGATTTTGCTTTTGTTCTGCTGAACATCTTATGAAGGATCTTCTCATTTCAAATTTATTTTGTTCCTCTGTTTTCAAGAAGTCATAGAAACCCATAACTTCAAAGTTATCTCTTACCATCTTTCTTTCATGATCCATTTTTTCAGTGAACTAGTTAATATAAATGTGAACGAGAGGACTGATTGCTCAAGAGGTCTCTAATGATTCCTTAGGGGCAAAGCTTGTCTAACATATTAAAAAGTTAATTTCAGTCCTCTGCTTTCGTTTGTTGCCGCTGCTGGATGTGCCCAGTTTGAAGTTTGAAAGCCTCTCTCAGGGATGGCTGGTTCACAGTTGTGAGAGTCTATGAGAGGAGACCAAATGTCATGTAAATTTTCTGGAACAGAGCAAAGAAATTGGCTCAGGCAGCTTCTGCTGTTGGTCAGGGTCTGTATTGTTAACAAATGTGTCTGTGTATTGCATCAATAAGGAATAAAATGCCTGATTGGAATAACTGCCAGGAGGCATTGGGGTTGGGGGTTTAGTCTGTGCCTTATCAGGGAAAACCCATATCTGATGGACAGAAAAAAAATCCTGAAAGTCTGTTTTAACTTTTAGTTTCAAGGCAGTGTATTACTGAAAGAGAAAATAAAATTCCTTCTAAGAGTGACTATTTATTCATGGATTTCCATGCAACTGACAGTTGAAAGAATCCTAGTTTCTTCTTCTAAATCAATAAATAAACTCACTCAACTGTGCTGGCAAATGTTCACAGTCCTCCTTCTCCTAATCACTGCTGGGAAACAGTCATGTGCACTGATCTAACTAACAGTGGTGAAGCTCTGTTGATAGGCAGGTTGCCTGTTTTCCATAGAAGCAATTTCAAATGACTGGAAAACTTGCTACAAACTCATAAGAAATTAGGTTTTCCATCAATTATTTTGAGGATGTTACTGGCTTCTGCTATAGAAAGCTGTCAGAGTCCCATCACTGGAGATGTTTTCTACTAGAGTTAGACAATCCATCATTTGTCATTCCTATCTAAATTGATTCTATTTGTTAGTTTTGTTTTCTGTCTCTGCTGCAAGATTCTTAAGTGCTCTTTTTCATGAAAATGTTGGCTCTTTCATGAGGCTTTATCCTTTAATTGTCAGGGCTGGATACACACTTATTCAGAAAACACCATTTTTACTTATTTAGATATATATACACTCATACCTATATGCAAGATGATCCCCTAGTCTTCAAAGTATCTTTTCTTTAGGTCATTCTTATCTGGCAACATACTCCTAAATACCCATCATTGAGGTCTTTGGCATATTTAGACAGGATTTAGATATTAGGATTTCCTAGGAATCAATGCAATGGATGTGCCATTTCTGCTTTTCCTGTGTTTAGAGCAGTTAGGTGTATTGTTGGGCAAAACAGTAAATTTGGTACAGTTCTTCAGGTTTCTCTAGCCCATCCTTCTCTTTGAAAACACATAATCACTGTCACTTGTTTTTATCCTAAACTTTTACATAGCTGGGGTTAGTAGTTTGTTCAAATTGGTGCTGAAATACAGCACTGTTTTGGGAAGATTGTTATCATGTGTACTTAAATAGTGTGAATATGTGGAGACAAGTAAGAAATCCTTACTTCTAATTTCTTGTTCGGTGCTGAACTCCAACAAGTTGAAGAGTATTCAGAGGGCAATTCAGAGTGGTAAAACTATCATTCCTGCTAGTCTTATCTCCAGGAAAGTTCTTTCCTATTCAAAGTTACGCAGAATATTGAATTTATTAACCAGAAATAAGTCAGGTACCTGAGTCAACTGTACAATATTTATTCAGATGTTTTGATTCCTGAGATGCTTCCCAGAGCTTTCTTGAAGATCAGTAGCTCACTCAAAGTCAAGAACATGGAGGCATGATATGTTTGTACTGTCATCTGCACAAGCCAGTGTTAACTAAAAAACAAGATATCTCAAAGCACATTGCCAATAACTTAAAATACCTTTAAAGAAATCATGGTCTAAGATTTATTGATAGAAGTAGTCTCAATATTAAGATTTTGCCACTTCATGGTGTACATATATACATACATTTCAGGAGAGTGTTGTCTTTCACACTGAGAAGAATTAGGTTACTGCTCTGTTTCTGGAGTGTGATTAAAGTTAATATTTACATCTTTTGCATCATTTCAGGAGTATGATGATGGCTATGGAGGTGCTTATGATGAACAAAGCTATGATTCCTATGATAACAGCTATAGCACTCAAGCCCAAAGGTAAGCCTCCAAATCAACTATGTTTGAAAAATTCTGTGGTTGAACAGTTAGTTTTACTTAGTATTTTTCAATTCCATCTTTAGCAGCAAAAATTTTATGTTTTTACTATTGCATAAGTATAAATTTCACAGTGGCTGAAAAGAAACAGAACTGACAACTTGTAACAGTTTTAGTGATGCCAAATCCTAAATCTAAATTTTCAAAGGTTCAGGAAATTCAGGGAAATTTTCGGATTCATTGTGGGAGGGAGGATTGGGTAAGGAGGGGAGAGGAGAAAAAAGACGACTTTACAGAAGGTATTAAATTTTCTGAAACACAATTGATGAAATTTTCTTACTACTTTCACAAAGTTATATTTTAGTATTTTACCTGTATTTGACTGTTGTGCAACCCTGGGACCAGATTGGTCAGGGGTGAGTGGCAAAAATAATTGGGATAGGAATGATTGAGACTCTTGGAAAATAACTTTCAATAACAGTAGAACAACAGATGAGTGAAGCTGCACCACATATGGGGCACCAGGAGGTTGGGTAGACACAACAATATATATGGGACATCTGAGGGCAGAGAACCAATCACGAACTGGGATTAAGAATATGCAAAATAATACAGCAAACAGCAGCCAATCAGAGGGAGAACTGAGAACATTCTAGAACCATAACCATATGTGAAATAACTTTATCTACATAACAATTCCTGTGATACCATTCTGCTCACCACAACCTAACAAGAAGTTTCCCATGGCCTAAGGCTGAGTGAGCCAGTGGGGCTGCCCCATTGCCCATTTCAACATTTGCCTGTAGGAAAAATACACCTGCCAGTTTGTTTTAACCGTATGTGGAACTCCTTGTATATTTGAATCTCTTGCCATTTGTTTATCTTCTCCCACTTCATTTTCAGCAGGTTTTTTTAAGCACTTTTTATTTTTTTAAAATTTTGCTTTCTGTTTTGCTTTCTTCAAAGGAGTCAGACAATATTTGGCAACTCTATGGGTAACAATCTGACTCAACAATGGGAAACATGCTGTGAAGTACAAAGTACTTCCTTTATGTGATTTGAACTTCATGGCAAAAATCCCATTACAAATGTAGCAGCTTGGATGATCATCTCCACTTCTGGGTATTTCCAGTGTGCCTGTCTGGAAACAGAACTTCTGTCCACCTTTTACTGAGTTGTAATTTATTTTCATTCTTTTTCTCTCAGACCAAGCATTCATAATTTGGTCAATAGTAGGTGTTTTAATGTCTTTAAAAATGTCCCAGAATTTTATGATAAAGTTATGACCTGCCTCTGAGGTAGGGTTACTGAGGTTCCTAAAGGTTAATAAATCCCTTGTGGTGAATTAAACTGAAGAGTGTATTTGAGACAGATTTGTTCTACCTTCTGCCAAGTATATGTAAGTTTTACAATGCAGCTTTATCTGAAATAGTGCAGATCTGTTTACAGCAAAGTTGAGAACAAAACTGTTTACACCTGGCATCTGCTCTGCTGTAGCATTGTTACACACAGCTTCAGTTTCATTGTGTAAATGAATATTTTTCTGTGCTCAACAACTTAGTCATTGTGAAAAAGCATAGTGGAAAGTTCAAGTGTCATTATTGTTGAGAACTAAAATAATGAAATTACCTTTGTGCCTCATACTTGGCTCCTGCAGACTCCAACTTGATAAAAATATGATTTAAGAAATCTGTAGTGTAGAACCTTCAAAATATGAGACTCTATAGAGTGTTACATTTCAAGAACAGTTGCTGGTAATGGATTTTTTTTTTCCCAAAAGATAATTGCCAAAGTACTCCTCAACTTTTTTGTTGGCAGTTCTGTTCTGCCTTTCTGCTTGTACTGTTGGTAAATGTGTTTATTGCACACAAACATTTGGACTTCATTACAAAGTCATTTGCCTGAGCCAAAATTAAACATTACTTTGATTTTTTTTTGGCATTAAGAAGGTTTTTACTGAGATTTTTCTCCTTTGAACTAAAATTAGAAAAAAAAGTAATTCTCCCAAGGAATGAAATTGCTCTTGCAAATGATTAATATATAAGAATATTTATAACATTCTTAGATACATGTGCATGTGCTTAGGAGATATTTCATAAAATGATTGCTTTACTTTATATTTTACCTGTAGTTTCACAAAAAATATATATTGTTAGATTTTAACGAATTTGTTACCTTCTTAACGATTACTTGACTTTTATTCCCCTGTTGTAAAAGAAAATAAATTATTCACTTGCATGTTTCTCAGAGGATATCAACACTCATTTTCTGGCATATTTTCTGGCTTGGCAGAAAAAGTTTTTAGGATACTATTGGCAAGCAAAAAGTAATAACTGTAAACAGCCATCTGAGCTACCTAGACCAGCATTTCTGTCTTTGATGTGAATATCAAGTAGTAGCCCATATTGCAAAATATTCTAACCACAGAGAGATACCATACTTACGTGCATTACAATGCTCTTACTATGGAGGAAAATAGGGAAAAGTCCATTGTTTTCATAGTTTAGCTTTATATATTCTTGATTTTTTTGCCCTTATAAAGCATGGGAGGAAACTGCATTTGTACATGGAGAGCAGTGATGTGTTTAAAATGCATCATTTGGTGACCAGCATGTGGAAATAACTTATTCTTTCCTTTACTAAATTGAAAAGAGTAATCTTGAAGTATTTCTAGTATGTCTTCTGATACTGATTTCTCTAGAAATACTGTGACATTAACAATACTGTGTGTTAAAGAGGAAGCCAGAGAAACAGGTAGTAAACTGAAAATTAATTGTCTCATTAAGTTATTTGCAGTAGTTTTTAGTATATGACTAAATTTGAGTGCAGGAACAGGGCTTAATGCTCCTAAGTGTATAATGCATGATATGGTGGAAACAGTTAAAAGTTTCATTTTTGTTTTAAACATTTTGCTTATTTAGTTATTCCTCTCTTAAAGACAAAAACTTGCAATAGAATCTAAAATATCTTTAGGAATTTTGGAGATCTCTAAGATGTTGCATGACAGCAAATCTTCAATTTTCACAACACAGTGTGACTCTCCTTTATTGCTCTTCTATTCTGGACATTTCAAATGTATGTCCCAGAAATGGCCAAATCTGAGTTGGATTAGGATGAGTGACATGTTCAGGTATGAAAAATAGGAAACTCCTTAGTTCTGTGTGCATTAAAGGTAGTTGAGACTTTGTTTATTCTGTAAATAAATGACTCCATTGTGTGTACTAACTGCTAGCTGGTATGTGTTAGCAGTTAGAAGTTTAATGGGATTTCATTTGACATTGTGTGAGACTGTATCCTTCCTTGTGCCTGGCAATCTGAAGTTTGAGTTAAAACCTGCCACAGCACTAACAGACAGAGAAACATGAGAGTTTCCTCAGTTCTCATCTATCTTAATGCCCTGTAATCCTATAAAAAAATGTTGTTTTCCTTTAGAACATTTTATTATCCTCTGCTGCCTGTTCATGCAACAAAGCCCCAAATAGTGCTTCAGGATGTCCTTTAACAGAATTATTTTTTATGGCTGAAAAGACTTAAAATATCCCTTGAAGCTGTATTGTGCTTTACTAGATACCTAATTGATTTTTAGAAGATTAAATTACTTGTATAGTTTTTTGCAGTGGGATTGTTAGATAATTTTGTCAGTATAAACTGGGATGTTTAATCAACTGGATTGTTTACTTCTATTTTAAAAAAACAAAACAATCTGAAATTTAAAAAATATTTTGCAATTTCTGAATATCAGAGAGTAGCAAATGCTTCATAAAATCATAGAATAGTTTGGGTAGGAAAGGACCTCAAGGATCATTCAGTTCCATTCCTTCCATGGGCAGGAACAACTTCCCGGAGACCAGGTTGCTCCATCCAACCTGGCCTGGAACACTTCCTGGGACACAGCATTCACATATTCTCCAGGCAGCCTCTGCCAGTGTCTTACCACCCCCACAGTAAAGAATTTCTTTCTAATATCTAATCTAAATCTCTCCTCTTTTAGTTTGAAGCCATATCCTCTTATCCTATCACTTCATGCCACAATATGCAGTTAGGCTTTATGATTACATGATAGGCAGTCAGGGCAATGTTATGTAGTCAGGAATTCCTCCATAAAATTTCTTCTATATACATATGTATGTATTTCACGTGTGCAGTTGTGTGCCAAAATCCTTTTTAGGATCTTATGGTAAAATATGAATTGTAATTGTGAAAGCCAAACTCGTGATTCCTGGTGCTGATATTTGCCTATGTGAGATGCATGTAGACTTGTCATCAGCATGTATGCATCCTTATACAACTTAGCTCAGTCTTAAAGGACTTCCCAAGCCTGTCTAGAATTTTAACTATTTACTTGCATTTATTGCAGAAAATAATGGGTGCTTTAACGGCCTAGTGTTAATGCCAGACCAATTTTATTACGAAAATTCACCTAATAGTATTGTGGAGGAGTTAAGAGGATTTAGTTGAATCTTCATTTAAAACTGTAGTTTAAACATTTTCAGCATGAAAAAAATCTAGTTATTTTAAATCTCTGAAATAGGCTTCAAATTGAGCCAAAGTGCTTTTGGTCCCTTAGTGACTCCATACATGATCTGCACAAGTGTTTGCGAGGACAATAATATGGCAAAGGGAAATGGATGCTAATAAATCAATTGTCACTGTCAGCTCACTGTTTAATGTTCTCTAGAATACATAAGATTTATCACTGAGGAATTGTAGAATAATGGTGGTGTATGGAAACAAAGTCCACCAGGGAGATGTACTACATCATTCGGATTTAGCTCTGCCATCTGCTTAATGGCATTGAGATGACTACAGAGGTACTTATGATCAACCATTCATAGCAGTGACAGATGCTGCAGAGAGTTAACATGCCAGGGAACGACGTTTGGTGCTGAAATCCAGATTATGTGGCAAGGTTGCTGAGAAAGGGGGCTGGGTTTGTTACCTCTCCGGTAGCATTAGAGGCTTTACTGTCTGCTTTTAGGTTTACTATCGAGAGAACGGCTAACACAGTTACTGTAGTGCAAAAAAGAATGTAGACAAACCCCATCTGTCTGCTTCACACACTCAGAAGTTTCAAAGAACTTCTTTAGGCTTGTCTGCTAGCATTTAAAATGGGATACTTTTCCTAGGGAAAAAAAGGGGTTTTCTAGATTTATTTTTCAGCCTACAACAGAGATCGAAGCCTAAACTATAAGAGGAACACTTTGTGTAGCTGTATGCCTGTGTCTGGTGAGGGACAAGAATGAGTCATTTATGTAGTCATTTTGTGTTTAATTGTAATTTATAATTTTAGAAGTATTTTAGATCTTCAGTCAAAGCGATCTCACCTTCACTCAGTTGCAGAATTTAATCTAAACGCATGCATAAAACCAGAAAAACTAGGACTTGGAGAAATTGCTGGATTTGCTGGCAGTTTTCTGCATTGTACTGTGGTTTCCACATTTACCTAATAGTGCTGTAGATTTCTCTTGGCAACAACCATTCTACCACTGGCTTAAATTGTGTTTCTCAACTGCTCTTTGTGAATATCTAACTATAATTACTATCACTTCCAATCATACCAAAATGCGATAAATTCAAATCGCTGCAAGTTACTTGTGAGCCTTGGAGACATGCAGTTAACATAATCTAAGCTGAGGGAATTGGGAAGTTCTCTTTAGTACACCTAAGTTTATTCAGTGCCACTAAATCATTCTGTGCTTATTGTTGATGTGTTGGGAAGTAAGAATCTGCATGCTGCAACTTTGTTAGATCACTTACTTAAATGCATAAAAACATAACTGTCCCTATGGTAAGTCCTATTCATGTTAAAAACATGGTATTATGAATTATATAATTGTTCAGCTTGGAAAAGACCTCCAAGATGAAATAAAATTGTTAACCCAGCACCCTCATGTTCATCACCAGACCATGTCCCCAGATGTCACTTCCACACTTCTTTTAAGATTTTCACTGTGTCCTGGCCAGCCTGTTTCTGAGCCTGACCACCCTTTCAGTGAAGGAATTTTTCCCAGTATCCAGTGCTTCTCACATGGCAGAAGTGACCTTGACATCACAACCTCCTTTCAGGTAGTTGTAGGGAGTGATAAAGTTCCCCCTGAGCCTCCTTTATCATCCATTACCTTTTTTACCATTTATTTTAAAAGTGACTGATTCAAGACAGAAAATTTATTTCTAATAGGGAAGACGATACACAAAAGCCCTTTGGTGTGAAAGGTTTGAGGAATTTTGTTTGGTAGCTTGTGGTAGTTACCTAACAATGGAGAAACTGGATTTGTGTTGAAAAGGACTTCTAAAAAAAGGACTTAGAAAAACACCTTGAAATCCAGCCCATTTTCCAAGTGCCCATTGTTCAACTGATGCCTGAAGAATACAACTAAATTGGTGTGCTAAAATCCTTCAAATCTCAAAGTACTGCTTTTTATGTTATACCAGAGGCACTTCAGTTATAAGAGAAGCTGATTCCTAGTATGTTCCTCTTGGAAATACCCTCCTCATTTCCCAATAGAGCTTAAATTTTCAGGTGTTTTTTGAAACTATGCTTAGTAGTCACACAAAAGATGATGACATTCCTGTTTAATAGGAGGATTTTCATGAAGAGCTGAGCATATGGATTTGAAATTGGCTTATGGAGATGTTGCTACTGGTATTTGAAAGTTAATTGCTAACAGTTTGTTTGTGATGCTCAGTGTTTTAAATTTACATTGTTGAGTTTGTCAGCAATCATGCATTTCCAGGATGTATAAATATGCATTATATGCAAACGAGTGTCTGTTACTGTAGTTTTCCAAGATGTAATTCTCTCCATTTTAATGCTTGTAGCTGTTTGTATTTCATGCTTTGACTTAAAAATCAAATCAGTCTGCAGGAGTTTGATTTCTAGGGATCACGCAAAGGGTTGGCATTTTGTGTTGCTGTTGTTTATGAACACCTGGTATGTACCAGAGTGTACTGGTGGTTATAATTCTGCAAAATAAACCCTTAAAGCATTAGCATAAATAAGCTAATGTAGCTTTTGAATGAAAATCCTGGCATGTGGTTTTCCTGCTTAATTTTTGTGCTTGTATTATTGAAAAAGATTATTTACTGCAGTTTTTCAGATCTAATTTTTCAGGTTTGGATAGCTGTTTTCCTTTTAATTACACGTTGAGATGTGACAAGGTAAAGCATACAGAAGTGCCTCAGTAGCATAGATAGTTTTAATTGTGAATCTAGTGTATTTTAGTTTTTTTAATTGATTTACAGAAATCTGGTTTGAAATGTCAGTAAAAAGGAATAAGATTAAGATGATTCAGCTGTAGTGGTGGAAAAAACACAAACGTATCTCATGGTGCACTCATAAAACTGGAAAAGGTTTTTTGAATCCTTATAGTGATATTGGTAGATGGCTTCACTAAAAATGTTTAAAAAATGTTAGGATTACTCTTCATCTGTGCTAATTATAATCAATAAAATTAATTTGTTTTTCTTCATGGTTTAGCTATTTAACTGTGTCTGTGCCTCCATATTTAGAAAACAAGTAAAAATGCATTTGAAAATAAATTTAGAAAACAGCTAGAGAAAACTAATATGCAGATGTTCCAGTAGTACAAAAAGTATTAACATCAAATTACAAGTATTGAGAAATCAAGAAAAGTCATTAGGTCATAAAAATTGTATTAATTTTGCATGATTGGTTTAATTTTACTTAGGTGATTTTACAGCATCTTAATCTGGGTGGTTAAATTCCACAATACAATTAAAGAGGATTAGTAGTTGGTAGGATTTTGATTTTTTTTTTCCTTGACTGATTACACAAGTGAAAACATGAGGAAGGGAGAGGTCAAAGTGGATCTTCCAAGTCTAATGTAGGAAAAAAAGAACTCAGTAACAGGGAATATTTTTTAAGCATGAAGTGCTGTATTTTACCTGTTAGTGTGACTTGTGGAATCAGTCACAGTTTAGAAAATCCTAATTATATGATGGCTTCAAATTAATTACAGTTTGTTTTAAAAATAAGGTTCTGTATTCTTGAAGGATGGAGGTAACAAAGAGAAAGGGAGAATATCCAGTTGCCAGGCATCAGCAGGATGCTATAGAAATGGTGCTGGGTATATGGGCTTTGGAGACAGAACACAGATAATCAATCTTGCAAATTAAAGTTATTCATCTAGAAAGGACTTCTCAAACATCTCACATTATAATTAACTTTCCAGCAGTTTGATTAAGAGATACAAAGAAAAGGGAAAGAGACTACATATTCTCTCCAGACTAGAGAAAGGACATCTTAAATTTACGTTTGCAGACTAGAGAATGACACATAGAAATATATATTTATATATATAGAAAGAGAGGGGAAAGGCATTTTGTTTCCTCTGGTGTGGGGTGAAGAAGGAAGTTCACTGGAAATGCACAGTTGGAAGCCAGTGCCTATTAGCTGACTGAGAAATTGGGCTGCATCAGCTCAGAACATATTTTTGTCACAGAATATGTTTTGTAGTTGAAGATTTGACACTGTTTTGCTGGGTGACAGTCAACACACTTTGGCTGCTTACTAGCAGTAATTGCAGTTGGAGTTTTCTGAGTACCCTGTTGCATTCAGTTTGCTTTTCAAGGAAGGAAAAATATTGCTTCTTTCTGTTGGTAAGGAAATACCTACTTAATTGGACAACTTAAAAATTGGGAGATGGTTGCAGGAAAACTTTATAATTGTCTTAATTGTTTGTCCTTGTGTTTGATTTCAGTAGAAATATCGAGGGCTGTAAATCATGCTCTTAAGCACAATTTTGATACAGTTCAGGTATAGATGGTGGAAAACAACGTATTAGTAATCATCATAATCACATTTATCTTGGTGGAATTGTGTCATGAGTGCTTTATGTAAAGCACCTGAAACGTGTGTGTGGATAGAAGTAGTGGAGCTCACATGAAGCCAGGAAATGAGTCTATATTTAAATGGATTGAATTGTCCTTAGGAGGAAGAGTCCTACCTTGCTGTACTTGGAGAGGCAAGGTTTGGACCCTGCTGGTGTAAAGGATGTTAGGGAAGTATTGGAAAGATCTTGAAAATGGTAAAGCTTATGATTATGCAGCCCTAGAAACAATTAAACCTAATCTTTCTTTGATCTAATGTATTCCTTGATGGCACTTTCACTATTTTTAAGTTATATAAAACCAGGATGGAACATTTTCTCTCAAATGTTCTTCAATTTCAACTGGTAAGGCCCCAAATTTTTAGAAATGTGTTGAAAGTTTGTTCCTTCAGTAAATTAGAAAGATAAGACAGTATGATGTATATTTTCTGGAGCAGTATTTGTGATGATGGAATGGTGACAAACCACCTGTGCACTTTTTGAGGACAGTGTGTTAGAGGCAGTGTTGTCTTGTACTCCATTCTGTGAAAAGTGACATAATTTTGGATCTCTGACAACAACATATGCAGAACTTGGCAGATAACCAAGAATTAGCTGGAATAATATCCCAGATCTTTCCACTATTTCAGTGAATAGTCTAAGGATTTTTTGACTGCTATCTCTCAGAATTATCACTGTTCTCTACTGCTTCCAGAGCCCAGAGTTTGGAGAGAGAGGGAAGTAAACATCTTTTTTTCTGATATTAATGTTGTTTCTTTTTTCTCCATCTAGCAGCTGCAATATGATTAGTACACACCTGGATAGTTAAAGACTTCAAGTTTAGCTTCCTCTGGTAGCAGTTCACAACCTGCTTGCAAAGCAGATGGGCAAGGTGTGGGGTGTCTGGGGCTTGGATCTAATTCACCAGCTAAACCAAAATTCTGAATTTATGCAACCTGAGTTTATAGCTTTTCTGCTGGTACTTAATGTAGTGAGTTTTTGACATTCATATGGTTAGCATTTCTCATGTTCAGGGATGTATTATTGCTGTATCCTATTCATAGTTTCAAGGTAAAGCTGTAGCTCCTGCTGCTGCTGTTCCTGAGAAACCTTATTTGCCCCGTGTGCTTCAGTTACCTCTTTTAATTGCCATTTTCCTTTCCTCTTTTGAGAGGTAGCTCATGAGAATGTAGTGGGCAAAGACTAATTGAGTTGAGACAGCAATAACTGGACATTTCAGATGGTAAAACTGCTCTAGGCAACTGCGTAGAGTTCTGCTAGAAGTACCTAGATAGGTCTGTGCTTGGTAGAAAGTACCAGAATGCATGTTCCTCTGAGGATGTTTCACTATTCAGAAGTGAAATTTCTCATTTCTGCCATAAAAAGTAATTTCTAAATAGTGATAGCTAAGGGGATCCTTGAGAGGGCACTCTGGTCACCTTTTAGGATTACTGGTAATAAATCTGCTGTTTGTATGATCCATTTGAGAGTATAATAGGCTATAATTCAAGAAATATTGTGCATTTTCTCTGTGTTTTATAGAATGCTCACCTAGGGGTCTCAGTTATTGTCAGTTCATTATCTGTTTGACAGACATAAACTGAGCTGCAGGGATAAAAATACGTACTAAAGAAGTCTCTACTAAGTAGCCGCAGAACTGGGTATTAACTAAAAATTTATCTGCAAGGTGCAAGAAAATGTGTGTCTCCCCTTCAAACTTGGGATTTTTGCTGTCCTGCTGTAAGCTGGGTTCCAGAATAGGGTGTTCTAGTGATTCTCGAGACATTATGGAGATATGAGAAGCTTCACTGCAGTGATTGTTGTCTTGGTCATTCTTCCTGTTTGCTGTTGACAGATGCTTTTTGTTATCAGAAGTAGCTGAGCATGAAGATCTGACAGGAATGATGGAAAGATGCTTATGCTTATGGAAGAGTTCTCTTCAGATGTGATCATATCAGTCAGGGTCTATCATTATAGAACTGTGGCTACAGAGATCCTCATTTGCTTTTTCTGTTTAGTTGTTCTGTTCAACTCATGGTGGAAGCACAAACAAAGGGTGGTGTTTGTTGGAGCTTCCCTTGGCACAAAAGGAAACCTTGGTGTTTGCAAGGGTTTTACTGTCACTTTCTGAAACTGCCCTGGTTTCTGCCTAAAGGGATCAGAATTACTTGTGCTACTTGTGTGAAAAAGAAAACGGCAAGATTTTGGTCAGTTTGTCCCTAATAAGCATTACTGGAAGCTGAACTGTTGGCCAAGGCTGTTTTTCATAAGAAGCCAAAGTAAGTTTCAGATCATTCAGTGCTTATACCAGGCTTGTCAGTGCTTAAGTCTGGGATTTTCCAGTAAACTAGAAACTTTCAGTCTGAGACCTTTTAATCTTCCCTTTTGCAAACAGGCTCCCTGCCACACTGCTTCTGTTTCAAACACAGAAATGTCATAATGGCCATTCTAAAAGATGCTTGTATCAAATATAAAGAGCTGTGGCAACCACATGAATTAAGTGCAATATATTTTTACTACCTTTGTGCATTTTTGGAAGTACACTTGGTCTGTGTGTGGTTGATCTGCCTGTTTTAGGATTGTCCCAAAAATAGCCTAGTGACCTCTTCTGATATGGAATCACAGGATCATGAAGGCTGGAAAAGACCTCCCAAGACAAGTCCAATCTTTGACCAAACATCACCAAATCAGTTAAACCACAGCCCTCAGTGCCACATGCAGGCATTTCTAGAACACTTTCCAGGGATGGTGGTTCTTCCAATGAGAGTTAGGTTGAAGCTACTTTTCTGTTGATTCCTGTCCTATGTGAATATTCCAGTATCTCTAGGTAGAATAACCTAATAGTTAATAAAGTATAAAAGGTAAAGTTCCTTAAGACTTTACCGTCATGTCAGGAGCAGCTACTCCTATTTGTTTTTTATAAACATTTGTTCTATTATGGTTCATCAAGATATTTTCAGAAACAAATCAGCTTAGTAGGAAAGCCTGAGAAATTGAGGTCATTTTTCATAGGGCCTTTGAAGGCTTATGTTGAATACCTCTAAATTAAAGTATTTTAAGATACTTCTGTAGTGATTCTAGAGAAATCAGAAGCAGGAAGCTTCCCAGTCCTCTAGTTTACTAAATAAAGCCTTAGAGAAGTATTTCTGCTTCATCAGTGCTGCTGTGCTAAAATCTGAGCTTGCTCCTGTCTGAAGCTTTTTCTCTTAACACAGAAAATAGGTTCTTCCTCTGGCCTTACACTATTCAAGCCTCATTTCACACTTCCTCTGAACATTGTAGGATTACTGCCCAGCCCTCAGAAATTAAAAGCAACATACTTAAATTTATTGTTGTTTTTTAATCCTTCCATAGCATTAAATGTTCTTAAGTTTTTATGCTGACATGGAAAATCAAAGCAATTTTTCTTTGCCATCTCTGTCTTCTCTCTTGTCAACCCACAGCCATTATGCTGGAATGGGAATACAAAAGAAGTTAAAAAGAGGGGATATAAGCAAAAGGTCTGTGTGTACAAAAGATCTGAATCAGATCTGATACTCCAGTGTTAATTGCTGTAGGAACATGCTTGACAACTCAGCCAGCTATAGCGTGTAATCCAGTTATTTATCTAAAAAAGCAGATGCATAGGGAATGAGGAAAAATAAAGTGGTTTCATGAAGACAATTCATATTGCAAAACAAAAGAACTCCAAGCAGAGTCCACATCTAATCTTGTTGGGTTAAAAAGGGAATAATAATCTATGTCATGTTTTCTCCTTTTTTTGTGAAAGGAGGGAGTCATATGAGATAAACAAGAAAATTAACTGTTAGAGGATTTTTTTTCCTTTCTGTGAGACAAAATGAAAGGAAGAGGAGCAACATGAGCTACCTGGTTAGTGGAAGGTGTTGCTGCCCATGGAATTAGGTGATGTTTATGGTCCCTTCCAACCCAAGCCTTTCTGTGATTCTATAAAAAGGCCTTTCCTTGCAGAATAAGTTCATTAAGGGAAATAAAAATTTTAATAGTCTTTAGTCATACTGATACAATGTCAGAGAATTTATATATAAAAGAGTCTAAATGTAAAGGATGATTTTAAAGCAAAAATGTATATCTTTCTTCACAGGAAGAATTATTCAATATGCCTACTTAAGTCTTTGTAGCAGAAATTACCTCAACTATCTCAGTTAATGAGTTAAAATGTACAATTTAGAAGTTTAGTATTGCTGTAGGGTGCTTTGAATAAGTTTGCTTTTTGCAGGCAGTTGCTTTGAAACAAAATAAAATTCTGTAAACTGTGGGTTCATATACAGTGCTAGAATTTTTTGTAATTTTACAACTCAAACCCATTAGCAGTGGTCTTGGTTGTGAACACCACAGAATAGTCACACTCTAACAAATTAAACAAAAAATTATTTTTTAAGTATTTGGGTTTTTTTTCACTCAGACCTCCCTACAACCATCTGTACCTTTTCTTTGGGTCTTGAGGTTTTCTCATCAGAAGCTTTGGATTTGTTTAACACAGAGTTGTCTGGAGAATGTTGGCATTATTCATAGAATATGAATGAAGTAGAGCAGGGAGTACTGAATTGCACTGGGCAAGTTTGTCCCATTGTACCTTGTACTTTCCAGACAGGTTATTAGTTTTGAAGGGTTTGTCTGTTAATCAAGATGAGTTGTGATGTACTTTCAGTATAAGTGAAAGGTTCCTTCCTTTCTGATATTTGTTTTGCAGTTTGTGTGCTGTAAAATGAGTAATTTCTTTGTTTAATAGTTGTATTAGTTCTATGAAATGAGACCCCACAAAGTCATTCTGACAGAATTGACAGATACAGAGATGGAGCTCAGCTGCTTTAGACTTCCAAACTCGATCACAGTCCTAAAACAAATAAGTTCTCTGTGGAAGGGTAGTGAATGTCAGTTTTCAGTTCATTGTCAGAATAAAGACTTTTATTACTGGCTGCTGCAGGGAAAAAATAACTTCTTATTCAAACTTTGCCCTTATTCTGGGGTCCTCGTCACCTGAGAAACAATTGAGAAAAGGTTTTGTAGA
This sequence comes from Parus major, assembly GCF_001522545.3. Taxonomy (NCBI): domain Eukaryota; kingdom Metazoa; phylum Chordata; class Aves; order Passeriformes; family Paridae; genus Parus; species Parus major. Next base: position 144,320,014 of record NC_031769.1, read on the forward strand.
GACAATTCTTTCTGAGTCTTCAAAGTGCAGTTGGTTAATTTTTTTTTTTTAGTAAGCATTATACCAGCCATAAAATACACTCATCCAGCATTTTTAGGTAAGCATTTGCACATGCCAAAACTGAGTTTTTTTCTGGCCTGGTTATTTTGAGGGGTTTAAAACTTTTAGTTTAAAAAAACAAACAAAAAAACTAAATCAGAACTCAAGCACAGCAAACTCTTTTGTCACTTCAGAAGTAATTGTGATGTGTTGTTTGTTTTATATAAATGTTTTACCTGCTAATTCATGTTAAGGCTATAAATTGTTTATTTTCACTCTGGTGTTTATTTTGTTAGCAATCAATCTAATGTTAGGAACATTTTGTCAATATCAGTAATTACTTGCTAGTGATCATATATTAGTGATTTCCTTCTCACTCAGGAGGTGATTCTATGAAAAGGTCTTTCCTTACAGAATAAATCCATAAAGGGAAATAAAAAGTTTGAGTCTGCTGATCTGGTAGCATCATTTCATGGAGTATTTTCCAAATACTGTCAGCCCTGAGGCTGGCTGTAGTTAGTAAGAAAAGGAAAATAAATATTTAGGCACTTGCTATTCACGTTCTACAAACTGTGTAAAAGACTACACGTACCTAGACTTGAATGAAATATGAAAGCATAATAGAATGATGTATAATAAGGGTTGTTCTGTTTCCATTCAGGGGTCTTAATACAAATATAAAAATCATTATGAAATGGAGGACTGTTTCAAGCCATGAATATGGAATTCATCCACTCTTGAATCCTAACAACTACAGATTTCAGCTTTTAACATAGTTCCTATTTAATTTCTTCCTTTTAAAATAATAGTCTTTATATTTGTATTCCTCTGTCTTGTTTTGAAGACACTGAAACTTTGTACACACACAGCAGCTGTATAACCCTCCAATCAACAAATAGCTTGCTCTTTATTGCATTCTTATCAGTGAGTTTGAAGATACAAAGGTGAAATACTAGATAGAAGTAGGTAATGAAAAGGAATTTATAAAACTAATGAATTGGTTCAGTACCTACATCTCCCATTTTTTTATTAAAAACCATATTATTTGGTGTGTTGGCCGGGAAACTCAAATTGGCAACTCTAAACCTTCCCAGTTATAATTTTAAATGAAAAATTCCCACATCCACATTTGCAATGGTGATGTTTATGGTCTTGTTATGGTTTTGATGTTTTGCAATGTGGATGAGCAGCCAACTGATGGGGGAAAAAAATCCTAAATGAAATTAAATATAGTTTCTAATTAATAAACAAGCAGGACCTCAGTTATCACTGTCACACGGATACTTACCTTTCTTAGGGCATCTCTATATCCTTCAAGCTTTCTTTTCAGAGGTAGAATGTGTAATAAGTATTCTCTCATGTTTTCTTTCTTCTCTCCGTGCCCCTCCTGCCCTGCAGTGGAGCAGATTACTATGACTATGGCCACGGACTGAGTGAAGACACCTACGACTCCTACGGTGAGTGGCTTTGTGAGCTCAGTCACTGCAGCAGCAGACTCTCGAAAGAAAAGAAAAGACTTCATGAAAGGATAATTTCTGTGAGGCAAGGCTTAGTCCTGCAGCAGGTAGTGGCTTCTCAGGGATTCCTGAGCTGTCACAGAGCTCCTCTGGTGTTTATTGAGAAAAATGCCCTCTGTGGTCTGTTAGCTGATGCAGTCATGGGAAACTAAAACCAAAGAAGTAGAGAAAATGAAACTTAAATCATGATGCATGCAGCCTTTTCATATCACATTCAGTGAGATTTATGAAAAAAAATGGGGATGGAGGACCTATTTCCAGGAACTTCTGACTGCCAAAAGCAAATGCTTCTGGTGTGGCACAGCTTGCATTGAGACTTGATAGAAGGTAGGTATCTGCTGAAACTCACAGCTGAATTAGGGCCTAATTGAGTGTGTTTTAGCCTTGTATGGTCCTTTTGTTTTAGTTCATTTCCATGCATCAGTCTTGGGAAATCAAGCAGGGAGTCATTATGTAAAGGTTAGGGAAGTGCTTTAGGTAGCTAACAGGCATGAGGGCAGTGGGTTACTCTGTATAGAGACAAAACAATGAGTAATGAAGCAAAAAACATATGCCAGTTGTAAAGATCACTTTTTTCTTTTTTATAATATAGAAGTGTGATGGTGACAGGTTTCATTAAAGAATTCTGTTACAGGTTAGAAGCATAAAGCATTTTAAAAGGCACCTTTCCTTAAGAGGTAAATGTTAAGTCTCTGGCTAGAGATCAGAGAAATAAAATCTAGGTCTCTCAAACATTTGAGGGTTGTTAGTAACCTGTGTAAAAGTTGTGATTCTGAGTAATGAATGCTTCAATGACCACTTGAAATTTTGAGGTCTATTTCTTTAACTCCCTGTGGAAGTGCTTCCTGCTTGAAACTAAAATGACCTTAACTAAGTTGTGATAAATGCACCTAATGCAGTAGTTTGCCCAGTGTATCTGCTTAAACTAATTATTTTGCTTAAGGAGAAAGACAGTTCATCAAAACAAGAGGTCACTTGAAATTCCTCTGTCCCTCAGCACTTTCAGTTGGTGTTGATAGATATATAACTTAAATCGTTATTTCAGCATTAAAATAAACTGATTTCCATTATATACCTGATATTTCTAAGACTATTTCATTAATGTAAAATTGATGGGGGAAAAAATGTATGAAACTGCTTAATGTAGATAGACTGATGGGGGAGAGCTATTGATTGCAGCATTTTAGGTTGAAAATATGGATTTTTCATTGCTTTTGCATTTAAAATTGGTTTTCTATTTATCAAAACACAGCCACTCAGAATGTTAAGTGATGTATTTATTCAAGTTGAGAGAAAGACCATAAATACCTTGAAAAATGATTATGGGTTGCAGCCACTGTAGTTTTTGCACATATAGTTACACACTTCATTTCTTAAGTATCTCCCTTAAAAGCAGAGTTAGAGATTAATAACCATCTTCACTGTATGTAAAGAACATTAGATGCCTCAAAATAAGTAACACTGCCTAGTGAGCAGGTAGTTGTCTAGTGCAGCTAGGAGGAAATTCAGATTTGCAGGATTTATCTGAACTTTCCCTCTGAGAAATTCATGTGACAACCCAGAGGATGTAGGAAGAATTTTTCAGTATTTTTAGGATTTGGAGCTCTGAACATTTCACCAAAATGAAAATTGAGAAACTTTAAGGTAACTCTTTGCACTGCTGATTTGATCAGCTGCTTGAAAAAGAGCAAGTATTCCCCTTAAACTGTAACTAGTACTTCTCTTTTCATTTAAACAGTTCTTGCAGGAGTGTTTAAAATATTCTTAATTCCTACCCCTCAGTCAGCTGCCCATAGATTTAGGTCTTTAATGTATATCTTGCTTTCTGTGTGATGAAGAAGCACAGGAAGTTGTTACCAGATGCCTGTGGAAATCACCTGAGGTGAAGGTTTAATTCTTTCAGCCTTACACCGAATTTGAACTTGTTCCTTTTACCTCCTAGGCAAATGTCCTGACCACCTGGGTATGATTTATAGCCTGGACCCTGCAGGCAGCCACCTACATTATTAAAAAGCAGTCAGGATGAGGCTTCTGCAAAGGGATTGTGAAACTGAGCCCTTGACATATGGGATCCTTGTCATCTAATTTCAGATATCTCATGTCAGAGCAAGTTACCTCAGCATTCAAAGTGCAGGGGTTCTTTGAGTTCTTTTTTTTTTTTTTTTAATGGACTGGAAAGACAAAGTGATGTCTACGTTTTATTCTACCATACATTTGTATTCTGCCTTTAGTTTCTGGATTGCATTGGGTCACTGGAGCACCTGTCTGTTTAGGGCAGGGCAGTTCTGCAAAAAATAAGTATGGAAGCACACAGACTGTTTTAAGGTGTGTTTACTTTTGGGGATTTTTTTTTTTGGTTCTGCTTTTTTTATATTTTCTCTGGCAGATGTGACATAATACTCTCATTTGTTTACATCATTAAACTGTACCTAAGTACTTCTTCCTTATACTCTGAATTTAGTCCTATGTTTTCCCTTTTTCAACTGCCTGGCATAGAAGGTCTGACTCTCATTTAAGATAATTTTTTCTACTTTTTAAAAATACTTATTTCCATTAAAAGGTGGTAGGATTATGAATCATTAAATATAGCACAAGCTTTTTTACAAGCTTATTTTATAGCCAGAATTCAAACAACCAATGTTCCTTGTGCTTTTAATATATTTTTTTTAATAATGTGCCCTCCTATTTCTTGCATTTCAGAGGAGGTGTATATATGAATATTATTATTTACATGTTTTCTTTAGAATGTTAAAAGCCTCAGGTGTTTGTAGTGATACTTAAGGCTTGGTTTGCATGTTTGAATTAGGCCTAAATTGGCACTGATGCAGAGAAACTTATTTCTGAGGGCAGCTTGTTTCCTTATACGTATTTCATATCTTCCATTCATTTCATCCCATTGCAATTATTGGTGTGCCTGTTATGGGAGCTGACATTTCTGTGCATTTGCAACAAGCAGGTCCAGCTGAATTTCCACAGCCATAAATATTTTTGCCATTAGCCAGTCACGTTCCCCGCTCCTGTGTGCTGAGAAATCACTGTGGGATAGCTCAGATAGATGTGCTGTTCCCAGATTTTTTGTTTCAAGTGTTAGACATGTACATCTTGGTTTCTGTTAACAGAATGTGGCTGTTTGGTTCACAGATAAGAAAAACTACATTCAGCATCTGAGAATGTTGGAGGGGCTCTGACCATATTTTCTTTCCTTGTAGGGCAAGAAGAATGGACCAACTCACGACACAAGACACCTTCTGCAAGGACAACAAAAGGAGTCTACAGAGACCAGCCATATGCCAGATACTGATTGTACTGTCTGATGTTGTGAAATATCCAATCTCCACCAGTCCTGTATACTGTTCAAAGTAATTTTTTCTATGAACAATCCCTTTTTATTAACTCAAAGTGCATAAAAAATCTGAATGGATGGACTGAACTTAAAACATTTTGTTGAAAGAACAACCTGGACAGAAAGATATGTAAAACAAGGAACTTTGTTATTTCCAAACTGTGTTTGAAAAAATAGGTGATCAAAAAAATAACCTTTGATTAACTAGTGTTAAACAAAAAATAGGTTTACTAAATACGTTAGTCCATTCTTTTTAACATAAGCGTAACCTTTTATTTTAAAGGTTTTCAACAATTTAGTTTTTAGCTTTTATTTTCAGCCATTTGCTAGATTTTCTCTTTGCAAACATGCGTAAAAAGGGAAGCAAACTACAAATGCGAATAATGTGGTTTTTGTAACTCAAGTCTTGAAATGTTCTGTAGTGTTAAGCAAAGTTTTACCCTTGCTTGATACTAAATAAACTTTTGAAAGAAAATCAGTGTGTGTGAGATTAATTTTATGCTTTATCTTATAATAAAACTTCATAAATAGTAGTAAACAGGGAGAAATGTTTAACAGCGATCAGCATAAAAGGCTCATATTAAACATTGTGCAACTTCTTTTAAAACAAAATGGTTTAAACCTAAATGTATCTCTCTATATACTCACAGTAGATATAAATGCTGTTTAAAATATCCAGATGGTATGGATCTGCTTGAGTGCCACATTAAATCAAAATACTTTTGTTAAAAAATGGTTTAAAATAGCTAATGAATTTTCTGGAAAAAGATGTGACTAGTTTTCACCTTGTCGAGCATTTTTTCACTAGTGCAACTTTGGAATTTTTATGAGAATTTTGGTACGTTAATGACCACCTCGCTCCGTGCCGGAAGCAATAAACACAAAGCTTTTAAAGAATTTCTGACTTGACTAATTGAGGTCGCTTTCGTCAGAGGCAGAGGATGTGTAACCCTTAAAACGGTCTTCATTTGCAAAGGTAAATAAATCAAATAAGATTTTAATCTCACTTAAGTTATCTCAATATAACCAATAAAAACAGGGAGGCTACAACTTAGAAAGTTTCATTTTAGAATGTAGGAAAGACTTGTGAGGACACCTAAATTCTCATTTTAAAACGTTTAATTTGTATTAGTCTTCTAAAAAGCCTTAGCTTAGCTAGTTAAATTTGGACAAACTATTCCCTATTAAACTACTGTAAAACCTCATAACCAATAGTTTGTAATATATTTTTTTTCCATAAATTCTACTAGCTTAAACATTGCAAATGTTATCTAAAGCCTTTTTTTAAGCATTGTTTCTATTAATTATAGCTTGATTTACGTTGTTTTCTTTAGATTTTATTTGAAATGCTTTGAAATTTAGTAAAAGCATCTTTTCTTTTCTCTCTCTCGTCAGGAAACTCACCTCTTTGGACAGCCAAGAGAACAAAAACCCTGATCTTCTGATACTTTGGTAGGTATCTTTACTCATCTCTGAAATTATTAGATAGATAATGGAACTTTGATCGAGTCCTTAATTTTGCACAAAGCTTTAAGTTAGGTGTTACTGTCTGTGTCAATTCTGGTAGGGAAAGTAGTAGTTCTAAACTTTCATTAATCAGGACCTTGAGCTGTCTCAGTGTGTGGACACTCCCCTGGCAGTTTATTGAAGTTGTGCATAGCTTTAGCAACATCTCAAACAATTTGATTGGACAGAGGAAGCTGAAGAAACTGAATGTAATTTGATGCTTTTAGTTTTCAAACAGGAATTTAAAACTCATGTTGTGAGTTGTTTGCTGATGTTTTAGTTGTTTGCACGTCTAAAATATGAAAAATACATTCTGTGAACTGATTTTCAAATTCAAGCATTTCTGCACAAGTAGCAGACTGATTTTTGGCATTAATTGAAGGAGAACAAATCCATTAAGAAACATTAGCTAAAGAAAAGCTGGCTCTACTGTTTCTGGTCAATTCAATATATAAAGTAAGACATAATTGAACTGATTTTATGCTCAGATAGTGTATATTTTAAATAAAACAGATTTTTTTTTTTTCTGCTTGGAATAGTAATTCTTCCTGCTAACCTCATGATCTCAGTGCTTTTAGTTGACAAGGCTCAGATAAATAGAGCTCTATACTGTGAAATATTGCATAAGTTGCACTGCCTCTGTGTACTGCAGTAAATTTAAGAGGCTGTTGTCACAGGCTAAAGGAACCCTTTGTACATAGAAAATGGCTTTAGAACTGTTTTGAGTGTTTTAAGGGCTTAAATCAAAGGACTCTAAGAGTAGGAGAGCTTGAAGATGATTTCTCCCCTTTGGGGCTCAGAGGGCAGAGATTTAATAACAACTGCTAGAATTGCTTTGCCAAAACTGAATATATAAGTATCTTTTAAAAATATTTATAACAATTGGCACAATCTCTCCTTCTGGTCACATCTTAAATCACATAATATGATGAATTTCCTAGGAAGTGCTCATCTGCAAACATCATGTATTATATTAAACAGAGAGAATGAAACTTCAGGGGTTGAAACTAAAATACCTAGTGGCAAGGGTGGCTAGTAGATAAATAATTGAATCAGAAGTGGATTCAGTGTTCTGTATTGTTTATCCAACTCTCTTTTATTTAGTGCCACATTTTCTTATTGCCTCCAGTATGGAGGGATGAGCATGTGATCAGCATGTGTGATTTGTGCCACTTCTCTGCTACTGTGCCCTGAAGTCCTAGAGAAGCTTAAATTGTTTAAGGTTCCCTTTGGGGCAGAAAAATGTGTCTCCCTGATAATAGAGGCTGGCTCTAAGTGCACCAGAGAATGATTACCATATGAATTAAGTCTTCCTTCTTCCAATGCTCTACATTGATACATCTTATTTCTCCTAAGAAAATGTATTTCCACGCCTCTTCAAAAAAAAAAATATGTCAATTCTCATATCCTGTGTGTGCACAGTAAATTACATCAGTTCAAACAAATCATGTTGGATATTCTTCAAAACTATATTTTTGCAGTGCAAAACTTACCTTGGCATTTTGTCAAATAATATGCACTAGCAATGTTCTACTATTACATTTCTCTTGTGGGTTTTTTTTTTTGTTTGTTTATTTTTGGGTTTTTTGGTTGTTTTTTTTTTGTTGACCAATCTCTTAAATCCATTTGATTTTGAGCAGTGGGAAAAATAAGCTAGAAAGGTGTCTACATGAAAGGAAACCAATGTAGAAGGCAGCCTTTCTTCCATTGTGACAGACTCAGAAGCGTGTTTTCATTCTAGTAGAGTTTTGCACTCTGACACATGAATGTTACTGGTGAAAAAAGTAATGTTAGTGGTCATAATTATTCATATCAATTATTTATCTTTGACAATTTTTATAAAATTTCCACTGGATTTCAATGATAGCAGTTTCTGCAGTGCTTTCCTAGATCTTCATACATTTATTATGTGCATAATTGTCTGATTCCTCTACTTGCAATCTGCCAGGTTTCAGAGAATTCATGCTCTCTAGTCTCAAGATATTAAATAATATCTTAAATATTATTTAAATCTTAAATAAAGTGTGTTTTTTCTTTTTCAGGAGCTTCTGCCATGTTAATTACGGACTGCTTAGAGCACTGTACTTTACCCTGTGCTCAGACACTGACGAGACCGAGTCTGAAAATCCTGCTCTGCATTTCTTGTATGAAAGCCTTAAAGTGTATAACAACATACACTTTTTAAAACAATTGTATATTGAAACTCTTAACTGTATAGTGATGCAACAATGTTTTATTTGGAGCTCAATAAAGAATTTCCATCTAAGTTCCTGTTACAAAGCAATAACGCAACCTCCTGTTCTTTAGTGACTCTTCTTAGCCTTATGCAGCAAGTGTAAGAGAGTGTGTGAGGTCTCATGACTTAAATGCTTTTGGAAATAGCTTGTCTAATGTATGAATGACATGGATAAGTTAAAATGAAGATTGGTGTTTTCTCCTGAAGCTTTTCTTAATAGCTAATTGTAAACAAGTCTGCTCCAGACAAGACTCTTGGGTAGAAATAATGCTCCAACTTCCATTTCCTTCTAAAACTTGTATAACAAGATGTTTAATCCCTGTCAGTAATACTATGCTGCTTATTCTCTTTCACTTGGTGTTTGATGCATAGAAATGTTTTCTCTAATTCACAGTCACAGGTTTTCTAGTAGTAGAGTCTTGGATAAGGCTTTTACACCTTGATAAATCTTGTATCCAACAGTCATGTTTCCTCAGTGCTTTCTGTTTTATATTAATTGTGATTGTGATAATTTGTAACAGAAATAAAGTTCTGATAATTTATTTACTTGTGTTCTTTTTTGTAAATGCAAGCAGAGCATGTGTGCCCCATTCGTCAATTATGGTTCCATCAGATGCATTTTTCTTTGCTGAATCTCAATTTATTGCCAACAAAAGCATAATTTGGTTCTGTGTTGTTGCTGTTTTGAACATAAACAATACCAGTTGACAGTTTCACAACAAAATACTGCCTCTTCAACAGTTTTTCATAACTTCTAATTCCACAAGCTGACTACTAAAAAGTAGCTTTGAAGTTGTAGGGATATGAATAAAAATAAGATTTCCTATTAATTGTGGCACCAATCAAATTATCTTGAGTAAGGCAATTTTTAATTGACTTAGAAAACTGACCATTAAAAAGTCTGTATTTTTAACCTCTGAATATTTAAGGTGATTTTGTCAGTTAATCTCACCATCTGGAGAGGTTTTCCGTGCTTTCATCTCTCACTATGCTAAAACTGCATTTCTAAACAGTTTTCTACAGCCAGCAATAGTAATTATTTAAATAAGTGAAAGCAAAATAAAAAACAAAATTCTTTGAATAAGCTCAAGAGATGTATAATAATGATTCCTTCAGACTGACAGGCAGGAGCCTCTGGTGTGGAACAGCACCTGACATTTTAAATGCAGGCCAAGTATAAAAACTGTATATAGATACTGTGTGGGGAATTTAGATAAGCAGAATGCAATTTCACTTTCTGTAATTTGGACATCAGGACTTTCCAGCACAAGCTCATTTGAGGAGTGCTGTGAACTACTCAAGGAGTGAAGTGTCACCTTCCACTCTGGAATCATGAACAACAGGGCTGCTTAATGTCACTGCTAAAATATTTTGCTAGTGTGACTTATGTGGCTACCAAGGCTATCTAGCACATGTGGTTTTCCTTGGCTCTTGTCTGATTGTTGAGTGGCCTCACAGGAACCACTGGGTCAAAGTGGGCTGGCTGTGGCCATCCAGCTGTTGGGGTTACAAGAACTTGGCTTTGTTTCACTGAGAGTTTAAGGAGGACTGGCTGTCTCCCGTCTTTGCAGCCTGGACTTCAGGCCCTTCCAACCCAAACCATTCTCTGATCCTGTGGCTCTATTTCTGCTGAGTTTTATCATCACTAGGTAAAAATTTAAGTTGTTGTGCTGGTGTTGTGAGTGAAATCTGGGTCTCATTTGTCACTCACTTCAAGAGCACACGTGCAGCCTCGTGCTGCCTCAGTGATGTCACACTGTGGGACAGTCCTGATGTTCTGTTCCCAGGTGCCAGTTCTGGGTGACATCAACTTCAAAGGTTCTGAGCAAGGATAGGAGCCTTCAAATGTGTCCAGGTCTGCATTACAGCCTTTCCCCTTGTGTCTGCTCTTCTGGGGATTGTGCTGAGGTACATAATAAATCTATGAAAAGATGTTTGTTCTGGGACTATGAATTAGAACATACTTTGAGGTCAGACATTTAAGTGGTGCTGAAGAGCATACGTTTCATGTTGGAACTTCATCCTTCTGGTAATGAAAATTTAAATGCAAAGCTCAACTTGAAATGCATATATCATGATTTGATACAAATAAAAACAAATCTGTTCTTGAGTGGTTCTGCTCCAATTTCCCCACACAGAATTTTGTAATCTTTTTGAAACTATTTTATCTATTGTATTTCTGTAGTGAGTTCACAAATATGTACTAAAAGGCCAAATTGGTAGAAGAATTTCCAGGTTTCCAATGTTCAAGAACCACCAGCATTTTTGGCACCTGAAGTAAATGGACACCAAGTATTTAATATCTTTGACTTTATGAAAAAGACTAATTGGGTGAAGGGGCTGAGAATTACTTTCACGAGCTCAGCAGTTTTGTCCAAGACGGCTGCATTTGTTTAATGGGGAGAAAAAACCCTTTGGTAATGGAAATTATTGAAGGTATTCAGTATTAAAGCAGATATTGTGAAGATAAATGTTTGTGCAGCCTTAGATACTTCATTGTTCATTGACCCTTGTCTTCAGGCAGGCTTTCCACATGATTGCAAGTCAAGAGAAAGTATCTGGCAAACCTGGATTTTAAAGATGTTTAAGCTGTAGCCAAGGTCTGAAATAAAGCAGCTTTCCTGCATAGTTCTTTTCTAGATCTTTTTTTCTCATCAGTTTGAAGGTATTGAAAAAGTGTGAGATGTTGACACTCCTAAAAATAGGACATTAGGAAATAGGCTTAATGGACAATTTCACTTTTTGATCAAATATATACTTGAAAAATATAAAATTGAAATAATTTATAGTTAGTAAAGGTTTATGGCAAAATTTATCAGGAATCTATATATTCAGTAATCAAAAAAAACCCTCATGCTCTTTCAAGATACCCACTGAGCCAGAAGTCCTGACTAAACAAGATTCTGATCTTATTACCTGGAGAAAAATCAAATATAAACCAAATATAAGTCCTTGGAGTATAGTTTCTGCTTTTGCAAAGCTAAATACTGAACCCATTTGTAATGCATAGAACAGTTTAGCATGAAATAGCATAAATAATTTTATCTTTATGTTCTTAGTGAAATTTAGAATAAAATAAAAATTTCCACCTGAAGTGAAATTCTGACCCCTTTGTAAAGATAATGGGAAGTTGTGGGATTTTTCACTGACCTCCACAGAGTGATTTTTTTTCCTCCCTTAGACAAAACACAAAAAACTGCTCCAAATGCTTACTCAAGCAGTAACCCAGGAACTCAAGTTTTCTGTCTTCAGTGGTGAGTCAGTGGTGCTCTTGCTGTTCATCTGGTTGTGAAGATCAACACAAATATCCTGTTGTACTAAACATCTCAGGAGGGTTAAACACTTTTTATTCATTTAAATACCTGCCTTGTTTTTTTTTTCTTGTTTTTTTTTTTTGTTCCTCTGTTAAGAGTTGTGGTTTCTTAGTGTGGAGCTAGCTGTTTGTTATCTTTCTTACTGAAAGAAGATATGTAGACTCTATCTCAGAATTAACTACTCTTACTAGGCTATTTAAACAAAAAAAAAAAAAAAAGAAAATACATTTGTCCTTGAATTATTTCCTCTGATGGTGCAATTACCAGTTCAGAAATCCATGGATGAAGATGCTCTTGCTTCAGATAGTGAGACTGCTACAGGATTACTCTGTTAAATTTGCATGCATGAACTCTGGCCTTTTGCTGAATCATTTTGCAACATTTATATTACAACATAAATATTTACTATTTAGAAAATTTTATGGATCTTTCAGGATAGTTAATTACAATTTAAAATCTAATGAGAAGACTATATAGACTCATGCCTGGGTGCATACTAGAAATCATCTGGCTAATGTTGATTATCAGAATTATCCACGTGTGAAAGATGACCTTAATCTTTTTAGTAGAAGTTTACAGATTCACAGAAAGAGAGTTGGAAGGGACCCACAAGGATCATCAAGTCCAGCTATTCAGTAAATGTCCCATACAGGGACTGACCCCACAACATTGGTGTTACCAGCACCGTGCTCTGACCACCTGAGCCAGTCTCAATTATAAGGAACTAATAAGACTGCACAAACCTGCTTTCAAAATTTAAAATTAGAGCATATACCATGCACAGTTTCACTATTTTACAGCACTTGAGGCTCTAACTTCAAATGGTTTGAATAGAAAATTCCCTTAGATATTTAAAATACTCCAGTGATGATTTTCTCATGCAGCTTACTAATAAGAAAAGTGTGTGTGGTTTTTTCGTTATTCACTTTAAGACTATTTTTTTTTTTCATCAGAAATAGGATCACTCTAAGACTGACAGAATTAATAAGTCAAGAAAGCAGAGCTGATCCTCAGGCAGTTCTCCTGAATGAGCTATGAATGCATAAGGGATTGTGGCAGAGTTTTGTGGTGTGTTTGATGGTGGTGACCATGAAATGCATTTACCTTACTAGACTAATTATGGGCTTGGGGAATTGAAAATGTAAAAAATAATATAAACATATTATAAACACAACAGGAAACTGAGAAGTGGTTGTTAAAAAGAAGGCTAAATACTAAAAGACAATTTGGATTTTAAAATCTGGAATAGAAGAGGAAAACCACCATGTTCCAGAACATATCTTCCCTAAGCCAGCTTGGGGAGCCATGCAGTAGCTGCAATTTTTTATTTTTAATTTTTTTTCTAGGCTATTCCAACTATTTTTACCTGAAGTTCACTCTTGATTTAAACATATTTGATGTTAGGAAGTTAGAGTCCTAATCCAGAGTGGCAAGATAAACACAGGCCGCAGTTATGGTCTGTTGGAACTTTTTTTTTTTTATTTTGGCTATATGTAACTGGTCTTGCATTGAAATTCCTCACATAGTAGGAACAGCAGCACTAATTTTTGGTGATACACTTCAAAGATACAAGCATATGACTTTCGTAAATGCCACAATCAATATTCCTTTGAAAGGTCACTTTGTGTACTGAATAATATTTATAGGCATGTGTACATAATTTAACGGTTTTGGTAAGGGCCCTTCAGAAGAATAATTCAAAGGACAGAAGGTGATATCTTACTGTGAGAGACTTAAAAAGCTTGATTATGGTTTATAATTGCTTGCACAGGGAGAAAATAACAAGTACTAAATTACTCTAATCTAGTAGTGAGAAAAAGTTAGAACTAATGCTGAGTAAAAACCCTGCAGTCTTAAATGAGAAATTAGGCAGAAATCAGAGTGATTAACCACAGCAGCAAGCTACATGAAAAGAATGGGCTTCTCTTGTTTTTACTACATAGCAGCTAGATTGGATGATCTAATAACTGTGTCTGAGCTTGAGAGTCATTGATCAATGATTGTTGTATAATAATTTTCACTGTTACTTTCTTTAACTGATTTTCAGATTAGTAATATGTGAGAGTTAAGATGATCAAAATTCCTTTTATTCACAGGGGTGAATTCTCCATTTCTGTCTATGTTATGTGCACATCCAACTGTCCTTACAGGCTGGAAGAGATATCAGTTGGTATTTACTGGTACTGACACACCAACACAACCCTTGTTCCTCCTACAGGCTGCACCTAGAAATTCTGGGTATTGCTGTGGTAGCCTCACAAATTGCACTTTTTAAAAGACACCATCAACTTTTTAAATTAACAGAAGGAATTCAACTTTTTTAAAGAAATAGGCTGGAGTTTTTTAGCTCTGATTTATATATGTAGAACTCAGATGAAAAACTCTTCACCATTTGCCCAGGCTCCCTTATCATCGACCAAGAGAAGCAATCTCAAGGGATAAATCAACTTTTTGAGAGAGAAATACATTGAGCTCAGGGGACTGACTCACCCTCTGAAAGCACCTGGCTCTTCCCCCTTGAGTCATGTGGGTGATTAAACTTACTTGGATGTGTAAACCTTAGATGTCTGAAGTAAATCATGATGGATATCACTCAAATTTCTGTTCCAAAACCACCTTTGTTGGTACCTTAAAAACAACAGCGAGGAACAAAGAAAAGCTGATGCTTTTTTGATGGCTTCTGCTCCAAATACTTCTCTATCAGCCTTCTAGTATATGCATTGATCAGAGGTTTTCATGCTCAGTATTTGTTTCCAGAGCCTTCTGTTAAACACAGCCACATGCTTTTGGTTGTAACCATCTTAAATCTCAGGATTAAGTAGAATATTGGCTGAAAGGGAATTTCCTTTCCAATTCAGGATATTCTCTGAATCTATATTCTTGGGGCTATCCTGTGCAGGAGCTGGACTTTGGTGATCCTTGTGAGTCTTCCAGCTCTGGAAATGCAATGATTCTATGAGTTTATGGTTTTGTTGTAAATGTTAGTTGCTGTTTAAGAGAAAGCTTTAAATTCTGAAGGAAGAGACCAGAAAAAGCAGATGAATTTCTGTGCATAAATACTTAGAACAATGTGAAGTTAAAGTTTTTCAGTCTAGTGTTTAAAATATTAGTATCCAGTCCCCACTAATAACCATTAGATGTTACATAGAAGGAAAATAAAAGCCTCCAGGGTACTTACCAGGTTATCCAGAATGGTTTAAATAACATTGTCTATCCTTTGGAATGTATGCAGGATATCTTTCAACTAGGAATGAGAAAATATGCAGCTCTTCTTCTAATGAATATCTAAGACTTTGTACCTTTGTGGCTCATAACACTTAAGGAATTCACTAACCTCCAAACACTGTTCTGTTAAGGCAGTTGTGATGCAGGAAGATAATTTTTGCACTACACAGAAAAGGAGCTAAAGCAAGCCTGAAGTTTGGCATTGGTGAAATATTCCTCAGAAGCTGCAATTTTTCCAGAAAAACATGGGTTTGCAGAAAAAAAAACAAACAATGGGAACAGAGTTACTGTTTAATTTAAAATAACTTATTTCAAAATTTCTTTTAAGAAATGCATCTTTTTAAAGGATGATGTTCTTTCAGGACAGTGTACTAATCAGCATTTACCCAACACCCAAATGTAGTTGTGAGGAACCTAAACCAATACAGGTCCTTCCTTCTTCCACTTCTGTAAAAAAAGTGCATGAGAAAGAGGTTAAAAATACTCTGCATGCTTTCTTGCTGTTACCTTTTCTTCTCAAATCCATCAAGGTGAATGAAAGATGTTTACATATCTTTATTTCTCCCTCAGCCAGCAGGACCATTAGAACTTTTATTTTATAGTTTGGAAGTGTCTGCACAGTGCCGGTGTCTATTGAAGCTCGTGTATTTCAGGTGTGTTAGACCCAGATAATGTGACCCAAAGTCTGGCCTGTAGCTGTTCCTTGCAGACAGATGTGGTAGAGAGCCATCAAGAGAGGGGGGAGCAGTGTGCCAGGTGGGATTTGGATACCCTGGGAAACATCAGGAATTCTGCTCTGAGGCCAAGGGTTGCTCATTTGGTTTGCTCAGGTTATCTCACATCTCCTTACTGACTCAAGGAAATGGCTTTTGAAATAAGTGCAGTTCTTAATAGTGTAAAAAAAAATAATAGTTTATAAAGGCACTAAATATGAAGATGGTGCTCCCTCCTCTGTTTTCCATAGTGTGCAAACAGAGACTTTAGGTGAGCTGATCAGAAATAAGTTCACAGTGATCAGTACATGTCAGCAGGAAAGAGTTCCTTTCCTTAATGCTACTCCTCCACCAGTCCTGTTATTGTCCTCCACTGCTGAATCCTTGTTCTGCTCATTCCAGTGAAGGACTGTGTAAGTGGAAATACTGTTAATCAGATGGTGCTTGAGGAACAGTGCTACAGATTAATTATCCCTGCACATCTTTTGTTCTACTACAGGTACATCTAGAGAACAAGGCAGAATTTTCATAATAATATAGGCAGGCAATTATTTTTCAAGGAGCTTCTCAGTATTAAAGCATCATAAAATTTAGCAGACTGCAATATATTATTTATTTCCTTCTCAGCACCTACTGAGTATTTCAGGTCGAGTGAGCAGGACACAACTCTGCATCAGTACATGTATCTGTGAATGTCTTTTTCCCATTAGCTCCATGTAAGTGGCATTTTACAATTTAAAAGGCCCAAAATAAAAAAAACTATAGGACATGCCTCATGATGTATCAGCATCTTTCAAAAGAACAATCAGAATTTTAATTCCCTGGCCACAGTATATTTAGTTACAATGGAGACAGGCTAGGAAGATTTGTAGCCTTGAATTAGAGAGATAATCATCTGAGCACAGGTCACTGACCTTTAGGCAAAGTTCAAAACTTTGGGACATATTTGCAAATCAGGGCTGAAGGGAATAGAAATATTGAAAAAAAAGATAAAAAAGTAGAAAAAACACTCTGTAAAGGAGATATGATCAAATAAATTGCAATTGGGACAAAAAAAAAAAAAATGGAAATGGGGTGACTACAACCAAATGGACTGAAATTAAATAAGGATGAGTGAAAAGGACAGAAACTTGCCAAAATTATTCTCATGGACATCCCAAAATCAGGTAAGAAAGGTAAACAAAAAGAGAGGAGTAGTAATTGAAGAAATTAAATGCTCCAGAGTGATGAGAGAAAATTCTGAAAAAAAAGTGAAAGAGATGAATGAGATGAAAAGTGCAAGAAAAAGTGAATGAGATGACATGAAGTGCACAGAAATGGCCCAAACCCTGCCCAATTGGTCTTCATTAAAATCTTAAAATCAGAGAACAAAGTGGAACAAACACTTTGGAAAGGAGATATGATCAAATCAATTTCAATCAGAAGAAGATCCACAAATCTGCAAATGGAGTGACTACAACCAAATGGACTGAGATGAAATGAGCAGTGAAAATTACTAAAAATTGCCAAAATTATTCCCATTGACATCCCAAAATCAGGAAAAAAAAAGGTAAACAAAAGGACAGAAGAAGAAATTGAAGACAATAAATGCTTGAAAATGATGAAAGAAAATTCTGAAAAAAGTGAAAACAAGAAAAGTGACTGAGATGACATGAAACACATGGAAATGGCCCAAACCTGGCCCAACTGATCTTCACTGAAATCACAAGGTTTCATTTTCTTTTCTGGCCTCTAAACTACTCTTTTAGTCTTCTTCCTAACTGGCCAGGGGAGAAAATAAAATGAAAGGCTCATTTGTGTGTGGAGATTTGGATAGGGAGTGATCACTCAGCAATTACCACCACGGTGTTAATTGAGGTTGATAAGCATTGTTTACCATGGAAATTTCCAGACTGATGGTTTGAATGCCTCGTTTCTTTGGGCTGCTGGACCCTGTGTCCAAATACAGTGAATGGGAAGAACTGAACTGACTCACAAATTGCTGGAAATGGTTGGGGTTTTTGGGTACAGATCAGGTCTCCAGTGGGACTTGGCAGCATCAGTTCAGCTGTGTCTCCATCTTCACTTAAGCCTTAGATGGATATTAGGAACATTTTCTTCCCTGGTGGTCAAGTACTGGAACAGTCTGCCCAGGGAAATGATGGAATCTCTGTCCTTGTAAGTGTTCAGAAAATGTGTAGATGTGGTGTTTAGGGGCATGGTTTAGTGCTGGACCTGGCAGTGCTGGGTTAATGTTTGGTCTCAATTTTCCAACCTTTATGTTTCAATGTTTAGTTATAGTGTGCCACTCCCCAGCCACCCAGGCTGCTCAGGCAAAGGCCATTTGTACAAATCAGGCCATTTGTACAAATCAAACACAGCTCTGGAATGACCTATCAGATCCCCTCCACTCCTCCTGGTTACAGCAGTGATTTGTGAGCCCCCCATTGCCTCAGTGCTCCTTCTCTGGGTGCCTTTTACATTTACCAATGCTTTAATTAGGTGTAGCAAAATTCCTTTATGGGCAAATCCATCCCCACCTCCTAAGCCTCTGGTGAACCTTGTTATTTGTTTGTTAGATTTCCAGCAACAGTGTTAATTTTCACCCTGCACTTCCCCCTTTAAGAAGCGAGTAAACCACATTGATGAACTTCTAATATTCATCCAGAGCCAGGTATTATCTCATTTCAGTTTCATGTTGCCTCAGTAGGCGGTACATTTTTGAGTCATATTTGGATCGCTGCCTTTCCTTTTCTTCAAGATTTTTTTTCTCTTTTTTTTTTCTTTTTTCTTTTCCTTTTTTTTTCCCCCCACCCCCTTTTTGAAAGCAGCCAAAGTTATTTGCAGCAGCAAACTCTGTCTTTGAGCAGACTTTGCTCGTGAATGAGCTGCATCTGCTGTTGTGACATCAGAACAGCGCTTGCAGCAGCAGCAGAGCAAAGGGCTCTGTGAGATGATGGTTGCCTGGCTTCAAATAAGATATCAGACTTCAGACTTTGCCACAGAGGAATGTTTAAGGGCCCTGTGCTACAGGAAGCCTAATTTCCATCTCTGTCCCAAAAATCTGAAAGGGTAATGACTGCACGGTTTGTCTAGCGAAGTTCCTGGTGCTGCTGTGCTTTCACGTGCAATTTTTCCTTTCCTGTCAAGTTCCTGTGTGGCATCACTATGTGTTATTACACAGCTGCTTCTCTTTACCCCAGAGAGAGCAGCATTTCAGCAGAAGACAAAGCAATTGCTGTTCTTCAAGCATGTGAAATTCCCTGGGAGTAAAGAGCTCCTAATCTTCTGCCTTATTTGACTTTAAAATCTCTTTTCAAACATCTGCAGACTTAAAATTCAATGTTTGGATATTGGTAGGGATGCATCCTTAAAATATTATAACCTTGCAGATGACTACTTCTTTTCACCTCTCCCCACACAGAAAACATATTTTGCTGATCTCTTCTAGATTAAATAGATCAGACTTTCAGGCTTACTAAATCAGACTAAATAGTTGTAATTAAATATCAGTGTACTAGAGGTCATTTGTATCTGAAACTAAAAAAATATCTTTAAAATCCTACCAGATGTGCTCCTTCTGTCTGTTCTTGGGATGAGTTATGTTTAATTTGAGTTTGTGTTTATTCCTACTGTAGTTTTTCAGCTGACTTCCTCCATCTATACCAGAAGATCTGAGATAAGTGTTTTGGTAAAATTAGATAATAAGTAAACAACCTATTATGCAAACAAGATGTTAAAAAAAATAAAAATAAAAAAACCCAGAAAAAACCCCACAAACACATCCATACACCAAATATCTATTTTTACTTTTGAGAAGGGAGATGTATCATCAATTTCACATAACAAAGAATGAGGACCATGAAATGATCCCGATGCAGCTCGTTCAGATTAGCCATATGTGCTGTGCAAGCTCCTTCCTGTCACAGAGAAAAGTCTAATCATGAGCTGTTTCTGGTTTTCAGAACTAGCCAAGCCGAGCTTAGAGGTGGCTCCTACAATATTCAAGGATGTTAATTTTCCCTCAGGATTGGTCTTTGTGTACAGCTCACCTGAAAAATAGTGTTCACACAAAGAGTCTCTGTGCATATATGAAATTCATTTTCCTGCTGTGCAGTCTCCATAGCTTGCCTTCATTTCAGCAACTTTACCTTTTTTAAAGTAGAGGGTTGAAAGAATTTCCACCATGTAGAATAAGTACTTGTCATGTTAAAAGGGTTGTGTCTCGTGAACTGGACAAATCATGGTCATGATTGGGTTGGATGTTGAGTAGGAGTGCTTCCCTGAATGATGGATATCAGATAACAAATCCAAATGAAGCAAAGACATAAATTCAAGTAGGTTAATTAAAAGCCATTCAGTTTTATATGAGGTTCTCTGATTAATAGAATGATAAAATGGTTTGGATTGGAAGGTACCTTAAAGACCATCTCATTCCAACACCCCTGCTGTGATCAGGGACACCTTCCTCTGTCCCAGGTTGCTCTGAGCCCCATCCACCCTGGCCTTGGACACTTCCAGGGATGGGGCATCCACAGCTTCCCTGGGCAAAAGAGCTGAACAGGCTGTAAGAAGTGGTGAAAGGAGGCAGGAGTTTCCCTTGCATGCATCTAACAAAGCCTCTTTTGTTTCTGGTTCACAGTGGTGGATTCTACAAACCTCAGTTTCAAATCTGGAAATCAACTGCTAAAGCTCAGTGAGGTGGTGCCTGGTTTGGACACTGAGCTTGACTTGGGGTATTTTAGCCAGGAAGATTTAACAGTGACAACCAAAGCCAAGTGCTTTTATCCCTCAGCACTTCCATCCTATTTCCCACCTCTCACAATAAGTATGTTGCTATGGGACATGCTAATGGATGTGTATTTCTGCAATGTGTTCCCCTATGTACAGAGAGACATATTCTGCATTTATTTCCTCTCTAACAAAATTATAAAAGGTCATTCTAGCTCCCATTTGAACCAACATTAATTGTAATTTGCTCATTAACAACTGTAACAAACTGGAGGGAAGGGCCACAGCAAGTGGAGCACAGAATACCTAAATCTGATGCCCTTTTTCTTCGTATTTTAAGAATGTAATGAAATCTTTATGGAAACTATAAGTGCTAATCTGATAGCATTAACTTGTACTGCAAGAAATTATTAAGCCTTAGCTAAATTACTGTGCAATGATTGCACTGGGTTCAGCACAAGGAATCTGAGTCCTGCTGCTGGCACTGGTATTCATTCAGCAGAATGGGCTCAAATGTCTTTTCACCCTCAAAAAATGTAAATTCAACAATTCTTTCCAAACTTGGATAGAAGGATCTCAAACCTTGTTTAAAAGACCACAGAAGGCATTTCCTGCCCTTCCTTTCCCTGTGTAAGTATTGTGCTTAGTCCAGCTCTTATCAATATTATTTCTAGGTTATCATCACTGATTTTAAGGTTGAATTTTGTAGTCTCTAGCTTCCAGCTCTTGTTAACAGTGCCACAATAAATATTAAGGTGTTTGCATGCAATCTTATGGACTGAGGTATCCCAGACCTGATACCAACTATTTATATTTTACACTAGGAAAGCATAGGTGATGAGAATATTACATTCTGTTTGACTAGGAGATGCAAATCTAGAAGGTGGCACAGTAATATATTTTCTAAAATTTCATAGCATGTCACTTCACAAATGCCAGAACTGACACAGTAGAGAAAGTCTGAGGAAATCAAGTAGAATCTGTCTCAAATAACACAAACACCACAGGGAGAATAGCTATTAGGAGAATAAACTCTTGGGATAATATATAGGAAGGCTTCAGGGGGAAAAAAACCAACCAACAACCAGTCAAAACCTCCCAGCAAAAAACCTATCAAAAACCAAAGGATGATATTCAGATAAAAGGTGTTTTGGATGTTAAATTCCCCGCCCTGTTCATCAGCCAGCACCTTCACAGAGCTGCCTGTGCAGACAGAGGCAAATGCTGTGCTCCATCACCGAGAACAGCACGGGGACAGAGGGAGCAGCTCCACTGCTCTGGTGGGACTGGGAGCTCTGCTTAGCAAAGCCAGAGCTTTTGGTCTTTTCAATAAAATGACAGCAATTTGATAGTAATAAACATTAGGCTGTCACGGTAATGTAGCAGCTTGCAAATAATGTTGACATTATCTTACGTTTCATGTCAGAATGTGGGTCTGCTTCATCAACTGATTAATGGGGAAATTGGATGAAATTCTTTAAATCTGACAAAGGGAGCTTGGATTGCACTGAGAATAAATTTTGTTTTCACCTGTTCCTTTTAAGCCCTGGTATCATCTGCTTTTGTTGTTCGGGGTTTTGTTTGTGTGTTTGTTTTTTGGATTTTTTTGTTGTTTTTTCACTAATTTTGAGCAAAGTTGTGACAAGTTCTATGTAAACAATAATGTTGTCTAAACTACTGGAAGTGCCAGTTAAAGAGGTTCTGGATCTGTTTGTTTTTTTTTCTAGAAATGCACAGTTCTGAAATAGGGAAGTTTTACTTTTTGTAGTGAGGTGTTTTTTGGGGATTTGGTTGATTGGTTGCATTTTGTTAGTTGGTTTCTGTGTTTGGTTTTTTGTTAAAGTGCTTTCATTATTAACTTATTTCTCCCTGCTGCCACAGATTGTTGTTGCTCCTACATAGTAGTGATCTAATACAAATGAGGATCTGCCTTCCAGAATTCATTTTAGAACTGAGGGAATTATGGACACAGAAATTTGCCAATGCCTTGCCAGGTATTCTCTTTGTCATTGCAGCCCACCGTGGTAAGCCAGGCAATCTGTCACACCACAACCCTCCCAGTCACAGTTTTCCAAATCTGAAGCTTGTTTTTCTTTCAGTATTTCCTAGAAATGCATCTAAATCTAACTGACAGGCACCAGGAAGACTTGATGTTTGCATTCGTTTCATAATTGTGTGTATAATTCAAATGCATTTCTTGCCACTGAAGACGAGGGTCAGGAGCAGGATGCTGGACATTTATACAGATGCCAGATAAAATCATCAATTGTCTTCAGAAGGCAAAATATCACCAAGTAGTAATCCCCTTCAGAAGTGTCTGAGCTTTGTGCTGGGAGAACATCTGGCTCATACTGGTTGCTGTGTGTGCTGATTGTGGAGAATGATGGATATTCCCACCTGTCCATTCAGGAGAATGGACATGGATGGCTCACACAAATGGAGCATACAGCACCAACGTGCCCATTTCATGGGCTCAACTGGTGTTCAGGTTAAATGGGACCCCAGGAGACCTCTACTGAAATTTCCTTCTCTAAACAAGCTATGGGATCCTATAACATGGCTCAGTTTGATCCATTTGGGTCTTGAAAAGCTCTAAAGATGAGAAGGTATGATGCAGCTGGGCAATCTTCTTCACTGCCTGGCCATCCTCATAGGGAAAAAACCTCTTTCTATCCAGTGTGAGACTGATATCCTCCCATCACACACCACTGGGAAAAGCCTGGCCCCATCTTCCTGAGGACCTTGCCATGGGAGCTGCTGTGAGGTCCCCCAAGGCCACCTCCTCTCCCTGCTGAACACTGCCCATCCCTCAGCCTCTCCTCTGGGGCATTCCAGCCCTGATCACCTTGGAGTCCTCCACAGAACTTGTTCTGGATTAGTCATGTGTCTTCTGTATCGATCTATTTAACTCTTAGTTAAGTCAGCTGAAATACGAATTAATCACTGTTAATTAATACCAATTAATCCCTGTAAACCTGGTACCAGGTGCTCAGACCTGTTCTGTGAATGGTGATAACCTGTCCTTTCCATCTCTGAATACCACGGGCAAGAGGACAGGATTACTGTTCTTTCAGGATGAGAGATTCAAACATATTGCCCAAGCTGGACAGAGGAGAGGTGGTCTAGTCACTCAGGGACAGTCACTTAGTCCTTTCCCAGCTTTGCTGGACAGGACCTCAAAAAGCCATTTGTTTTTGCTGGCATGGGATGACAATGATGATTGACTTTGGAATGAGTGTCAGTAAGTACTCCCAAGAGGCACTTGACACCCTCTACAGGAAAGTCAGCAGCCAGTATTAAAAATCAATTAGCATTTTCACAGCACAACCTTTGCTATACAATGCACAATGACCTTTATAGGCCAGAGAAGAGTCAGTTTAATGTGCTTACTATATAAAGCCAGGTGGTAATGTCTTCCCTCACTTAGGTGGCTCATGATTAAACTCAATTATCTCAGCTACCAATTGACCTTTATACATCTCCCACTATTTAGTGAATGGAAGTTGGTAAAAGCTAACAGGGTAGATACATCATGTTATGACAATGTCTTACAAGTGGGAGCGAGGCATTTCTGATGTGCAGTGGTATCAAGCAAGTTTTGTATTCTTCCAGATAAAGGAGAACTTGTTGAGATGCAACCAGGCTACTTCTGTGTCCTTTGTGTACATTTTCCTTTCCTCTTCTCACTGTCATGCTTAATTGGAGGTGTTTGGTAGATAAATATTTTCCATTTAACAAGAGTAGGAAGAGACATTTATCATACCAGATGGTGGTCCAGTAAAGAAGGAGGGAATTTACCCTCTTTATTCAGCTTTAGAGGCTTTATTCAAAGTACATCCAGTAGCTGATACTATGCAGAACCACAGTGCTAGAAATGGCCTTTGTAATCTTCTTCCTGATGCAGTAGCTTCCCATGATCCAGATATTTGATAGCCCTGGAGGCCTGACAAAAAATGTTCTGAGGTCAGTAGTAAAATGAAGTATCACAGTACAGTCTCCTTTCATGTGCAGCTAGATTACTTCATCTCATTTACCCCATTTTAAATCCATGCCAGGGGAAGACTAGCTGATATTTCTAAAACACATATAATTTTTAAATCTCTTCAGTTCAGCCTGAGGAGGAATTTATCATTTACAATTGATTTTCATTGGGAAAGTTTGAATTTTACAAGGCCTCAGCATGTATGTGGCACATTTGCTCATCCTGATAAAACTTCTTGACAAAGTGTTTCTGTTTCTTGTAAATGTTCCTCACATCACTGTGTTCCAAGATACCAGAGTTTGAAATCTGGTTTAAATGAAAGCTGATTTGAGTTCTCCCTGTGGAACAGGCTGTGGCTAACTCTTCACTCCAGTAAAGCAAACACAGCATTTAAAGAGTATTTTTTTTAAAATGAAACATCACAGCTTAGTAAATAATTGAGTATTTTGCATCTTTTGTTCTTCACCATGTTTCCTTTCTATTGAAATACTCTGGAAGCAAGGGAAGGGCAGTTTTGTTGTGCCCCATTCCTATGGGCTCATCTTTTCTTTTGTTGATTTTCACTCTGCTCAGTTTGTCAATGCCTAATATTTTTTTCCCTATTGCAATTGTCATTTGGAGCTCTCATTTGGCAAAGCTCTCCTGAAGATGTTTTCATTTCCTCTCCAGGCTCCAAAGATGCCAGCATATGGCCATGAAACACCGTCACTGAATTACTGTCTCTTTTCATGGTAATTAGTTTAGACTTTTGGACTACATCTATTCTGGCTAATTGAATGGCACCAGGGAAAGTTCCCAGCAATGGGAACTTGATAGACTGTCCTGTTAAATGCTTCCTGCTACGATTTTGGCCCCATCCAGCTGGCACTCTCCCAAATGCATCTTGGACACAGTTGGGGAGTCAGCATAGACCCAGGACCATTCCCAGAAACCAGTTTGGATGCCCACCCTGTTTCCAAGGCTGGGAGAGTTTAACAGGACAGATATAGGCAAATCTGAGCCAAAGAATGATCCCAGACACATGTAGCATAATTATATAGCCATATTGTAAACCAAAAGCAGGTTTGGATTCTCCCTTTCCCTCTATCTGGAAAGAATCACAATTACTGACTTAAAAAAATAAACAACAACAACAACAACAAAAAAACAACCTATGTGGTTTTTAAATATGTGTAAATAATACATATCTTGGGAATCACTACCATTTTCTGTGACAGATGAATTGGTGCTGTTCATAAGTATCTCTTTCCTTCCAGCCACTGATTGCACAAATACATGCACATATTGCATCTCTGTATTGGACCTGCTCTACAGATGAATCAGGACTGAGCAGTGAAAGGGCTCCACTGCCCAGGAGCGTGGCTTGTTGCAGCAATTAGGTGTTGTATGATGGATAAGAAAGAGAATATGGGGATGGAAGTGAGGATTTCTTGTTTATGATGGTTGACTGCTGAGATGGAGAACTTGGTACTTTCCCTCCACCCAGTGCAGAGCTCCCAAGAGATGCTCCACGAGAGACTCAGAGCCAGAAGTTTAGCCCAAGGTGGAAAATTATTTATGACACCTCAGAAAAGTGGCCATCGTCTGGTTGTAGACAAATTCAGAGTGGGCTACAAAGAGGCAACCATGACTCATTGTCTTCCTTAATCAAAAGCTGTGGAGGAAAAAGAGGCAGGAATTGTGTCTTTGTTAAAAAATCATATATGGCTGTATCAAGATTGATTTTTTTGGGTGTTCAAGTAGTTCCCATGGGATTTTCTGACTAATCAGATGGCAGATGTTTTCAGGCCAAGACCTTTCCTTGTCTCAGGAAAGCTCCCTTCCCATGGTTACAGCTCTACATATCACTTTTTCAGGTGACCACATGCTCCCTTGAGCAGGGATTTCTTTTAGTGAGAGCCTTCCTGTGGTGTGCACCAACCACATATTTATACAGATGTTGTGGCCTTGACACCAAAAGTTGTTGTTGGATTGGAATGATCTTAACCTGATTTCAAGCTGTCCCAGTTCCAGTGGCCTGGCAGGAAATTTGCAGCAAAACCTAGAATTTCACATCAGAATTAGAGAGACCCTGCAAATAATTTTGTTTTTCATGGAATGTGCAGTTCTCTTTTACATCAAATGAGGAGAAATTCTTCTATCATTAAAAATGGAACAAAAAGAGTTTTTCTATTCAACCTGCTATTAATATTAAAACACTGTAAAAGCAACCCTGTGCTCCAGAGATGTACAATTCAATGTCCCCAGAATGTAATATCAAGGATAGCAGGTATTATTGATTAATTTCATTATACAGGGTACAGTATTCACTTTGGAGAGTCACTCAATACTAGTTACCAAAATATATGCAGAGGACAGGTAAAGGTTACGAAACTGCCTGGAGAACAGAGCTAACAAAGTGAGCTCTCAGCTGTGAGTCCTGTGCATGACTTAGTACTGCTAATAGTGCGAGTATGTGCATATTACAAGCCCTATTGATCATCAGGAGCTACACTTCAAGTCAGAAATAACAAAGGTAGCAGGACAAACACAGAAAATAATAGCCCATTAATCTGGATAACAGAAGCAAACTGTGATGTTTGAAAGTCACTGGTAGAACAGTTTTGTTCACTCGGGTAGTAGCTGAAGAGTAAAGAAGAAAAAGTGGTATCTTCTGTGTCTGAGATTGGTACTGCAACAGGTACAACTGCAAACCCACATATTTACTTTTTAATGTTGTTATTATTATTGTTCCCAGTGTCCTTAACATCTCGACGTATGTAGGTTTCACCAATGGGCAGTAAGTTCCACTAAAAGCAATTTACTATCTGGAGGGCAAATATAAGGTTCTTCCTCTGGAACAAAAATGCTCTAAAACCACAGGCCATTTGAGAAATCCTTCTCTGCTTTTACCACCTTTCCTTTGCATTACAAATATTTATCTGTAATGGCTACTTACCTCATCTTGTTCCAACTGATCTTCCTGCTGCAGCTGCAAGATCTAATGCCTTATGATAATACAAATGAATAATAGCTCTTACACACCAACTGAGAATTTATAATTAACTTCTGCTTTGGTACAAACCAAACATCTCCCTTAACAAACAACAGATAAATAAACAACAAAATCATCCCTTTCCTAAAAATCTTTGTGTCAGCTCTTAATTTTTAGTTTCACACTTATGAAACTGCACAGAAAAATCAGACTATCTGGGAACATTTTTATACATGATAATTTTCATCTAAACTATAGCAATTTCACCCACTTTACATGGCCCTTTGCAGTTATTTGAGGTGACAAGGACAATGAGGGAAGTGAACTGTGTCACCTGGATGATGGATGTTGGACATCATTCAAATTTCCTCTTGCCAGCTGAAATGAGGATGCCCTCCTCTCCCCATATGGATGTGGTCAGCCAGCCACCTGCAGCTGGGGCTGTTACACTCACCCCATCACACCGACCTGCACTGCCCATGGAGAATCAGAATTCCATTGTTTATTGCTAAAGAGAAAAGTTAGGGAAGGACAGCCTAGGAAATGGAAATCAGCACCCTGAGCTCTGTGGCCACCTGTGTCTGACAGGCGTGCAGATTCATTTAGCTGGTGGAAACACATGATTCACTGGATTACAGTGAGAAGATGGAAACTTGAACCCACCTGAATCCTGTAAAATTACCTTTCCTCATGATGTGGCAGCTTTGTCATCTTTTACCGTGACTTACGGGAGATAACAAACACCCTCTACGGGGAGGCTACTCTAACTCTCCTATTGATTTTTGCCAGTCCTCTGTGCTTGTTTAATAAGAAAAATGTTGCTCAAAACTGAGTCTGATAATCTTAAATACGTTATTTACTTTTTGAAAGGTGATCTGGATTATGATTAATATGGTAAACAGTTCAAACCTAATAGAGCCAATTCTTCTTTATATCTCGCAGTGGCCCAGTCCTGGTGCAGAGAAGAAAGTCAAGACTGAATTAAACACTCTCAGCTTTCATGTTTGTGGTTTTGATTTATTTTCTGATGCCTATGTATAGGCCTCCATTCAATTGCAGGAGCTAATGTCATCCTGCTACGTAGCTGGGGATGAAAACCTCAGCTATCTGCCAGGTACAACCTCCTTTCACACTTCCCCTGCCTTTGCTGGGGTCAGTCAGCACTGGAACCCTTCCCTTTTGATGATTAGCAGGGAAACACGGTACATGTTCTCCTGTGAGGGTGTCAGACACCTTTTACAGGGAACACTTGATGTCTCTTGTTTGCACTGTGAGGCTGTGCCAGGCAACTCAAGGCACCAGCATAACCTAGGAGGAAGGGTACAGGTGAACCACACCGACCTGTACTGATCCCTGTCCCTCTCTCCTCTTCACTCCTTGCTGCCCTTTTTAACTGAAATCACATGCCACCCATGCACCAAGACCCTCAGCAACTCCCTTAGGAGTCATCCTAGGATGGGGCCAGGCCCCCATCAAACACCTCCTGCATCCCTCCACTGGAAATGGGGGTCATTTACCATGAGACTGCAGAAGATGCAGCTTCTCTTTGGCAGGGGAGGCACGATGGATCCCAGCCTGGCAGTTCTGCCCTTCCTTGCAGCTCTCAGAAGGGTCTCCAAGGCCCCTGTCAGCCATGAACCTGTCATAAGAGGCTTTTGTGGTGTCTTTCCTGTGGAATATACAGCAACAGGAGTTCTCCTTGCTATTGATTAGCAACAGCTCAATATAAAAATGTTTTAGGCAGCAGAGCTTTACTGGAACTGCAGTTGTTCCTGGTGCTGCTGACTCCCAAAGACAGAGCTCTTCTCACTGCACTCTTCCTGAGCTCATCTTCCTTTCTCTTGAGATCACTATGTACATCTGTCATGTTGTGCAGGACCCTACAGACACCAGTGCTTGCTCTGAATTTCTTCTTTGCATCCCAGCTGGGCACTGATAAGTTGTCTTGTCATGCTGAACTACTTCTTTGTTTTGCTATTTTATTTTTTTTACACAGTGATACAATATTTCCCTTATGTTGAAATCTTACCTTGAAACTGGAGCTGGGCCTAAATGGAAAGAAGCCCCCACTGGCAAAACTTTCTTGTTAAAATGGAAAAATAAATAAAAATAAGGTATTGGATAAGACTTTATGTATTAATTCTCATAAAGGAATTTATCTACAATGTGGTGTGGTTTACAGTTACAATTTTAAACTGGTGGTAACTTTCTACACTGTCAAAATGTAAAAAGTTATCTACCAATTTTAATAAACTATCTACTCAGAAGAGCAACATTTCTACCATGTTCAAAACAGGATTGGAAAAAAACTCAACTTAAAGGACCAATCAGTATTATTTTTTCTTATTGATGCTGGGAGGAAATTC
Source organism: Parus major (assembly GCF_001522545.3). Classification (NCBI taxonomy): domain Eukaryota; kingdom Metazoa; phylum Chordata; class Aves; order Passeriformes; family Paridae; genus Parus; species Parus major. Next base: position 144,349,939 of record NC_031769.1, read on the forward strand.
TGATGTGTTTTGTGAATTTGTACTAGTGAAATTGAAATGTGAAATTGTGAATTAACTCTTCAGTCAGGATTCATTCTGCATAAGGAATGAAAGCACAATTAAGTTAGTAAGACATCAGTGACACTGTGTTGAAGTCATGAAGAATAAGAAAAACCCAGAAATAACTCATGATTACTGGTCAACCTTCCCAGAAAACTGAGATTAAAAACATCAGCTGCAGGGGGGTTTTGTGTGCTTATGTTAGATCACTTTTCTGCCTTAAAAGGAATAAAATATACATCAGAAAGGCACTGATACAAAAATGAAACAGGAATATTTTAAGTAGTTGAGCATTGCTTTAGTAAATGCTGCTGTGAGCAGTGAAATGTATATTGTGAAACATCTGCTCTGGCTCTCATGTCAACATAATTGTTCTCATTAAATGTGTTTCTGTGGATGGAGAATCCATACCATGCCCCTTCCATATGGATTATTTGGTGCCTAAATGATAACTAAATTGAGCTTCCTTGGGGATGACACTAGCTTGGGTCTTCCTTTCTGTGTTTCATCACAGCATGAAGAAATTTGGTAATTTAAATTTAGGGTCTTTCCACCAATCTGAAGGTAGAAAAATTTAATCCACTTCCTTACTCTGTCTTTTCTTTCCTCAGTGACTCTCCCATCTTGCAAGTGTTCACCCCTTAACCTATCTGATCCTTTATCTTACATATCTTCAAAGAAAAAAAAGGAAAAGAAAAATAAAATGTAAACAAACATGAAAAAAGTTGTTTTCTTTTTCAATTTCTTCTCCTTGTTCCATCTCCTGTGCTTATTAATATTGCTGCTTAAAATCATAATCTTAAAAGATAATCCCACAGTTCTGTTGAGCTTTCAGTTCCTTAGTAATGTTCAAATTTAGGTCTTGCTTTTTTCCCAAATTAAAATCTTTTGTAGCCATTCTGACATTCTTGCCCAGGTTTTGATCAGCTCTTGTTTTCATAAGAAAGAAACTTGCCTGTCACTGTGTCAGGTACAAGGTGACCTTCCCCTTCTCTGTGTAAGTCACTGCTGTCAGGAGTGATCTCCCAGGCTGCTGAGACCACATCATCCCACCATGACGTCTTTCTGTGCTTCCCTCAGGATTCTCTTATTACAAGAAAACCAAAACAAAGCACCTATTTGCCTGAACTGAACCAAATGAACTGAGCTGAACTATCTCCCCAGCCTCTTTCAATCAGTATCACAATGTCAGCTCCTGCCTCTGCTCCACCCACAGTCTGACAGCTTCCACTGGTTGCCCTCTCCCTTAATGCCATTTGTTTCCCGTAACAAATGGCAAAATTCATGGCTTCATCCTTCTTAAATACCCTCAAAGTCCATCTTCATCATGAGCCCTACAAAGAATTTAACACTATCCATCCACCCACTCTGCAACCTGGATTTTTACCTTTGTTTTCTTGCTTTTCCCTTTTCTACCCTGGTGTTCAGTTTCAACTTCACTGGAAGCAGTTTTGGGGTAGAGCCTTCATTGTCTGCCTGGTTGGAAAGCTGTCTTGACTTCTCAGTGTGAGAATTGTTTCCCCTGAGTGTCCCAAGGCTAACTTGGTGTGGTTTTGCATTTTATATTTTACAATGTTTTGCTGTATGATTTTAATCTCAGAACACTTAGCTTCAAACTGGATAGACTATAAAACTTCACAGTCACCCAAAAGACTGTTATAGATGTGTAACAGAAACAATCCCACATTCATATTTCTCTTGGACTCTTCCTCAAGCTCACTGAGGTTTTCCCATTACTCCCACCTTTGTGAGAAACCACCCTGTCAAGACTCACAAGCTTCTTTCTTATGACCTTCATCCTTTTTGTTATCAGATCCAGTCAGCCTTTTCTTCTTATCCCTCCCTCCTCTGCCTGAATGACTCATCTGTTGTATCCCTTCTGGCATTTAGCTTCAGAGTTGTCTGGGCAGGGACTCTGTTGCTGTGATTTAACTTTATAGCATCTGGTCCTGAGGGACTCAGATCCCCAGTGATGGTCTTAGAGCCGTCCTGTTTTCCCAGTGATTCTGTCTCCTATAGCACGCTGCTCAAGAAGTACCTGAAAATACATTAACATATAGCACAATGACATATCCCCAAAGAATCTGATTTAAGGTCAAAACTTTGTTTTTACTGTACACTTTCTTGTTGAACAGTTCAAGTTAAGGACAAAGTGTCAGCCTAAATTTACCATCTTTGGTTATCTCCTGTCACGGTCTTCATCTTATTTTAATGCAGCTTACTTAGACATGCAAAAAATAAAGGTCATTTCCTTCTACTAAAAAGAATTTGTATTTCTTTATTTTGAAGAATGACCTTATTGCTACTGAAGAAACTGACAGACAGGCAGTGGAGGAGTTTGGAATAGTTTATTTCAGAGTTTATCAAGCATGGTGAGCATGTCGTTGACAGTGCTTAAGCAAATGCAAAAGGGGACGGGCAGCTGCACCTGGTGGTTTTTTCAGAGATGTGTCTGAGCTGAAGGTGTGTGTGCTTCTGTCTAAGGACCTGCTTGGTCATTAATGTTGATAATCACAAATTGGTGATGCAAGTGCAGATGGAGGAAGCATTGGGTTAGGAGTGATGGCTGCATGATGTTCATGAAGCTTTGTGTTCTTGATGGTGGGAGGCTTGGACAAGGGCATGGAGTTTTGCTTGAAGGAAGGGGAATGAGGGTGCAGAAATGGGGGGTTGGCAGAACAGAGCTCAGAATGGACCTGCAGCTCTGCTGATATCCAGAAAAGCCAATGCTGAGAAAGCCTTGTTTAGGTGCAATGTTCTTTCAGACTGCACCACAAACTGTCTGGAGAGTTTGAGGCGATTTATCCCCCAGCCTCTGTGTGCTGGCTTTGCCAAGGTTCTGCTCTCTACCTCACACAAGAGATGATGCTGATACACAAGAATTTAAGGGAAGGCTGCTATCTGCCCCTGTACCATGAAGGTGGCATCACATTAATTCCAGGAGGGTAAACAAGGAGAGAGGGAGCTGTCACTGGGGAGTTGTAAGGCAATCTGGCATGAAAGCTGACTCTCACTCCTGCAGGAAGCAGATCTTCAGAAGTGCCTGGAGAATTTAAATAAGATTGAGAGAGAGCAGCTAAAATATTTAATATTAGACAACTTTCAAAATTAAAAGTAAGGGAAAAGGTATATTGAAGGAAATTCCAAGAAGACACACAAAAAAGACAGCTATTTTTAAGTATCCTTTGGAGTATGAGAGACAGTAAGTTTCATATCATGGTATTTTTCCAATTTTTCAAAACCAAAATGGAATGAAATAACTATGAAATGTCAGGAATCATGTCTTCCATCTTAGGTTTTATTATCCTTGAAAGCCTTTTCTAAACAGCATTTTTGAGATTATAGTCTTTCCTCCCTCTAAATCAGAGTTACATATATAAGTTTATTCTGTTAATTAATGAATAAAGGTCCTTTAAGCCTCAGCAATGTACCTGTGTATCCTGAATAACCAGGTCACTGTATAATATCTGAACCATACTGAAATCAAAGTAAACCAAAGGGTGGGTTAGGGAAATTTGCATCAAGGTTTTCATGTCCCTTGGGTGCTTGGCTGACAATTCCAGTGATTGCACCAGAAATGTGTAACTTGCTATTTAATATCTTCATTATTGGCAGGGAAATTTCCTCTTTGTCTTTAGGGATTAGCCAGAATAATGGAATTACTATAATAGGATGAATCTTCACAAGACAAAGTAAGGAGTTGTTTCCCAAGTTATTACTTTTATGAGTGGAAAATAGAAGTAGCAATAATACTAATGTTAATAACAATAATTATTTATAAGACTAACAATAAGGCTTTAGTAAATTATACAAGATGTGGTTCCTTTATAAAAAGGCTCATATGAACTTTTTTTTTTTAAAAAAAGCAACAAAAACCACCAAAACCCCAAACAACCCAAACCCAACCAGAAGTAAAGAAAAAAAACCTATGTATTTCAAACTAATTATTCTGCAGTCAAGTGACATAACCTGTTAAACTGAAGCCTGGAAAAGTCAGTGTAGTATGAAAAGTGACACAATCCATAAAAACAAGTGTCACAATCAAATTTCTCTGCTCTGGTCATAGGCACATTCAAATTTGTTCTACAAGATACAGTACAGGAGGTCCTGAAAAGCAGAACTTCTTTCCAATTTCCATGGCAGTGAAATCAGCAGATTGATGGTTTAAATAAGCTATCTAGATTTCCAACTAGGTATGCAATCAGAATGTAAATGCACTGGAAATTTTTTTATTCATGCTGCACTGGATTTATCTCACCATGAAGACACTTTGCAATGTCCTTTTCTCAGGATTGTTGCTGAAATGTCATTCTTGCTAATGCTTTGCATAAAAAAGGGATATTCTACAAAATGTGAAGTTGGCTCTCTTAGCAGGTAGAAGAATCAGCCCTGATGGAGAATAAAGTAATAAAGGATACAACACTAGAAATATCAATAATGTCTTTTGCTTTGTGTGTAAAAATGAGTGGGAGAAGCTATTTTAAATTACTTAATTAAACATAAAGAAAATGGACATGCTGGCAGCAGTTGTGAGGCAAGGATGTCATGTATGGGATTGCCTACTAATATCAATTCCTGCCCATACTCATTTTGAGAACTATTGCCTCCTAATGGCTGAGAAGATCATAGAATCACAGAACAGTTTGGGTTGGAAGGGACCTTAAAGATTGTCAAGTTCCAAGCCCCTTGCCATGGGCAAGGACCTTCCACTAGAGCAGATTGCTGAAAGATGGTATCTTGCAATTGCTGCTACTGACTGGAGAAAGATGCTGAAAATTACAGAAAAGTATTCTAAAGTTACAGCTTTAAAGTTACAGCTTTAACAGTAATAATACTGTTCTTTTTTTGCCTTACCTTACTCTTACCTGCCCTCTTGCAGTACTTGCAGTTATTGTTTAAGTGAAGGAGTGATATCAATCAGCATAACAGAAATACCGCAAATCCCTACCTGGACAGTCCTACATCAGTTTAAATCAAACTTATTTCACATTAAGGCAGCTAGGAAGAATATCTAGTGCGATGCTCAAGCTGCTGTTTGGCAGTCCCCAGAGACAGAACTCGACAGGAGTTTGCACAGGCTCAGCAGTCAGATCTGTGCAGGGACTCCCATCTCAGTGGGGTGGGACAGTGCTGCCTGTTGGCTACAGACTGGGGCCATTCTACCTGAGATCTGTGAAATCTCTGTTACAGGGCAGAATAAACAAACAAACAAACAAATAAATTACACACACACAGACACAAATCCCCCCAGTGTAGTCCAACCCACTTTATAGAAATGGACCTGATAGGACAGCAATTGGAAATTAAGAAATGACCACTTATGAGACCATGAGACAACTCTTGTCTGGCAACACCCACAACAAAATGATGCCTGTGTGCCAAAACTGGTTCACTCTGTCCTCAGGTTTTGGATTGAGGAGTCTGGCCAGGGAAGTCAGTCACCTACGATCTGACATTCTGAAGTTTTGTTTTGCTGCTTCTCAAGGGGAAAAATAGCAATTGAAAACTGTCTGTGACAGGGTATCGAGCCCTGACTGGAGCTTTGGAAACCCTGGAAAGCCTGAAAGCCTGGTGGTCTGGTAGCTGTCAGATAGGGAGTTCTGGCTCTTGAGGATCCATGGCACAGCGCCGTGCTCAGATCTTGTTCCATCTGGAAGGTGAGCTGTCAGGAAACTGGGAATTATCAGAAAATTTGGAAATGTGCTGGACAAGGAAGTGGGCTGAAAGGTTAGAATTAGACAAACCTGTAGGGTACCTATGAAAAGCCTGAAAAAAATAACAGTCTTCTCAAAATTGCACAATTTTGGATAATACTTAAATTATGATGACAGAAAACTTCAGCCTTGCTTTGGTTACACTCTTTTTAATCTATATTTTACAGTATGAAAAAAAAATAAAATTCTTCTCTTTTTTTCAGCCATTGCCAAGTAAATAATATTAAATACCATTATTGTTTAGATTGGTGTCATTGGTGTTAATGGAATAAGCATCCATTGTCTTTAATGGAAGTAAGTTCGGACTCATCTGCTGTTTTCCAATTTCTGTTCACTGATGTATCACCCACAGGAATTGCTAAAATGTTTCTAAGAGGTAGATTAGCAGAAGGGAAATGGAGATGAGATCCCATATGGGTGAGTTTGACTCACCAGAATACATAATCAAGTGTTTATCTGCTTTTGCTGGCTACAGAGCTATTCCTAATTCTTTAAAAGGTTCACCTAGGTCCTGATTAATCAAGGTAATCAAGGAAGATAAATCAATTAATCTATCAGATTTTTGTCGATGGTGATATTAATAGAAGAGGAATTTAAGGCTGAGTTTTACCAACATAATTCTAATATGGCCATAGATGTGTTTCAAACATCCCTGAGAAGATGCAAGAAATACCAACACTTCTTGTTATGTACAAACTCTGAAAAGAGAAGTTTTGTCCTTCCCCCTAAAGACAATTATGGCTCTTTATTGATGAAATTTGATGGCCTTTGTACTTTTGTTCCCCCTTGCTTTTGCACACAGATTACAGCTAAACCTCAAGGGTGTGTAGGCAGATCAAATACAAATAATAGAATTCCTTTTCCTTTAATGATAGGACAATATTTGCATATGCAATATAATAATAGAGGATATCAGAGTGCTCAATTCTTTACACCTGATTTTGAAGAAAAAAGGGATGCATGCAGAAGTTGGTGGTATTTTTTATAGTTTTATGGACACTCTCTGCAGGAGGCCCCACCTCTGCTGTTAGCTACGTTCAACTTTGATGATTCTCCACATTCTCCATGTACAAGATTAATTAGTTATCCCACAGAAGGTTCCTGTTTTCTTTAATTTGCTAATACATCCATCTGTCAATGCAGACTTTCTCTGAAATCCTCTGCATCTGTGAGCTGTCCATTTTCAAATAACCTTTTTAACTGTGGATTATAAATCACTTTGTATTTTACTTCAGACAGATTAGGACCTGATATCTTCCTCTTACTTCAGATACAGATTAAGACCTGATATCTTCTTTTTTTTTTAATCAAAAAAACCTACTTTTTAATCAAAAAATACTGTGGTTCAGTATAACTTAAAGATATTTGTAATCATATTCATGTTCTTTAAATTTAACACTGAGATTTCTCAGCCTTCCTAGAAATCCATGTTACTCAGTTATAGTAACAGAATATGTTTGTATGTATATGTGTATATGTAACAACTGCTGTATAATTACAACAATATTGTTGGTTTTTATCAAACTTGTTTAATGAAATTTGCTCACATCTCTTTAGGCTTCAAACTGGCATGAGTCAAAGTGATCTCCTCGCCCCTTCCATTAGCCTGGAGAAAAGCTCTCTGGTGGGATTTGCTGTGCTGCCTCAGCTCCCCCTGTGCGGGGAGAGGCTGAGGAGGCTGAGGGGCTGCTGATGGAGGCTCTGCACAGTGGTACCCGGCCTTCCATCTGCTCCAGGTTGTTGCTAAGGAACGTCTGCTGCAAATAACAGCAGCACCTTCCCCCACCTGCTCCCACGCCGGCTCCGAGGGCTCCGCTCTCTCTCCTTGACTCCACGGGACGGGAAGCACCAGATGCTGCAGGATTGCTTGGAAGTTTTTCTCTCACTTTCTCCCCCTCCCCAGTCACTCCTTAAATCCTCCAGAACTGAAGCACCTGCTGCCAGCCCAAGAGGAAGCTGGCCAGCCTGCTCCCTCCCAGCCCTGCCCATGTCAGTCCTTCCAGAGCTCTTCCCTCGGGCTCCCTTCCTCATCTGCTTCTCCATGGTGTGGTGGGACACATCACCATTCAGGGCTGCAGACCCAAATGCTTTGTGCACGGATTTACAGAGACAAGGTGAAAATTCATGCAGCAAGTTCCCTCCTCTCCACAAATGCATGAACTAGTCCCTTACAAGAGCTGTGATTTGGATCCCATAACTCATGTGTGCTTGGAGGGAAATGAAAAAGCACGTGTCTGACTATCTTCATACTTTAGTGATTACTCTGTTTGAATTAATTATACTCTTTTTTGGCATTTTTGGAAAGTTCTGTGGCTGATGGTGTGAGATATGATTTTATAAGAACAGAGGAGCCGACCACTCGTGATTATGAAATGATATACAGTTGAGGAAATAGTCTTTATCTCTACTGAGAGTTAAGAAGAAGTTCATAGGCAGAGCACCCTACTATGAATAATCTTCTTATTTCTAATGCCACCCAGTCATGCAGACTTAAAGATAAGTACAGATGAACTAAGAGAGGCTGAAGTTATTAAATGTAATGGAAATGGACTTTAAATTTGGCGAATCAAAATTTTGGATTAACTTTTTCTTTTAATACGCTTAAATTGCCACCATAGCAGTTCCATTTTCCTCATCAAATTAGTTAAGTGGGAGATGAAGTGATGCAAGCTCTGATCTATCAAGGAATCACAGCCTCTGAGAAGAAACAAGTGAAATATGGAAATGGCTGTTACAATGCCAGGCCTTGTGCCAGGTGAAATGGAGACTTTTATTCTTTAGAAATTCTTCTGAAAGGAGGTCTGTACTTCCAGTGAAACAGCGTTACCCACCATAATCTGACATTTCTTTCAGTTTCAGGTCCTCCAAGCCATTTTATTCATAACTTTGGGCTGCACAAAAAGGGTCTTGGAGCATCCAACAGCTTGGAGAGGAAGAGATTTGGAGGGAATATGATCTAGGTCAAAGATGTTAAATGAAAATTCCCAGAGCTGATGATGTTTAATGCAGTCCATTGTATGGGTGGAACTGATGTCCTGGAGGGAGTGGGAAGGCAGGAAAGGCAGGAAAGCTGCTTCTTTCCAGGGATTCTGGGACACCTATGGACAACATATGTCTGCAAAGATGGCCTTGGGAGAGCTTCCAGGTCTCTGTTTGCTGCCCTGGCCAGGGCTGGGGGGCTGCAGCTGTCTCCTGGAGTTGGTGGTCTTTGTAGCCAGGATTGTGTCCAGACATTCACAGCTCATGGGCAGCACCACATGGAGTGAGGGGAAATATGGGACATCCCTGGCTAGGATGGATTACACCCTCCTGATCTCCCACCTATCTGTGACACACCTGCTTGTAAAAATGCTTTTTCCTTTTTTTTATACAGTTTTTAGTGCAGCAGCAGTAACAAAGGAAACCAAACCAAACCACACCAAATATAACCTGCTTCCAACCAGGCATGAACTGATAACCTGCAGATTACAATGCTTCAAAATCAAATCATCTTCATGAGAGACACATGAGAGAGGAATCACAAAGGTTGTGGGCTTTTTTTCTTTCATTCCCATTTAATTTCCTTCCATTTTCAGTAGTACCTCTGCTAAAAACATCCCAAATTAATGTGAGAGTGCAAATTTAATTTATCATTGAATTCAGCAAAATTACCTGAAAACTTTGGCCTTACATAAAAGTGCTTCTCTATTTAAAATCAGTTTGGTTCTCTGCTGTCCAGAGTTATGATTCCATGAAAAATAAAGTGTGTGAGTAGCTTGCCTCTGGTTACTATCCTCATGAGTCAGATGTCCTCATGTATAAGCAGGTTTGGGGGCTATAAACACTGTGGTTCTTCCCATAATTGAATCGATGGGAGTCCTGCTAGTAATTTCAGTGGGAAATTGTTCTTCTAATGAAATGTTTCATATTTTTAGGGCCTCTCCAAGCCTGCATGAGAGCTCTTTTCTTCTTGGGAATAGGATGAGCCCAGCTTTGGACTGGACAGGAGTAACAAGTCACCTCTGTAAGCACATCCCTCAAGAAAGCTGGTACTGTGTAGAGCACCTTGGTTTAGCTACTGAAAAAAGAGAAACAACCCAAAGGGAAGCATCATGCCAAGGATATGTCATGGGAACACTCCACCTGCCCCAAAGAGCTGTGACATGGATCCAGGGCTCTGGAGAATACTGTGAAGGGAGCTCCAGGCTGGTTTGTACGGGTCATTTTTGCATCCAGAGCAAGACAACAGCATTTGTGGTGCTGAGCAAAAGCAGTTTTGTTTTCTTGGTCTCTGCCCTATACCTTGAAGGTGCACTGTAGTCAGAGAAGCTTTCAAATCTCTGTCCTTCACCCTCTTTCCTTGGGAAGATCTGTGCTTTTTCAGTCACTGGGGAGATGATTTTCCTTCTTTCCTGTTTTGCTTATTATAGCTTCTGTTATTTGATGTTATCAGAGGATAGGGGATTGACATGTTTGAGTTTGTTATAATTTTTTCTTGAATTCCATGTTTTTTTCTTCTTTAGGATACATTGATTATTGATATGGCAAAAAGACTTGTCTATTTTCTCATTTGTTCATCATTTAAATTTCCAGGTGTCCAGAGACATTTGTGCCCAAGAGAAAAAAGAGAATCCCAGCTACAATCACACAGAAATGTGAATACTGCAGCTAAAATATAGTCTAGGTGGATGGTGGGGATTGATTGTTCCATCTCACTCCCCACAACAAACCAGGACTCTGGCTTTTGTTTCTAGATGCTCTGATCCCTCTTCCTCTGTTACAAAGATACAAAACAAAATAATTGTGTCTTAAGGCTGCCAGCTTCTTATTCCCTATCCCTAACTAAATCCCCCTAATGTTCATGCTAAGGAACTGATTATAGGGTGTGCTGTTGGTTGGTGGTTTTTTCCCCCTTCTTACCATCTGTCTGCTGTGAATTCATCTGAAATCCCTGGCTTCACCAGCTAAAATGTTCTCAGCAATGCAGTTTTTTTCCTCTTCTAATTATCCTTTTAATTTTCTTCTGCTCAACTCCCACACCTCCTCCCCCTTACCAGATTGTTTATATTTTTCCAAAGAGCTTCTGAGAATTGCTTATCCTGCTCTTTTCACCCTTTTCCTGCTCCTTATTCCAGAAATTACTCTCTTGCACCCTCCCTTGCTGTGATCTTGCAGGAGTGAGTGTGGATCACAACCTTCATGACTGTTTCTGACAAATTGCCCCATGGAGAAATAATCTGTGATATTCAGAGTGCTTTCTTGTTACTCAGACCTCTCTGTTCTGCATTAGCAAGTGGGACAGATTCCAGTGATTATGAAGAGGTTTGGTACAAACGAATAGTACTTTATTTATGGAGACAAATGCTTCATCCAATGACATCACCAAACTCCACGAGAAGCTGCTGACTGGGAATTGACTCAAAACATGGCTCTAAAGTAGTATCTGAGAGGCTGGAAAAGTGCAGCCTGGAAAGAAATCATGGGGCTGGTCCTGGGAACAGGATATGTATGGAAGATTTAGTAATGAAACTATCTGTCATGTTCCTGGCCTGGGGGTTTGATCTGGGCATGGATGCAGACAACTAGCACAAGGAATAAGTGAGACTGAGGTGTCTGGCTCCAAAATCTCATTCCCATGACTTGTCTTTAGGTGTCATTCAAGACTGGTGACATTTTAGCTCTCCTGCCTCTTCAAATTTCCACAGCCTCAGCAGAGCCCTCTCTGAGCCCCTACCTCTTGTCCAAATGTCTAAAAGGGAGCAGGAAGGAGGCAGCACGAGGCTGGTGTCTCCTGAGGAGCTCCATGCAGTTTTCAGATCTTCCTTAACATGCAGTGACAGAACTGGGTTCCCCAAGAAGCTGTTGCTGGTGGTTTTATGTAATATCCAACTCCATAAACACATTTGTAGATATCTATAAAAAGCTTTTGCTGAAGTGTCTGCATATGAACTTCTATGCACTTCATGTAACATATATAGAACACAGTCCATGTGAGGTATTCGTAACAAATGCACTGTCAGTAGTACAGAAATAACCATATTAATTTAATATAATAATATATGTTTTACATAATACTGTTGTGGTTTAACCCCAGCTGGCAGCACACAACCACTCGCTCCAGTCCTCCCCTGCTCCCTGTGGGATGGGAAAGAGAAACAGAAGAGTAAAAGTGAGAAAAGTTGTCAGTTGAGATAAGGACACATTAATAAGTAAGGCAAAAGCCATATGCAGAAGCAAAGCAGAACAAGGAATTCATTCACCACTTCCCAAGTTCAGGGGGTGTTCAGCTGTGCCCAGGGAAGCAGCTCTCCCTCACTCATAGCAGTTACTTGGGAAGACAAACCCCATCACTCCAAATCATTCCAGATCATTGAGTCCAACCATTAACCCAGCACTGCCAAGCCCATCACTAAACCACATCCCCAAGTACCACATATTCAGTGATTCCACCACTCCCCTGAGCCTTTCAAAAACAAAGACAAGGGTCTTGGCAACGGCATCTCTCAACTCTCCATTTCCTTAATTTGTATATCCTATGATCCCATGGGCTTGAACATGCTTCGTACCCACATCTTCCTCTGGAGAGGTCGATGATGCCTTCCCACAAAATCTGCTGGTGGGATCAGGGGTCTTGAAGGCCAGAGAACAGACTTTATGAGTGAATTTGGCAGAGTAGAAATGAAAGTTTGCTTTTCAAGTCTATCCACCTCATATTAAAATATTTCCTTCTAACAAACACTCAAACTATTGCAGTTAAGGGATATTTTATAGAATCACAGAATCATTACAGTTGAAAAAAACCTCTAAGATCATTGAGTCCAATCATCAACCCAGCACCACCACCATGTTCACTACTAAACCACATCCTCAAGTGCCAAACCCACAAGTTTTTTTAACACACCCAGGGGTGGCCACTCCATCACTTCCTGGGACAGCTTGTGTCAGTTCTTAACAACCCTTTCCATGAAGAAAATTTTTTCCTAATATCTAAGCTAACTCTCCCCTGGGAATACTTGAGGCCATTTCCTCTCATCCTGTCACTCGTTACCTGGGAAAGGAGACCAACCCCCACATCACCACAACCTCCTTTCAGGCTTGACATTAAATTATGTCTATCTAAGCTGCTGTGGTGAATCCTGAAAAGATAGTCCAGAGCTTTTCACTCTTTCTCATGCTGGTGTCCTCACCTCTACTCATTTTCCCTTGAGGCACCATGGTTCCCTGATAGCTGAACCATCCCTGTGATTCATGTGTCACTTTTTTTTGAACAGTAAGTTTTACCATTTGAAAAACATAAAGGACATAACTTTTTCAGACAGTTTTCTTTCATCAAAAACCAAACAAATCAATAGAAATAGACCAGCTCTCCTGGTGATATTTTCACTGTCCATTATGTTCAAGCTCAGGGGTGTTCTCTGAGGTTAAATTCACTCCTGTGAAAATGGAGAAGTGCAACAGGGACCTTGTTCTTGGTCAGCCAGTTGGAGACAAGAGGCCACAGGAAGTTTTGCAGCTGATAGACTGGCTTGAGCAGAAGAATGGAGGACAACAAGGAAGCCTTCAGACCTGGACCTCTTACATGAACAGAGAAATGCAGCTGAGGGGAAGAGATAGGCAAGATATGAGACACCAGCTCACAGTGGTGTCACAGATTCAGATTTTATTATAGCACAGCTACTGACCCTGAATCCTCCTGCCAGCCAGGGATGCTGCAGTATTGACTGTGCAGTCAGGTTTGCAGCAGAGCAAGGACCCTGACTGCACAGCTGATCAAACGAGCCATCAATCAAGTGACTCACTTTGTGTACTTAAACCTCCTGCTCAAAGTCAGGTTATAATTCATACAGCTGAACACCTCCCAGAGCAGCTGCCTTAAACTTAAGGCAAGAGATGCTAAAGGTAAAGCAGCTGAAAAATTAAATTGCCAGTTACTAATAATAAACAGGAGAACTCCTTCTCCTGACCTCCTTCAAAATGGCATCTCATAAAATCATAGAAATGAGGTTTTTAAACTCACTGGGGATTACCTTTATAGTAATGCAAGGAGGAACATTAGAAGATTACTGGAGTAAGAAATTGCTGACCACGCAAAGAGTGGGCAGTGAACATGGCTTTAAAAGGGACAGGACCAGCCAGGTGTGAAAGAGAGGCATTGTTTCCTTGTGTGACTCTGCACCAGCTGAAAACACTGGGGCTGGCTGGATCCAAGCTACATCTTGATTTGTTTTCCTACAAACAGGTTTGCAGTGCCACATGAGATGATTTGTCTGAACAACTGCACAAGGAATTCTGAAGTCAGACAGTACTTCACAGACTGACAGTCTTCAAGACCAGATACTAAAAGCCAGATTGTGAGACTTTAGGAGATCTCAAATGGTGCTGTCATGATCAGACATAATATCCATCTGTAATACAGATCTCTCAGGTTAGCTCAGGTGACTCCTTCCCCTTTCAGTCTGTGACTAGCAGAGGGGAAACCTTTGATGCAACACTGCTCTTGTGCACAGAGCATCTGCTGCTACGTTAGTTTAGGCAAATTGTGTTTAATGGAATAGGGGAGGAAATTACAGAAGTGTTGCAATTTAGATTCTGGAGTGTGATTCACATCTGGGGCGCAGACTTTGCATGTAAGTCATTGTGGTGTTTCTGTGCTCACCTCCTGTGCACAAAATGGGCATAGCTGCCTTTTCTCTGTTTTATAAAAGCGACCTGAAGTACGATGTGTTAATCAGGAGGAGAAGCTCTGACATCCAAATGGAAGGCATTGACATAGACATGTGATCTATGTGCAGTAATACCTTTTTTTTCAGGTCAGCTGTGTTAGGGTCTTAAATGGAATCCAGTTGTTATGAATAACACTATAACTAATATTCAGACAGCTCCCTAATGTTACATTCAGTAGGAACAAGGAAATAATGCCTTTCTGGAAAGAGCTTTTTACTTTCTTAAAAGACAAAAAGCTTAAATGTTTTCTCCATATATCCTTGTTTTCCAAGCTGCAAATCTTGTTTTTGGAGGAGCTGATGTGCTAAAGCACCTTAAAAATATGATAGAAGTATGCCAAGGCCTCTGAAAAGGTAGAATAAGCTACTTGTTAGCAGCTCTTTAAATAGACACCATTTGTGCAAATTGGGCTAGTGGAAGAATGTGGAAAAATTTGGCCTTTGTGTCCCAAAAGTGACCATAAGGGAACAATTAGATATCAGGATGCTGGTTTCAATTGTTGTACTTATATAGATTTTAAGTCAAATTTACAGAAGTAGTTTATCTGCTGACATCATTGCAATGAACAGTACAAAACTGAAGTGTCAGAATATAAGGCAGACCCCATAAATTGGTCCTAACTGCTGCCCCTAGGAATATATATCTTTATGTCTTTCTAAAGCTACTGTGGAAGCTGATGAAGCAGATGTTTTAATTGGAACAATGTTCAATATTTTGTTCACTACTTGGAGACTTCTCCTCTGACATAGCAGAGTCCAGAGATATTCAGGGATGCCTTTGTTACTTCCCCAGAAGCCTCCCTTCCTCATAGGATTCCTCTCTGCTACAGAGAGTCTGTGAAAGGGAAGGCTTAGAATTGGGTCAGTCCTTAAGATCCATGTCATGGAATCATAGAACCATTGGTTGGAAAAGCCCCCTAAAATCCAACCATCAGCACAGAACTGCCCACCACTGAACCACATCCCTCGGTGACACATCTTCACATCTTTGGATATCTCCAGGGATGGTGACTCCACCATTGCTCTGGGCAGCTTCTTCCAATGCTTGACAACCCTTTCAGTGAAGAGAATTTCCTAATATCCAATAAAATAATTGTGAGGCTGTTTCCTCTTGCTTTTGAAATATGAAGGATTGTCTTGAACACCTTTGTTTTGGTTCCCTGTTCACTCACAGACTTCCTTTGTCTTTGGTGAGGACAGCAGATCATTAGGAGCAGGACCTGGAAAACTGCACTTCAGGTACAGCTTCTCCCTTGTCTGGCCAGAGGCCCTGCTACTGTGCAGCACCCCAAAAATTCCTGTGTGACCTCACTCATGTCTCTTCCAGCTGTGATGTAACACATGCTGCCTGTATTCCTGTGGTAGCATTGGAAAATGCACAAATAAACACAAAGGAAAGAGAGAAAAAGACAATTGCTCCCTAGGGGACTTTTATTCAAGGGAAAACAAGGCAAAGATTTTGGTGGCTCACCTTGTATCATATTTTTCTCCAACATAAGAAAGGTGTACTATATCAGGACTGCATGTATATTTAAAGTGTTGGCAGGTACTGGTTCCAAAAGCTGGCTTTTAAGAATTGGGGGTCATATCAAATCCTATCACTATGTCAACACTGGATTGCCAACTGTCATGAAATATTGAAACCTAGCAAAAAAGAAAACCTACCAAAATTGTCTGCCAATAAAATCAGAAGAGGAAATAAAATGAATGTCAGTAAAGGCTTTAAGATAGTTTCAGAGAAAAAAAGATTTTTTTTACTCTTAATATTGTCTTAGTTCCCAAACTCAATTCATATTTTAATAAGTAATTTGGACTTATTGGCTTTTTAATAGTTTGTACAATAGATTCAGCACAAACAAGCTATTCAGCACTCCATTGTAAAGACAGGTGGGAATCCCAAATTGCTTTAAGAACATAATTTCCTGATATGAAGAAGCATTTTTAATGTTTTAGATGTATTTATTGTGCGTTTATAGTACGAAATTTTATTAAGAAAAAAGTTGGGAGAGTGAAAAACAAAATGCAAATTTTCCCCCTAGGTTTGTTGTTGATGTTTGGTTCTCTAGGCCAGAATCTTCCTTCTTGCTTCTGTGAGCAGATCAGCAAAACTCAGTGCAGATGCACAGGTGTAAAGCCAGTGCAAAGATTTTCTGTGCTGTGCTGTGATCCTGCTTCTCACCTCCTTTTCCTATAAAAGCCCAAGATTTTGATGTAAAATCTAAAAGCTGTTCAGCAGTAATTATATTTTGCTTTTGCATCATGCTTTCCATAAGGCTCTTCCTGTGTCAACCTCCATTTCATGAAAGGACAGATCTCATAGGAAGATCAAGGGATTTTTTTCAGACATCCTTAGAGGACTTGAGAGCAAAATTTCCATGGAAAGTGCACTAGACATTCATCTCCCGTGCTAGTAGGAATTGCAGATCGTTTTTGGAAAGGGTTTTTTCTCCCAAATGTGAATTCCAAGAAGCCCTTCGCTCATGGTGAAACCTTTTATGGCTGTCAAAATTAGGCAGCAGCATTCCTTGAATGCTTTAGGGATACAATTCAAAATTCAAGCCATTTGAAACACGGAAGCCAATGTCTCTGCTAACAAGCTGGCCATGGAGAGAGCTTGTACACCACAGATTGTGTATGTGGGGCTAAATTCCCTTCTCCAAAACATGTGTCTGCATCCAAACTGCTTCTTGGTTCATGCTGTTTCCTGGACCAGCCTGACCATTTTCTGTGAAAATGGAGAATGAAGGAAAATACAAGTTTGTGTTTCAAACAACTCTGGGGCCCCAGTCTTGTTCTGTTCTGGTCCTGCTTGTTTAATTAATCAGGATGTAGCCAAAGAGACAGATTGGGAATTAAAAGCACAGATGAAGATGAAATTATTCGAGTTCCATCTACTAAAATATCAAGCAGCCTTCTGAGCACTGACCAGGCACCTTGTGCCTAAACCAATAGTGAAAAACTAGGGACCATTTTCAGCTCGTGGAGAAATTTTACTTTTACTCCCAGGAAAATATTCTGTTAGAAGATGAGGATATTTGTGTAAAAAAGAAAAGTTCAGTTCTTGTGTGCAGTCTGAAACCCCTCCATCATTAGGAACACTGCATCTTACAAGAAGAGGGTGATGACAGACCCAGAGCAAACATAGATGCTCTGCTCCAGCTGTGCTGTAGTAATCTGGATCTCAGATCAAAGCCAGACCAGCTGTAAATCCTTGGAGCTACCACAGCTCTGTTACTTACACAGCAAAACAGAAAACCAAAGAAGACAGAATAATGAAATTATAGAATCACAAAATGGTAGGAGCTGGAAAGGATCTTAGAGATCATCCAGGAGCAGGGACACCTTCCACTAGACCAGGTTACTCAGAGCCCTATTCAGCCTGGCCTCGGAAACCTCCAGGGATGGGAAGTCCACAGTCTCCCTGAGAAATATGCTCAGAGTGATACAATAATTTATTTGAGGTCTAATCCCAAGTTGCTAGCACAGTAGGAAAAATAATTCTGATCTCCTGTTTCCAGATGATCATGTTGCTAGATGGCTTTATTCATAGCATGCAATAGCATGCTGTTTTAGGCAGATCAAATCTCAGTGTGAAAAAAAAGGACCATTTTTCTTTCCTTGTCCAGGCAGGGGCCATGCTATTACAGCTTGGAAAGAAAAAGCTTAAAATAATCCCCAAATAATGTTTTCAGAAAAAAATGTTTTTTAGTGAAATCCCCATACTTCCACCTGTGGCACACAGAGATTACAGATGTGTCTCCTGGAGAAACTGAAATTTGTCTTATAGTTAACCAATCAGTCTACTGCAGTTCTAGGTCAGGTTTTTTTGTTGGTTTTTTTTTTTGTTTGTTTGTTTGGTTGGTTTTTTGTTTGGTTTTTTGTTTTGTTTTGTTTTTTGTTGTTTGTTGTTTGTTTTTGTTTTTGTTTTACCTACTTTGTGCTGTCTTACATGCGAGTGGAAACAACTCTTTTGGATAGTCTAAGAAATATGTGTTTCTTTTTCTCTAAGCCTGATTCCACCTGACTGTGTAACTATGGATTTCCTGTGTGTGTGCTGTCTTGGTTTTCAACAAGCATTGTGTCTTGTGCTGACAATGAAGCCATCTCAGAAGGTGAGCTCACAGATAGCCTCAGGTGGGATATTCTTGACTCCTCTTGTATACAGAGCTAAAAAATCTTTTCAAACTCAATCCACTCTCCTGTCAGTTGCAGCATTCCCCCTTACCCCTAGTTCCCAGCCTCAGTGTCCTAATTTCCTCCCTGACTGATTGCATGAATCTTTTTTCCTTCTGCTGCTCTTGTTGCTGTCATTGTTACCCTTGTTATTTGGGGAAGTGTTCTGCAGCTCTGTTAAGCATCCTGGAGCCAAAGAAAAATGTGTTAGGAAGTCATAATGATGGGGAGGGATTCAGTGGGGACATCTGCTGACAATCCTGTTAGGTCAGCAGCCCATGGCATTGACAGCCTGATAGTCCTAGGACCTAAAAAACTGCAATACTGGAAAGCTGACAACTTCTGCTGCCAGGAATCTGAGGATCACTTGTCATAGCAAATGCAGGCACAGCTCCCGAGCAGTCAGGGTGAAAGCTGAGCCTGGAAGGCTCTGTGTACCTTCACCTGCTGCTGTGGAAGATGCAAATTGAAAAGGATCAGACTGTAGAGGGGCTGGTCTGTTTTGTTCTGAGCCCACATCTGTGTCCAGCACTGGACTCCCCTTTGCAAGAAAGACTTTGCAAAGCCCCACAGAGACAGCTGAGCCTGAAGCTGGTGAGCAGAGGCTGAGGGGGCCCAGAGAAGCTGTGAAATCTCACCTTGGTCAGGTAAAAAATCAAATGCATGAGATGTTGAGCAATATTATTTTAGCTGACCTTTCTTTGAGAAAGGCAGTGAGCCAGGTGGCCTTCAGAGCTCGTTTCCAGCCTTGATTATCCTGTGCTTCTGCCCACCATGAGGAATTGTTATTCCAGAGTTCTAATAAAAACTCTGTGTGACACTGATCAGTTTTATGTTTTTGGACAAAGTTAAAAAAAGAAAGAAAAGGGCTTGGAAAGATTAATGGTTAAAGCTACTCATCAATTAATGGAAACCATTAACAAACAAGTGTTCTATGGACAACAAAAGGGAACAAAAATTTGTCAGGTGTAAGCAAAAATGCACTATAATTAATTATTTTGGAAAAATAGAAGAATTTCAGGGGACTCAAAGTGGCAAGTATTGATAGATAAATAAGTTAATTGAAAACTTTTGTTTCCAAAATCATCAAAATAGGTTTGGTTGGTTGGTGGGTTGGTGGTTTTTTTGTTGTTGTTGTGTTTTTTTGGGTTTTTTAGCAACTTAAAATTTGAACTTGTGACTTAGAATTCAGTTTTTCTGAGAGAAGGCTCCAGTTCAATTTTTTCCATAATTCTTCTAATATATAATGTCAGAAAAAATCTGTATATACTAAGACGTAGAAGAAAAGTTTTTTGATGTCACATTATGTGACTACAGAGGATTTTCAGGAATCTCTGAGCAAGCAACACCAAACACTTTTAGGGATGTACTTTGTGAACCAGTAGAGCAAGACTTCACTCACCCAGTAGAGCCATGCCCTTCCCTATTGCCAAAGACTAAAGTTGCCTCTTTGTTCCACTATAGATTGTGACCATTTTTTATCTTCTGAATCTCCAGCCTTAGAGTGAAATTTGTCAGGTTTATTGTCTGCCAGAAGGTCACCTTCAAAGTAAGTCCAGCTATTTTTTATATAAAATACATATTAGATAAGAAACAAGCATCTCCTTTGGCCATCTTCTTTTCCTCCCACCACCATTTATTCTTATCCAAACATTTTGATTTAATCTACATGTGTGCCTGATGGAATAACTCTTTGATTGAAGCTGGACACTTTTTGTTTTGTTTGTCCTTCCTCCATTAAGCTAAGGACAATCTGCCTCTATTTTTGCTGCTTCTGAGCTTCTCCCTTTCAGTTCTTGCTGAAATATATCTCTGATCCCTGCATGGCAATTGGGGTAGTTTAGACTTCAGAATGGACTGCTCCCAGAAGAGTCCTAAAAAGCCCTCAGGGTCCACCTATTTGTGACATCCATCACTTGCTGGTGAGGTGGCATATGCAGGGCCTCAGCTAATGCATGGGTCTGGTGACTCTGAAAAGGCTGAACACAGACTGCAGATGGCTCTGCCTGGATTAACAGATGCAAATGGGATCACTTTACAGGTTGCAATAAAATGTCTGTTACAGAACACCACTGCACCTACTTTTTGTATGGTTGGCATGGCCTCGTCTCATTTCTGTGCAGGGAAATCAGGGAATCTCTAAGGCTGCTGCTGCAAAATGCTCTAAAATCCCATACCAGCAGTTCCACGTGGAGAGACAGGGTAAAAAGACATGTAGCATCTCAGGGCTGTAGAGGATATGTTCAACTTGGGAGACAGTCATTAGAGTGGGAATGCTTCACAAAGATCTCCTGCCCTTGGAGTCTTCAAGGTGTCTTTGGAGTCAGACCAAGCCCTCAGCCTTTAACCAGTTAAGTCTGACAGTGACTGGCAACCAGAAATTGAAAAAAAACAGATGGAAGAAGCCTTTCCACATGAGACCCAGCAAGTCACTGAAAGGAAGAAGGACCTGTCTTCCTCAGGGTGCACAAGCTGGAGGTCTGATGAAAAGCTGCATGAAGCACGGACTGAGGCTGCAAGAGCTGTCTTGCCTTTTTGTGTTGCTTTGGATGATGAAGTAAATGACCTTTAAAGACCCTTCCAACCCAAACCATCCTATGATTCTGTGAAGAAAGCATTCCCAGCTGCAAGCCCTGCTGTCTGTAAGCATAGCTCTCCTGTTTGTTCAGGCATCTGGGCGTGTGTGCATGTGTACACATCTGTAGAGAAAGGCAAAAGGAGAATTCGTGTTGTAACAGATGAAACACGGGAAGAAATCAGAAAGGTGGTGCATGTAAGGGGTGTTAGCTACCCTGTCACTGGAATCTAAAGCAAGCTCAGACCAAAAGGTCAGTAGAGTTTCTAAAGATGTTAAGAACTTCTAGCACAAGTGGCTGGTGCTGCAGATACTTCTGGTTTCCTATCTTTGTTGCAAAGGGAAACGATGCAGTGAAGAACAATTCTTTCCTGCAGTAAGAAAAATAGCTTTGCCAAAGGAAATAGGGACATACTGCTATTCAGACTGCCTAATGACATAAGATAATGTTCAAATTCAGATCAGTGATGCTTGGTCAGAAAAAGGCAGAAAAAGGCATCTTCCCTTGATGTCTTACCCGTACAAGTGAGCAGCCAAATAATTCACATACCAGTCAGTGAAGTAGATCTAACAGAGGGTTTCAAAGGTATTTTTAACCACCTCTACTATGAGTTACCACCTTCCAGGCCTGCCTGGTGAATTGCTGAGTCTGAAGGAGCAGCACTGTGCCCTCATCCACTGATCCAAAGCTCTGACCTTGATGTAGTGAAATAATGATGGGACCAATGCCTTTTTTTTTTGTGAACTATTTTATACAAAAAGCTTATCCCTGCATAGCCTTTGGAGCAGCTGAAGTCACTGTGGTTACTCCCTTAACTACACAATTTCATAGTAAATTGTACAAAACATAGTAAAAGAAAACCACTCGAGACTGAACTCCTGCTAGAGAGTGATGGTGCAGTCCCATGACTTTCCTTACCTGGAATCACTACAGATCATCCCATGAGGCAGCCCAATTATTGACTTCACTTTGAAGGATTTCTTGGAAGCACAGGCTTTTTCTTTTAGTTCTGCTCCTATGCTAGTAACCAAAAAAAATCCATGAAGGAAATCAATGTGAATTAAAAATGTTAACTCCCAGTTATTATAAAGGGAATGAAGATAATACAGTGAGCTGGGTACCTTAATTGTATATCTTTCAGAGTGTTTGAAAAATATGGGTTTACTTGCTATACTTATTGCCTTTATTATCCAGTACAATTTGTAGTCAGAAATATATGAGAGTCAATTAAGGTTTTGAAGAAAAGTTTTCTTTTCTTTTCCAAACGAAAGTGTCATATATCATGAAATATCAACTCCAGTGTTAGACTAGCAGAAATTTACTGCATCATGTCCCTGCAGTGAAAATTTGCAGCTAGATTAATGTTCCTTTGGCTGGCATTAAATCAATTCCATACATATGCTCGTATTTTCACCAGTGACATTCTGCAATAGCTGATGTTTTGTAGGAGCTGTAAAGAAAAAAATCAGAAGATTCTGTTCAAGATTCATATATATGTATGCATATACAAGTGAACAGGATACTTCATGCTTCACTTGCTATGAAAAAGTCTTGAGTTTTTAAAGTCGGACAACTCTTTGTGTTTTTTGTGGCTATACACTGCTTATTATCAGCACACCTTCATGAAGCTGAGAAGCATCAGGGTTACATAGATCTAATCTGGATAGAATTGACATTTTCTTTTCTCCCCCACTTTATTGGAATTGCTCTTGTTATGAAACTTGCACGTCAGCAATTGACATATTGGGCTAAAACTGTCTTGTCTTCCTACCTAATGCTCACCACGCTGTGGCTGATTTCATCCTGGCTGGTTGTCAGGGGATCCCTGAGATAACAACACGCTCAGTGGCAAGACATGAACTGCCCAAAGAGATTCTGAATGTCTGTGGGGCTTTGCCTCCTGACCAGGGCACAACAATCTCCAAAAAGGTCATTTTTAATCCTGAATGCTCCTTCAGGCTGAGGAGAGCAGAGTCAGCTCATTCAGGATGCTCTCATGGAGCAACCACTGCAGCCCTGGGGACAGTGTCAGCCACCCAGGGCATAAGGAGTGTTTTGGGCAGCAGTGGCATCACCAAGACATCACTGGTAAAAAAAGCCAGTGGATTTTTCTCTTCTCAGTTACCTTTTGGCAGATAAAACCACACTGATTGCCTTGGCTGTCAATTGCTGAAACTGCCCTTCTTATGCTGAAAGGGTCTCTCACTGCTGCTTGACATGACTCCAGGCAATATGAGTCTTCAGGGAAAAAGCCATTTTCTCACCTAGAAAGTCTGGTCTGAAAAAGAAAACCTCATTTTATGTCACAGTAGTAAAGGAGTAAGTCTGATGGGTGGAAAAACCACTGAAAGTGAAAGGAGAACCAAGTCTAAGATTTGCAAGTAGATTTAATGTGGATTTGCAATTTCTGAATTTACTGGGATTTAGGGATTTACAGGCTTTCAAGTACAGGTACATTGTGTGCTGGGACACCCTAGGATGTAGAGATAATGTAGCAAAGACAGATAAAAATATGGATATCTCTAAATATGCCCAGGGAAAAAAATATTCTTTTTCCAGCAATACTGGGTGTAATGAGGGACCTGTGAAGGATTCTGAGTTCTCTTGGAGTGAAAATTAGTGGAAAGTGCTGATCCTGAAAGCCAGCCTCAGGGTGCCTGGGAGCTGATGTAGCCCCTTTATTTTTTTATGATCATTCTGTAGTATCTAGCATCTCACAGGCATCTCCAGCTCTTAGGGAGATGGGAAACACTCATTGTATTTTAGTGGAAGGAACAGAAATATAGAGAAGATTACCAGAAAAAAAAATCTTCTGGCATTAATATCCAGGGCTCCAGGTTATCAGACACAATCCTGAGGTGTTTTGACTTTCCTTGTGTTTCTAAATTTTATGGCAGAAGGACTCTAGCTTGGGAGACCAATCCTTTCTGCACAGGGAAAAATTGGTGGGTAAGGTTTCCTTGGGATGCTGCTCAATGCTGATGTATTATTTGTGTTTTTTTCATGTTACTAAATCATGTATAAAGTCTGTCACTAATCTGGATAACAAACTCGAGCTGCCTGAATGCCTGAATTTGCACACAGTATTCTCTCTCTCTCTGTATTTTTAGCTGTGTTGTTAATATCAGATAAAGCTGTATTTCTAAGAGGCATCCAGAAACAGGGGCATCCTTCAGTTTTCTCCAAAGAAGGGATTAAGTTTAATTCCCTGGTTTCATATGTCCTTTGTCACTTATTTCTTAACCCTTTGTCCTGTTGTGATAAGTTTTGACAGCACAGAATACAGTTGACATCTAATACTGGAAAGAGAAGTTTGGTTTTTTTCCTGACATGTGAGGAAGGAAAACTATAAATGAAGATAAACTAAACTAACAACGAAAATGACCCATGAAGCATTTATTATTTCAAGTTGCTTAAATGACTCAGATTTGGTCAGCAGCATTGAGCATAAAGAGAGGCCTCTCACATATATATTTATCATGACAAATCAAAATTATCCCAACAGAGGTGTTATGGGTATAGTTCTTTAGTAATACATGTATCTTGGGGTTTGCTTTCCCCCTTCCCCCAGTTAATGTATAATTTTCAGTACAAGGTGAGCTATGGACTAGAAGAATCATAAATGAAAATCTAACTACAGAAATCCTCAATGATCTCTGTAGACCTCAATGACAGCCCTGGAAGACAGCTGATTGTTAAATATCTTCCAGTCTTGTGCATCCAGCAGCCATTGCCCTGGCTCACACACCTCCACCTGCTTTCTTGTTTTTAGGAAGGATGTCACATTTTCCACGTAGGTGACTGACCCTCTAAAACCAGATATAAGCTGAGTAAGAATTTAATTTCTTCAATTTCTGATTTGGAATCTGTGCAAGGTGTTTTATCCATTGATTCTTTAGCCCTTTTGTGCTTTCAGGTTAGTTGTTTTTTATATTTGTAATATAGGTTATATGATATATATATATATATATATATATAGTATAGGAAAAGAAAATCTGAGCATCATAATAGTTTCAGGCTTTGTTCTTGAAGTGTTCAATTTTTTATCTTCTGTGCTACTTCTTGGGGTTTATTTTTTGCTTATGTATGCACATGCATGCATTATCCATACACATGCTTCTCTATCATCCCAATTGCCTACCCTGCCTTTTTTATAAATCACTTTTTAAAATTACTGACTATTCTCTGTGTCATACGTAATTTAATACAATATTTATAATCATGCTAAAATGAACAATCACGCAGTGCTGCTCCATGCATAGTTTGAAGCAATTTTCATAAATAAGGATTTAATAAAAAACAGGTTTCATTTTTTACACTCTAATTAAAAATTAAGAAGAAACAAAATAAAAAAAGAGCAATAAAAATGGACTGAATTCTTCTCTAAATTGCATACACTAACCTGATTGGATTTACTGGATATATTTTAATTTAGAATGTGTATAAGAGAGAAAAGCAGAGCTTGGAGTAGCCATTCCTGAAATGGAGAGTTAGCTGTAATAACAGGGTAGTAATTAAGGACTGCCTCTAGCATGCTCCTTTGAAGGAGCTCATGTGCCTTTGCTCACTCTTTGAGAGTGTTACCTGAAAATTCATTAAACTCCAAGTTTCAGGTTTAGCAAGGCAGCCAACAGATCAGCAGACACCAGGGAAATATTTGTCACTGCTGATTTATTGTAGCTCAGCTGACTGATCAGAGGGGGTTGTGGTGTCCTGGCTGTGGTGACCCCACATCATTTTCTGGAGTCCTCGTTTTGTACTTCCCTACCTTTGCCCTGCTCTGTTGCATGATCTGTACTGGGAATTTGATCCATCATGGACTTCTCATCCACAAGGAGCTCATTCTCACCCTCTGGAAACAAGAGTGTCGTGGTGCAGATGGGACATTCCAAGGTCAAAGCTCAAATTCTGATTGCTGCTCAGATGGCTTTCTCATAAATAATGTGGAATATGCACAAGGAGCTAGAAGGTTAAATTGGAATGGGAAAATCCTTATCTCCACTATGGAAAATGTCCTGAAAAGGGCCACTGAGTCATCCTCACCTTTTCTTCTTCACTGTTGTTTGTCTTCTGCTGTGCCCAGCTCTGGTGCACCAACACAGGAAAGATGGAGACCTGTTGGAGCAAGTCCAGATGAGGCCAGGGAGATGCTCAGAGGGCTGGAGCACCTCTCCTGAGAGGCTGCAGCACTTGGGATTGTTGAGCCTGGAGAAGAGAAAGCATCAGAAAAAACTTATAGCACCTTGCAGTACCTAAAGGGGACCATAGGAGATCTGGAGAGGGACTTTTGACAAAGGCATGGAGTGGCAGGACAAGAGGAATGGCTTTAAGCTGAAGGAGGGTTGGAAAAGATGCAAGGAAGAAATTCTTCACTGTGGGGATGGTGAGGCACTGCAACAGCTTGCCCAAGAAGCTGTGGACACCCCAAGCCTAGAAATGTTCAAGGCCAGGCTGGATGTGGCTTTGAAAAACTGGTCTAGTGAAAGGTGTCCCTGCCCATGACAGGGGAGTTGGAACCAGATGATTTTTAAAGTCCCTTTCAACCCAAAAGCTTCTATGATTCTATGTGGCTTTTTCTGTTGCTTTGTGAAATCCACCTAGAGAGAGAATACTATAGTTTTCTGCATTTTCCCCCTAAATGAATTCTGCAGGTTTAATTTTAATAATTATAATAATAAATCTTTAAATAAAATATTTATTTCAGTTCCTTTCTCCTACTGGCTATTTCTTTGTGGTTTTGATTCGTTGTTTGTCATTTGTTAGAGACCAAGCTAATTTGTAAAAAGGAAATGGAAACTTTTTCTCTAAAATTCATTGTATTGCATATATTCAGCATTTCTAATGTTTTTTTCCATGTTCAGCCATAAGACACAAGACTTCTTTAGAGAGAAAAAAGAAAATTAAAACAGAGGAAATGTTTTATTTGAGCAGCAAGCACAAATCTTACCTGTAAACATCCTGAGATGGTTTCAGACATTCACACAGGTAAAGAGAGGTTGTTCATGTCACCTTCCTGTAATGAAATGAAGAGAGGAAACCTGGCAAATGAAACCAGTGGCATTGGTACTGGGTGATCTTTAAGGTCCCTATCAACTCAAACAATTCTTTGATTCTGTGACTATTATGGAACAATCAAGGGCAAACATGGGTAATAACACCTGAGAGGTATTCAGGATTGTTTTTAAATACATAATCCTTTTCTCTCATGAGAGAATGAGAAAAGCATAACCAAAAGAACCCAAACCCCAAACTTATTTTCACCTCCAAAACAGTCTGGTGTTGAGTGATTTTGGGCATATCTGAAGAAACCAAGGTTCATTGCTTCTCTGGAAGGAACAGATGAGTGTAAAATGCTGTTTGTATCCAATCCCTGAACCATTGAAAACAGCTCACAAGTCAGTGTGACTTGTTTGAATCTGAAAGGGTTACTTGTATATCTAAAATTGTCATTTGTCCAGTTCAGAGAAAAATCTTTCCTCACTGTGAGTAAAAGCCCACAATTTTCACACTGTGGAAGAAAATGACAGGGAGAGGGACTGGGCTATCTCACTTTTAGAAAACTAAAGTATTCCTTATGGGACAGCTCATCTCATAGGGAAGTGAAACACTTTTGATCTGCTAAATGCTTAAGAGTGAAAGTCTTCATCCTAAGGGAGAGAACGAAGTCTCTCATAAATTAAAATGTTCTCATCTGGATTATTAAATAGTTCCTCAATGGGAAAAGAATAAAATTAGAAACAGGACTTTTAGTGTGAAAACTGGGGGGAAGGGGGGTTATGAAACTGCTTTCTCTCTGGAACAATGAAAAAGGCTTTCCATGTTCTCAAGGCAATCACTCATGGTTAGTCCTCAAAGAACCTTGCAAATATTACTGAGGTGTTGAAATGCTGCATGCGAGAGAGGCAGGCAGTGTTTGGGCTGATGGAATTGAGCATCACAGAGGGAGCCTGGGGCCCATGGAGCTCAGAGTGACTGGCAGCTTGGAGGTTATGTGAGAGCTGTAATACCATTAAGGCTGAGAGGCTAAACACCTTCTGAGAGTGGTATTGAAGTCACTTATCCGCTTAATGCTTTTGCAAATGATGCTCATAATTTTGCAAGATGACTTCACCTGGATAAGAACTGGAGACAGCCGGAGACTGGGTGCAGCATAAAGGTTTTTCCTTAGTTAATTATTGTTAAAATGAAGGATTATAATAAGGAAGTCAGAATATAACCCTCCAAAGAGCACATTTGTTTATGCTTTATGCACCTACATATGCTAGCATTTATTATTTTCTGTTGCAAGCAAGCAATAATAATCCTGTGTCTGGCTTCATAAAATGTATGAATTTGCAAATATGTCTGTATCAATATATAGCAATGCAAAGTTGGCTGGAATTTGTTTGCATCTATCTGTATTTCTTCAGGCTAATCTCAGCTCCTATCCAATATAAACCTGTCAGGTTGTTTGTGTGCTAGGAGACCATTTATATTTCCACTTGTGCACAGTTAAATCATTGTTTCCAAAAAGTCCAACAACAATCACTTTCCAAAAAGAGTGTGTGTGTATGCCTCTGTCTTCCTTTAGCTCAGACAATACTGTGTTAGCAAATGGCCAAGAAAATTTGGGCACTCAGCATCAGAACTGTTCCATCATTAAAGTCTTTTAGACATATGCAGACACTGAGAGGCTGAGATCCAGTTTCTTGTTTGCTGAAGCCTTAATGAAATATGTTTTATGCTGACTCAGAAAAAGTTTTTACTAAAGCCTTGTGGGATTAGGGAAGGGGGCTAAAATCTAGTCTGATTATATCAGAATTGATTAAATGTGCTATAATCCTCATTCTCTGATGACATTTAACTGAATTTAGTTTCCCTGCACTACAGTTTAAAACAAAGTTCAAGGGCTTTGGGTAACTAAAGCCTCAGAATTACAGTCTCTCTCTGGCTCCTAAATATGAAGAAGTATGATATGAGAAAAAAATGGTAGATAGTATCAAAGTCACTATTTTGACAGTTTTATCACAGTACAAAGAACTGCTCAGGTTTCTGAGTGTTCACTGATAGGTATATCTCTCCTTTTTTTGCATTTTTCAAATTAGGTCAGCCTTTCAAAGCAAAAGTAGTCATTCTTTTCAGAGGCAGAGCACTATTTAAGTTGACTTTTCACAAGCAACTCAAGGTGTTTCATTGTTGTCTGGAATGTGACAGTAAAATCTTCTGCTAGCAATTTTTTTTGCTAGAAGAATCCCCAAATTCTAAAGATCTTATCAGTAAGAAAAGAAAAAAAAGTTAAAAATTCTAAGGTTTGAACTTCAATAAGCAGAGACATGCAACTTTGCTGCCTATAAAGCATTTTCCATTAAAGGGGTTTCAAAATCCAGGCAAGATTTTCCTCCTTCTCAATATAATATTTATATAATGAAGCCTGTCATGCCATCACTATGCCTGTCATCTGCAGGTTCAGTGGCTCTTCTGCAGAGGTGAGGTGGCAGCAGATACCTCAGGCTGGAGATGCAGCCAATTACACCCAGCAAGTTGAAACATGGCAGATCTTTAAAAGTGGATTTCTCCCACTTGTAGAAAAATTTATCTTTTGCTTATTAGGTGACTTTAGTACACCTAAGTCTGACTAAAACGTAAGGATTTTTTTTTAATTAATCCCCCTGGCAGCAAATGGAGCCATAGTGTTGCTTAAAATGTAGCTTGTGAGGAGCTTCTTTCCTTCTTTTTTATATGAAGAAACTTGGATTTTCCCCTCCTAACACAGTAGTGTTGATGAGCCATGAAAAGTAGGTCTCTGGATGATACAGATGCTTCTTCATTTTAAATTTAAACATAGGTGCTCTTTGCTCCACTCTAGGAAGACTGATAATATGTCATTTATTGATCTGTTTGGTCCAACAAATATCCCTGATCCCACTGGGCACAGCCCAGACATCCCTGTGCTTATCCTCTAGCAAGAAGATACTGGGACACAGAGAGCTGGGTTGTTCTTTCCTCCAAGGGGAGCTCTGTCCTATTACAGATAAATTTGAAAAGCTTCAACCCTGACAGCAGCAGATGAAACCTGTTGGTCCTGGCACGATGTGTCTTCCCATAATGGTGTGTGCGTGTGTATGTCCTATTAGAGGTAATAAGGGCTATGGATTGAGAGCAGATGCTCTTTAACCAATAACTGTCTCATACTATTATGTCTGGATTTATTTAAAAGCTGTTGTCTACCCATATCATGTGAGCATTAGAGTGCAGATTTCCACAACAAACCATTGAGAAAATAGCCAGTGCTGCTGATTATCACAGTGTAAGGATAAATTTCAGATCCATAAGGCTGACTTTTTCTCTGATGTTGACTTGACTGGTGTCAAACAAAGCCTTGAAGCACAAAAGATGTGTGTTCCCTTTTCAACAAAGCTGCAATTCAGAATTGTCTTGGATATGAGGAGGTGCACCTCAATGTTACATTGCACTTGGACTTGTGCATGGGTGGGGTTTTGACCAGAGTTAATAAAAAGGCAGAGGTTGGAGAAAGAAAAAAAATTAATCTGTAATAAGTTTGCTCTTGGGTTGAAAGTGCAACTTGGTGTGAGCTGGGTTTGCTCACTTTTCCATGTCAGTGTCATGAGGAATTGCTAAGCTCACTCTCCAGCTCAGGTCAGTCAGGGCAACAGGTTACAAAAGCCTCTGTGAGAACTCAGGGAAAAGTAATGGGAAATGCTGTGTTTCATAAAAAAAGGTAAAACAAGAGAGAAAGAGACATAGAAGGGAGAGTGTGCGTGAAAAAAACCAATAACAAAACACATTTACTGTGCAAGGGCAGCTCAGCATGGGCAGCTGATGTGAGTCAGGGGGAAGTAAGGGTTTTGTTATCACACACATTTTTCATCTCAGTCCTCATCTCTCCCTACAAGCAAAGGCAAATGGATAGGCTCTGTCTACATTGCACAGGCTTTCACATTTCCCCTTGAGCAGTGACTGCAGATCTCAAAACTTAGGGCTGCCCTGGGATCTGTCTCTTTTATAGGTTCCTGCCTTCTCTTCTTGAGACCGTGGATTTTGCCCTGATTTGCCACATGCAGAAGTGGCTAGATCTTTTAAAAAGCTACTTATGAATCATTAAATCCCCTCCCTCTATGCCACATGAAGTCTCATGATGTACAACATCTTCTGACATTTAGGCCAGAGTATATAACATTCTCAAACTCACTTTGAAAAATGCCTTTATTGCTGGTTCTTCACTGGCAGGTCATGAGGTTTCAGGTAATGTCAGCTAGTTTAGTGGGGAGAGCTGTCTGTGCTTTCTTACCACAGAGTCCTGGGATTATTTCCTACTGTAGGAGAAAAATTAATAGCAAGAGGGAAAGACTGCAACCTGCAAAATGCCTTATTTTACGTATTTACTTATTTACATAAAACTTGTACCACCAGATAGAAAACCTCAACATTGAACTTCTAATTAGAAGGCTCTTAGAAAGCCAGTCCTTATTTCCACAGCGATGCCAGCACAGATGGACACATTCACACACTGGGGTGACAGTCCCTAGAGGACAATCAGGATTCCACATCCTCTACCCAATACACAGGACTCAAACATGACACATCCCCTTCACAGACAAATCTTTTTTCTCTCTTAGGTGACCAGGAGCAAACTCTGAGGGGGAGCCCATTCTGTATGAATCTATAAGAAAATACCTTATTGTTCAGCCCCTGGCTTTATAGCAATTCAGAGTAATTCAGTGACAGTTGTCAGGAAAAATTCATTTTTTTCCACGCAGTTCCTTGATGTAAGTTCAAATGCATGGCTGACCTATACATTTTTAAGCAACCCTGTTTAAATCCTGGGACTGACTTTTTGCATAAAACTTTTTTTTTTTCTGAACATATATAATGTGCAGCAGAGGGTAAGTACATGTCAGTGGTTAAATTTACCGAACACTCCAGAGCAGCAGCAAAAACAACCTTTTTGGCTGGGTCTTTAGGTGAGCAAAGGAATGTTGCTCTGATGTTTCTGTCTGGTGTTTCAACCTTGCAGGGCTGTTTTCTGCAGCACAGATGTCTGAGCAGCCTCCCAAAGGCAGAGGTGAGCAATTCCTTAGGGGAAACAAGTCAGGCATTTAAGAGATGAAGAGTTGTTGAATTCACAATACTTCTGTCTGCTTTTCTAACCCAAACCCAGACTTAACAGATGGGTCCTAAGGTCTGTTTCATGACCCCCCATGCTGTCACCAAGATCAGAAATCCCTGCTGCAATTACTGCTAAGTTCCTTTGCTCTCATCTGTTGTGAGCGCTGACTCCCTGGGGAGAACATCGAAGTCAAGGAACTGAGTGAGGCTGACACTGGTAGTGAGCTCACAGGATGGACCCAAATATAATTTTTTTTGGGTGGGAGGAGGGGATAGATAACTTAATTTTTCCTTTCTTTTTCTTTTTAATTGTCTTTTCTGGCCTTTCCCAGCTTAAAGCAATTAACACGACAACAATCTGCTTAAAGAAAGGTCAATTTAAACAGAAAAAGAAATGGAAAGGGATGAGGTAGGTCACTTTGCTATGGACCCATTAGTAAACTGTGCAAAATGCAGAGCTCCAGAAAGCTTCCACCAGCAGCCCTTGATGTAAGGATGAGTGGTTCTATCTCCTCTTCTGCAATTGCAGTCTTTACTTCAGTTACATTATTCCTGCTCAGCCTGAATATGTTTTTCTATATTTCCCCTGTCTATTTTCTGAAGAGGCAATTGTTGTGAATGGTGGAGAAGGTTGAGTGCCTGACTGAAATAAAGGAAAATTAGTTTTTAAGGAGAGTAAATTGGATAGAATAGGACCCGTAAGGATAACAAGTTGGCGATAATTCAGTGTAGTCTTCCTGTTCTGCTCCTGTTTATTAAATATTCTTATTGACTTCTGCTTCTCAGTACTCTCTGTTCTAGTGTACTAAATTACAGTAACTGAATATTCTGTCTACATATGCTGACTGGTCATTTGAGAGATGAGTGCACTTAAGACAGAAATGTTTTCCTTTAGTCCTTGGATCCTTGAAATGCCTATTATAAAATGTACATCTGTGAGAAGGCACTTCTCCTTGCCAAATGAGATTTAATGCTGAAAAAGCTACAGAGCTAAATAAAATAATAAATTTTGAGGAGGAGCCTTCTTTTTGACTCACACTGTTATTTTCTAGCCAGTGCTAGAATTTTGTGTTAGGAATTAATGCCCCCATACCCATATTCTCCCTCCAATAAAAGAAGTCCTAATACAAATATACAAAGATCCAAATATATATACATATATATACCACAAAGCTTATTTTACCCTTGTTATGGTCTATTGATGGAGTTTCTTGAACTTCATACATTCTGGTTTCTGTTGTTTGAGGAGCAAGATGCTCTGAGTGTCAGCCTCTTTGGCAGTGAAGGGTAAACCATTCTGGGCTAAGAAATGTTGTCAAGTACAACCAGGAATTTAACCCTCATACTTAACTATTACTGTTTTCTCTGAAATAGTTTTAAAAGCACATTTAAAATTCTTTTGGATGATGCCTGGATGTGACAAGGGGAATAGCATAAGCCACTGACTGCTCTCAGTGTACACACAGGTGAGACCATCCTGTTCTTGTGTGAGAAGTTTTGCTCCATGGATTTATACCATGGTTTTGTGGCCAGACAACAGGTCTTGGTCAATTTTCTTTACTGCTGCAAAGTAGATAAAGTGTTCCAACTTTCTTCCCTTTTCAGAAGAAGGGGATAGGGAGAAATTCCAGTTCTCTCACTTCCCTAATTTACTTAGTTCAAGGCCAGGTTGGATGGGGCTCTGAGCAGACAGGTCTGGTGGAGAGCATCCCTGCCCCTGCTCACTGCCTTTCCACCCAGCCTGCCCCAATCCCAGGAGCCAGGGAATTTCCCAGGAATGTGCATCTTTGAGGTCCTCCCTTCTGATGAGGGAATTGAAGCCAGTTCTTCCAAGGGCCAGGCAGACATGTGACTATTAGGAGATTTTACAGCAGTGTGGAATTTTCTTAGTTGTAATTCTCTTTTTTGAAATTACTTTTATCTGATATGTTGGTTATTCCCTGAGAATACTTTTTCACAATAAACTCCCAGAGGAGAAAATGATGGGAAAAATGTCTACTTTCCTAATCTCAGTTAAGATTCTTTGTTAATCCAATGTTGAACTGCTCAACAAACTACACAGCAAAAAACAGAAGTGCTCCTCCATTTGCTAAGAGATAGAACTTGCAGGCTCGTGACATATTTGGCACTGAAAATAGTCACATTTATGAGCTTCAAGTGCCTCCAAATACAGATGGAAGAAGTACATTACTTTGGGAACATATTTAAAATTATTATGTATAAATATAAATTCTATCCCTCAATGCCCTCTTTTTGTAGAGCTGCCTTTATTCCCTTTATTAGTGATTGCAATTTGTCCTTGCTTCTCCTGGAAGACTGTTCTTTGTCTTCCATTGCTGAACTAAACATGTGCTCCATCTTGCTTAGCTGACTCTGCAGCAGAGGCTAAGCCTGCATCCAAAAGGGAATTCAGCATCCTCAAACTCAGCATTGACCATTGAGTGATTTGGAGGCAGCTGCTCAGCAAACATTCATCTTCCTGTCATTGATCTCTCTCTTCTATTCAGAGGATCAGTCTTTTAAACCAAATGCAAGACTCTCCCACTGAATTAAGCCCCAGACCCCAACATTTTCACAAAAGCCATGAGTATTTCCCTGCCTTAGAAATCCATAAAACATATGCAGTCTTTTATTAGGGGGCAAGGTAATTTTTCCGGTAGGAAGTAGAATCATACAATCATAATTTTTGGGTTGGAAACGACCTTAAAAGCTGATTTTGTTTCAAGCCCCCTGCCATGGGCAGGGACACTTTCCACTAGACCAGGCTGCTCAGAGTATCCAAATTGGCTTTGAACACTTCCAAGGATGGGGCAGCCACAGCTTCTCTGGGCAGCCTGTCCCAGTGTTTCACCACCCTCACAGTAAATAATTTCTTCCTCATATCTAGTTGAAATCTACCCTCATTCAGCTTTAAGCCATTAAGTCATCCAAGCAGTTACCATTAATGACAAGTAGTTAGTCTTTTTTTTTACAAGCTGTAAAATACAATAAATATATATTTTTTATATTTTAAATATTGCCATGTAATACCCTACACAAAATACTAAGCAGCACATTAGTAGCAACTTTATTAAAAATCCTAAATATATTTTATTGTAAGTTACTCTTTCACACAACCAGTTACAATTGCTCAAGTTTTACAAGTATGACTTCAGAAAACATCAGTAAATATGTTCCATGCATGTTATCAAATTTAGGCCAGTATTTCTCCTATATAAAAACAGAGTAACACAAAAGCCAATATTTCAAAACCTCTCTCTGATTTAATAAACTCAAAGCAAATTCAAATATATATAGTTACCTTGCAAAATTTTAATTTCCTTTTCAAGACTCAAATGCCTTGAAAAATAAAAAGAATAAAGAATATGGATCATACATAGTGGACCTTCCTCTAGATTGAACTATTTGACCTCCATATGTCCCCTTTCCTGAATTATTCTATATATGGAAATCCATTGAGTTCTTAAATGTCATGAGCCTGTGGGAAAGAAGTGAAAATTTGATAAGACCATTGGTTTTTCCAATGCCTATAGCTGCTGTTATTTTGTTATACCCTGTTAATTTTTCTGAGATGCTTCAGCTTCCTCTGTTTACTCTGAAAAATGATTCAAAGCAGAAGCTTTATAGAGATGCCAGCAGTTGGAACACAAAGAAAAAGGAGTATTACAAATCTATTCAGCAAGAGGATGGGGAAGCAAAAATCACGTTTTATTTCCTTTATTACCACTACAACTGTCTCTTTGTCTTATGTTAATTGTGAAAATGGAGATCTCCAGAACACAGGGAATAAGTGGAAATATTCCTATTGTCTTTAGTACACTCTTGACTTTGGCACAGTTTGGATGTCCACAGAAGGCAGGAGCATGTTTGTTGACAGGAACACATCCCTTCACCAAGTTTGCTAATGGTTTGTTAAATGTCACACTGTGCAGACCAGTTGACCTCTGTGCCTTCTTGTCCCCTGCTAAGACAGAAGCCATGCCAAGAAGGCATAACAAAGGTTAAATACTTGTCTTTAGCATGGAGGCTCTGAGACCCCCATGACCAACTGGTAGATTGTACTGAAGAATATTCTGCTTATTCTCCAGTGTTAGCAGCATGTCTGACCAGGGCTTCAGTGCCTGGTCACAGAAAATTCCTTTCTCTGTGCCTGTTCTCACCAGTTTTCCAAAGGGAACAGCAGCTTGTTCTCACTGTTCTGTTTCAGTCTTGCTTTTGAAACTTTTCCCATTGGCAGGAGAAAGGAGAGTGAAGAGATAAGATCAGTTTTGATGTGTTGGTCAGTCTATTTGTTCTGGAGAAATAAAGAATTATTGTGGACTTCCCAGCAGGTCTTATTAGCTTAGACTTGGCCATGTGGAGAAAGTACATATGCCTGTCACATTTTGCAGATGTCATGGCAAACCCCCCTCCAAATATTTTCTTAGGTCTGTCTAACTGTGCTTTTAGACACAGTTAGTCTGTGTTTTAGTTTTACTGCCAGGGTAAGGACTGGGGTGAAAATGTTGATTTTCCTACTCTTGTTATGTCTTATTCATGTGGTGAGGGTGGCCTGCAGGAAGTTTTAAAAAACCCTCTCTGTCCATGCCTCTGCTTAATTAACAAACTGAACAAAGTGGTAGATGAAGGAGGGACAGTGAAGGAAGGGCTGCTGCATTGCAAAGCCCTGACACAACAGGGATACAGCCAGCTGTACAGCAGAAGTCCTGCAAAGACTGAGAACATTTGGACATGGATTTCTAGGAAATAAATCTTTATTGTTAACCCTGATTTCTAGGAAATAAAGCTTTATCTGTTAACCCTGATTCTGTGTTTTCTCAACTTCAGGTTGTACAGTTATTTCCTAATCAAGTTGCAATAACTGAAGTAGTTATCATGTAAAGGTGTAGGTGGAAAAGATCCTCTCCTGAATTTATGCTTCTTTAACATTTCTTCTATGAAAGCAAGTATTTTATTTCAATATTTTATTTCAATGCCATTATTAGTTAGGTGATATTGATGCAATCACTGATGTGATCACAGATCAGTCTGACCCAAAGAAATTCTCTTAGTGAGACTATAATGTATTAAATCAGCAACCAGTTCCTGACAGCTGGTGAAGGAAAGTCAAGAAAAGGCATGGGTGATGTTTCTCCTGATATAATGTCCTAAACACCAGGAACCAGTATCCTGGGTACTTCTCTCTCGGAACACTGCATCTGTATAGTTATGTTTAAAGGTGTTGATAGACTTGGTTTCCAAGAATCTGTCAAATAACATTTTGACATATCTAGAATTGTGTTTCTATGAGTTCCATGTGCCCCATTATTTCACTTATCACAGACTCACAGAACCATTAAGGTTGGAAAAGACCTCCAAAATCATTGAGTCCAACCCTTGACTGAGCAGCACCTTGTCAAATAAACCACAGCACTAAATGCAACATCCAGTAATTTCTTGAACACCCCCAGGGATGGTGACTCCACTACTTCCCTGGCAGCTGCTTCCAAT
The DNA here is from genome assembly GCF_001522545.3 of Parus major. NCBI lineage: Eukaryota > Metazoa > Chordata > Aves > Passeriformes > Paridae > Parus > Parus major. The sequence continues at coordinate 144,387,739 of NC_031769.1, forward strand.
GCTTAACCACCATTTCATTGAGAAATTTCTTCAGGATATCCAGAATGATCTTCCTCTGGCATAGCTTGAGGCTATGCACTCTCATCCTGTCACTTGTTACTTGGGAGAAGAGCCCAACCCACCTTGTTACAGCCTCTTCTCAGGCAGTTGTAGAGCATGAGAAGGTCTTCCCTGAGCCTCCTTTCTTCCAGGCTGCACAACCCCAGCTCCTCCAGCTGCTCCTCATATGACTTATGCTCCTACTCCTTCTTGTTTTTAGGTTGTTAGAAAAAATACACGACCGTTTCCTATTTTCTTTCTCCAAAATTTCCAAAAATTATCTTTTTCATCATTGTGCTTCCCCTATCATTTGTTTTCAGACAAATTTTCTGTTTAGTATTTGTCCATATAGAAAATGGTACATCTCTCTAGTATATTTTTTCCCTTTTTGTATTTCTTCTAGTCCTAATATATTTATTTTTTTTTCTATATAGGAGTGAGAGTTAAGGTAGTATGTAAGATAAAGGACTATTAAGTTTCTATGTATTAGAATGACAATACTTTCTGGTTAATTCTCTGTGCTTTTCCTGCAAATCCTCCTGATAAGAATCAGCCTCTTTTCCAAAATAACAAGTAACAGGATGATGGGAAATGGCTTCTAGTTGTGCCAGGGCAGTTTAGATTGTATATTAATCAAATTTCTTCATTGAAAGGTTTGCCTAATGTTGGAACAGTCTCTCCAGAGAAGTGGAATTGCAATCCTCAGAGATATTTAAAATACACGTAGAACTGGTACTTAGAGATTTGTTTTAGTGGTGACTTGTTAGTGCTGGCTTGATAGCTGGACTTGATGATCTCAGAGGATTTTTCCAAATAAATGATTCCATAAGTCTGTTATTGTTGCTATTCTGTCTGCTCTTGAGGACTATGGAGGCATTTTCAAGATGTGAGTCTGTGTTATGAGGAGTCTGTGTTCAACCTCATTCTATGAAAACACAATATTTTTTTGTAATCTACATGCAGAAATAAAAGGGTGTCTTTTTATATAAAGGCATACGTGGGATAAAAAAGGGTAACAGAATCAAAAGGTGGGTTATGAGGTCTTACCTGATGGACTCTTTCTTGGAATTGAGAAGAGCCTTCTCTTTGAGAGGATTGGAGACCATCACTGAGTACAGTTCCAGGGTGATTCTTGCATTCTTTGGGTGTGGATATCTCTAGGAAACCCCCAATTTGAGACACATGTAATATGGGTAGGTCAGAATCTCCTATTAAGCAAAATACAACATTGTAAACTCAGCTGTACATAGGAGACAGGAAACAGTTTAAAGAAAATATGGGGTTTAAAACTGGGAAAAAACCAAACAAACCCCAAACCCAGTAAAAACCAGGACTTGTATTTTTTAATTGTTGTGTTCCAAAAAGTTTGCTTTCAGGTTATGGCTAATCTTGGAGTGGAGCTAATGGCACCTGTTCAAGATGCCAGGACAGAGGGTGTTGTTCAGGCAGGGATGAAGCTGTCCTTTATCAATAACTCCAGCACATTCAGTAAAAACAAGCTTATTCCATCTGTGCTGCATCCTGTCATTGCCTGAACAATGCTGAAAGGAAAATCCTACGGCCCACTTACTTCCTGCTCTTGACATATGCAGCGCCAAGAGAGTGAAGGCAGCACATGGTTGAAAAGAAAGACAAGAAATGAGGTAATGGCTGAGCATAGCACAGCTCTCCCATCTTGCTTACTCCTCCAGAGATGACAGAATAGATTCACCTGATGGTGACTCACTGCCAGGAAGGCCATGATGCTGTGATTTTTAGGTATTATCTTTTGCTCTGGTTATATGGCAAAGGGAAAATAAATGGCAGGTAGAAGCTTTTTGTTTCACAGTTCCAGAATCCCACATTAATGAGCAAAATCAACATATTTATTTAGTGATGGATCTGAGATGCAGAGGTGAGGAAACCCAGCCTTGTGCTTCTTATGAAATATCTCCTTATGGGTTTCTTACGAAAGTAAACAAAATCCTGGGCTGAATCAAAAGGAATGTGGGCAGCAGATGGAGGGAGAGGATTCTCCCACTCCTCTCTGCCCTTGTGAGATCCCACACAGAGTGCTGTGAACAGTTCTGGTGCCCCCAACATAAAAAGCACATGGAAATTGTCGGAGCAAGTCCAGAGGAGCACCATGAAGTTGATATTGGTAAGAGGACTGGAGCACCTCCCCCACAAATGCAGGCTGAGAAAGCTGGGACTGTTCAGCCTGGAGAAGAGGAGGTTCCAATGAGAATTCAGGGAGACCTTTCAGGATCTGAAGGGGCTGCAGGGAAGCCAGAGAGGGACTCTTAATCAGAAACTGTAGTGATAGGACATGGAGTAATGAGTACAAACTGAAAAAGGAGAAATTTATCCTTGATATTAGGAGGAAATTCTTTACTGTGAGGGTGGTGAGACACAGGATCCTGTGCCCCATCCCTGGAAAAGTCCAAGGCCAGGTTTGATAAGGCTTAAACAACCAGGTACAGTGGGAGGTGTCTCTGCAGGGGAGTTGGGACTGGATCATCCATAAGGTCCATTCCAGCCTCTTGACATTCTGTCATTCTGTGATTCTGTGATCATGCAACTGGGCACTCCAGCTTTGAGTGAGAAAGGGAGAAACAGACATCTGATATTCATGGGCCCAAATAAATTATTCATGGATTAGTAACAAGAACTGTGATGGAAGAAAACTGCATTACAGCAAGTGTGAGGAATAGCCATGTCTTACTTTTGCTCTCAAAGTCTGCTCACTGACTGCACTGACCCTTGCTCCAGCTCAAGGCAAGCTATTATAAAGTGTAGTTACTGTTTTTCCCCTTGCACTCTGAAACACTTGCTTTTTTGAGATTCTGGAAAGATTTCTCCAGCCTATCGTACTGGCACCATTCAAGAACGTGATGAAATTCTGGTATATTTGTCACAAATGAAGGGAAAAGAAATGCTTGTAGTCCAACACTCACTCATACCCATGCAGGCTGGCCCTCTGCCACTCTATCTAGAGCAGGGACTGGCATCTCAGCTGCACAACGTTGCATTCTTTGCTCTTTCTTCTGCAGAAAAAAAGTAAAAATAATAATAAAAAGGCATTTTATGGGCACCTAGGAGAGAATTTCATCATGCAAGTGGAGATAGAACCAGCACATTCCCATGAAAAGTCATCCTTTTCAATTCCCACCTCCAAATACCCTTCAGTTTCTGTATCCTCACTGGCAGCAGAGGTTGTGCAGCCCCTCACACAACTGAATGACCTGATGGATGCACCAGGCTTGGCACAGCCTGATCTCTGCAGGACAGTGGCTGTAAACTCACCAGCTTTCTGCACTCCTGTGTTTGCTGACAAGATGAACAGCTCACTGTGTTGAAAATCAGGAGCACCCACAGCAGGAAACTTCTTTGGCCAGTTCATTCCCCAGACACAAAGTAAATAAAAAAATTTTTATCCAGAAGAAAGTGGTGGGTTAGAATTATGTAGAGTTAATGGGGGAGATGTTCACTGAAGCCCCTGTGCAATAATTCCCCCACATAAGAAAAACGTCCAAACTAGGAGGGGTATTCAGATTGAGATCTTGTACTCTTCTGGAAGATCTGAATTTTATAAAAACCCCACCTGTTCTTCTCTTTCCTTAGAAACATCCTGGCAAACGCACATAAGCAGCTGCAGCTTCAAGGCTGTGGCTCCACAGCTCCTCACCCACCTCCAGTCGTGTCCCCAGTGGGAAGTAATTGCCTAATGAAGCCTCAGGGTGGTTGAAAACTAAAAGCACTTAAGGGCCAGAGCAGAAATTTCCTCAGAATTTCCTACTCTCCTGCTTCTGCCTCAGCTTGGAGGATAGTTTTGTGGACCCAGTTTTTAATCTCCCCTCAGACACTGTACAGGAAGCCCAGGTGTTTAATTCTGTGTGGTAGTTTGGCTGAGAGCCTTCAAAGACTTAAGTGCTGAGAATTTACCCTTCTTGCTTTTCTCTGACATGTCCTTTACAGCCTCTCCCCATTTTAGTGCCACAACAACTGATGATCTTCGATTATCTATGTGCTAAAATAAAGAATTCTCATTTTTCAGGAAAAAAATTGACAGCCAGAACTTCTGAGGACTGAGGAGCCTGGTGGTCTGGTAAAATCATGGAGTGAATTAAACACCCAGCCAGCAGTTCCCCTCTTTTCCCTCCTCCCTGTGGCACCCCATCTTAATAACAAAGGGCTTTGGCCTCTCACGTTAAATATGAGGAAATCTTTTGCATGGAAGGAAGTTACATTTTGGTTTCCTCAACTAAAGTGTGACTTTTATACATCTGATTATAGTTTTGTTTGAATCAGTTTGAGGTAAGTGCATGTTGTGGTCATAAGTGGCTGAATTGAGGGCCACAATTTTTTGAATCTTCTAAATGTATAAACAGGAACAGCAGCAGCAGCAACAACAATAAAACAACCAGAAGAACCAAAAACCTCTTTTAAAAATGTTGTCTCGTAATAAAACTAATCCCTTCCCCCTCAAGTGTAAGTTCTGGTTGAGGTTCAGGTCATACATGGCACCAGGTAACCCCTACTGAGGAAATCAGGGCTGCTGCAAATAAAATGCAGAATACAGAGATAATACGGTTTAATAGTCATATCAGCGATAATAGTAATGTCAAGGGAAAAATACAGTTTTAGGGAGGGACAAATAAACCTCAAGATCACACAGAATTTAGGGCAAAGGAAACTCTACCCTACATTTTGTTGATGGTAGTGTATCACTGTAGGAGGTGCTAAGTCTGGCTTTAAAGTGCCTGAAAATATAGAAAAGAACATACATCAGAATCTGCCCTCATTACAAACTGTGTTACTTCTCTGACTTTAGCAAAAGCAGAATATTGGTTTCTAAAAGCAGATTTTAGCCTCACAGATGACTCTGATCATATACAGTGCTATAAATTGCTAATGGGCATGTGGATTCTGTAAAGCAGGAAGGAATTGGGTGGAAAAGTGCTGTTTTCAAAAGAGCTTCTAAAAGAGGAGAGAAGTGAACATAATCAGGATTCCTTCAGAAATCCAAGGTCAGGCTGGGAGTAGAGTTTTGGAGAAAGAAATCAGAAGAGAATGAAAAGTTAGAAGGGTGAGAAGGGGAAGGCAGAGAGGGCTGAAAATGACAGTAGAAATGAAAAGGATGTTACAAAATGTTGATCATGTGGCAAGGGCTTCAGAAAACTCTTGTTCTCTGGCTAAGCCACTTTGCCTGTGGTCCCTTCACTGTTCTTAGCTGGGACCATCTCTCTATTTGTACAAACTTCAGCACAACAGGGCTCTGCTCTCTGTCCTCTTATATCTCCAGGCAGTGACATCACACAACTAATTAACAGCAGTAATAAATGATACTGTATTGGCTCTTAACCCTTGGAATTTATTTTTCTGTGGGCTGCATTAAAAAGAACAAAAATTTAAAAAAAAAAAAAAAAAAAGAGAAAGATTAATAATCCTCAGTCAGAGTAAACCTCTGAAGAGATGACACCATCTGGATGATTACTACTTGTTTCATTTGCACGTTGAACTCAGTACTCTTCCGGCACTAATTATTGCTTACCCTTTCCTTATTCCATGACTTCTGGGGCTCTGTGTGGGATATAAATAGCCAGACTAATGACATGCCTCATGTTGCTCAGGAGACCTCATGTTAGTTTACAGCATTTCTCTGATTATTACTTTTTTAATAGAGAGAAGATAAAATACTGGTCTCACAAGCGCAACATGAGAGCCTTAATTTGTTCACATTTTTCTCAGAGCTTGTGCATGATGAAATATTTATATGTTCCTCTCTGGCTGCAGCATTTTCAATGTGCTGGGTTGTTTATTGTTGTAGTTAAGGACTGATGGGGAAAGAAGTGCTGGAGCTGTCGGTGGCAGGGTATCCATGTCAAGTGTGAAAATAAAATGACCACAACCAAAGCAAACATAAATACAGATGGTGTTAAGGGCCTGACCTGTCCTTTACAGGTAGAGAATTTAATAATGTGTCAATTTGTGAAACATTTGTAGGGGAAGTTGCAGAGTCAAATGCTGTTCTTAGCACTGAAAGGCAAGACAAATATAAGGTCATTAAAATGGCTCGTAATGCTGACTAAAATAATGAGGTTTGTCATCTTACAGGGGTGTAACACAGGCTATCTGCAATGGCCAAGAGAGGAAATAAAGCCACAGCTTTTGGATGCTGCCTGGGATGCAGACACTGCTGATGGGATGCCCATCCTTGGCTAATCTAAATTGGACCTGGTGGCATTATCCTCTTTAAGGTTTCACCCCAGTGTGTTCCTTTCTAGCTGTAAATTTACAATTTACAAAAATCAGTAACTGATGAGGTTTGGTGTGGCATTTCCACTGCAGTGATGACATTTTGGTGGGTTAACTCATTGCCCTTGGGATGAGCTAATAGGCATTGATTGTTATTCACTCTTTGTTTGTATCAGGGCTAGCAAAGATTTCTCTCCCTGTACAAAGCGTGGGTTTAATAAAGATTTTAAGAACAGTATCATGGCATGTGAAGAATTGTATATTCTAGTTTAAAGACCAGACTGATAATCAAAAAAAGAATTAATATATTTCTCTCCTGCTGATTTTTACCATAATTCTCTTGTTTGACTGTTTTCTGGCCAACTCACTCTGCTCAGATCCCAGCCTAGTGCTATTCTGCTGCAAGTCTGCAGGTCTCTGCAAACACATTTTTAAACCATGGAGAACAGAGCAGAAAATCATTGTTCCTGACTTATAGCCAGAAATATTCTGTCCATCCTTGATTTACAGTTGCTCACAAGTACTGGGAAAACCTTGGCAGAAAACACTGGTGCTCTGTGGGATGTCCACCCCAAAACATCTGCGAGAGAATCTGAAATACACCTTAACATTGTGCTCAGGGGACACAGACAGAGATGAGTAGGTGCTAGGGAAAAAAAGCAAAAAGCAGCTGATATCTTTTGGTCAGGGCAGGATTTCAGCTGCTCATCTTGCCTGATTCATCGGTCTTCAAATTATCCAAACCCTATTATGAAAATTTAGGCTTACTGAAAGCAGGTTGAGATTCCTTAGCTATCTTTTGTAGTTCAGGATACTCAGAAGGCCACAACCCATTTTGAAATGTACAGTTGAACATATGTCATCAGAGATAGTCTGGGCTTGGGTTAAGATGGGGCAGGAATTTAGGGTGTCCATGGGGACTGAAAACACTCTATCAAAGTGTTTAAAGTAAAGGGGATAAACTTCTCTTTCCCTTCCACTGGGCTCTTTCCCCACTGACCTTGCTCTGTTGCTAGCCCAGATGAAAGTACTATTACACTTTTCTGCACTCCTTTGGGTCTCCAGTCCTTTATCTCCACTGAAGCCTCCACTTCCATGATGTCCAAGGACCGAGAAGTGAGGTAAGGAGGGGGAAGTCTCCTCACCACTTTCTCTTAACTTTTTGTTCACCCATGCAGTGCCAGCTGCAATCGTGGCCCTCTGTGATTCATAAACTATCCAATTCTTTTTTATATAAAACACACTCTCTTAAATCAAAGAATTTTGTTTCATTGCCTCCTGCTGCATGAAGGTCAAAGCCTAGTGGTGCATACTTCACTGATTCTTTATAACAGTGCGCTCTTCAAGATCGGTTTCATTTGCCATGTGTCAATGGTTTCCACTCCTGTCTTCATATAATTACAGGAAGGTGACTTGAACAACCCCTCTTCACCTCTGGGAATGTCTGAAACTATCTGTGGATGTCTAAAGGTAATTAAGATTTGAGCTTGCTGCTCATGTAAAAGTCTTTCTCTGTTTTGATTACCATTTTTTTTTCCTAAAGAACCCTTATGTCTTCTGGCTTAGCTTTTATAGCTGGGCATGGAAAAAATCAGTGTGTTAAAAAAGCTGAATATAGCAGATACAGTGAATTTGAGAAAGACATGCTTCCATGTCTTTTTCATTATTTATTTTGGCCCCTAACGAAGACAGACAAAAGAATAAAACCCACAAAGATAAATAATAAGGAACTGAAATAAGTCATTTAAATTAAGGATAATTATATGGGCTAATACAAATTCTTAGGAGGGAAAAGGCAGATTATAATATAATCTCTCTATTCAGAATTTAAGATTTTATGGATTTCAAATGCATGCAAAAAGCCACATAGAATCACAAAATGGTTTGGGTTGGAAGAGACATTAAAGATAATATTGTCCCAATAACCCTGACATGTAGAGGGACCCCTTCCACCAGACCAGGTTGTTCAAAGCCCCATCCAACCTGGCCGTGGACACTTCCAGGGATGAGGCATCCACAACATCTCTGGACAACTTGTGCCAGTTTCTTATCACCACCACAGCAAAGAAATTCTTATTAACAATCTAAATCTATCCTTTTTTGTTCTTAAAGCCCACCACTTTCATCCTATTCTTTTACTCAAGGATGTGGCAAAACTTCCATTGGTTTACTAGGTTGAAATTAAGGTTATGGCGAAAAAAACCCTAAACAATCTGCTCTTATTTGTAGTGTTTTTGTCTCTGATTATATTTAAAATAATATGCACATACAGGTACTATGTCCTGCCATAACACATATTAAAGTGTGTGCTGTAATAAACACAGCACATTATTGTTTGTATCAGAGTTGTATCAATTCATATTAATAAATTACATATCATATAATGCAATAAAAATATATGGAATATACAATACATATTGGAACACATGTAATACAATCCCATAATAGACAACAATTTTTCCAAATATCTCTTTTCTGATTATTATCAAACAAAAATATGATCAGGAGTTCATGTAGTGAAATAAATAAGAGATAAGGGTGTTCCTACTAAAACATATTAAATTTTAGCATGCAGAAATTTAAATATCATCACCAAATATCAAGAAAACATATAATGTATATTTGGGGCTACATAGAATAGGAAATGCCCCTTTTTTTCAGATTTGTTAATACTATCTACCTGCATGGGTCTGGCAGGAGAAGAGCCTCTGAATGAAAAAGCTGGGACACATTAAGACTAGATTGGACAAAACCCAAGCAAAAATTCTCTATCAAAAAATTGATGGAGTAGAGAATTTAAAAGGCTCTTTTGGTCTCTGACTATGTGCTATTTAGTGGCTTTGTAGCTGAGCTGTAGAGTTTAATATTTAATATTGAAATATTTTGAAAAATGTAATAGAAAAAGTATTGCTTTTGTATCTTGCTCAGCCTGGGATGGGAAAATGGCCGGCTCAGTGTAATGATGATTTTGCAGGACATCATTGTTTCTCTTTACACTAAGCAGAATCCCTGCCGTGGAGTAGAGGGGAGGAGCAGCCCAGCCAGCTGTGCTTTTACAATAGTCTGTGCCAGGTAGAGGTTTTTGGCCCCATGATGCTCCCAGCTAACCATTGAGGTTCTCTAGCAGTGACAAAATCTTGTAGAGGAATGGAAACTTCCAGAAGAAAGAGACTTACAGATTTGCTAGTAGGAAGAGTGAGGAAATGAATTTAAATAAGACAATATATATTCACATTATATGCAGAAAGGGACTTTGCATTGTATGCAGAGTGCCTCCAGTTTCTTCAGATAATTGCACTGACAGCTGAGATATAGAAAGAAGGAGCATGGCCAGACAGGTGTAATCCCTGATTTGCAGGTCCAGTCCTGGGCAGGATCTGCTTGCACACAAGACATGACTACAGATAATGCTGTCACTCTTTAATCATGTGCCATATTTCTATTAATCTTGCAAACAGCCAAAATCAGGGTACCCAGCATTCTTGCCCTCTAATATTTTTTATATAGGTTTCTTAAATACACTGTAAATGCTGCAAAGAACAGCCAAGGTACTCTCAAAATTCTTGTAGCAAGTGTATTTTCTTTCTAAAGGAGCAGGAAAATAATTTCCTAAATTTTATGGAAATCAACTGAAAGTGTTCCTCAATCTTGACATTTTATTGAAAAATGTGAAATGTTTTATATGTAGCAAGAATCTGTATTCTAGGAAAGCTTTGTTCAATTCCATATGCAAGAACTGGGCAGGACAGGGAAGGTTCCCCTTCCAGTGTGCTATAGAAGTGTCACCCATACTAAGAGAGAGGAGTAGAGAATAGGGTTGTGAGTGGCAATTAGTGAAACTAGTTGTTTCACTTTTGATTGATGCCAGTGATCAGAGCAGCAGGTGCTCACTCACAGGAGCCTACACACTTGGATAAGCCCAACAAACCTTCAAGACAATGGACAGTCTTTTGTAAAGGTATTACTTCTATTTTAGAAGGATTTTCTTTCTTTGTTTTGGTTGTTTGTGTGTTTTTTTCCCTCTATATTATTCAAATCCTTTCACTATTCCCAGAAATTTATTGTTTCCTTCCTTACTGAAGTTATTATTATTTACCCCAGTGACAAGCTCTCTTGAGGAGGGAAGTTATGTTCCAGAGTCAAGCAAGGTATAGGGAATGTTGGGTGTTTCACATCTCTTATCTTCAGTGCTGATACAACTAAAGATGAATGACCCGAGAAACCAGCAATGAGATTTCTCTGATCTGGGAAAGAATTTGACTTCAGTGGGAGCTGGTCTAAGCAATGGCAAGGCACAGGGATCACTCCCACTGGCAGGACAATCAAGCTGTTACTGGATCTGACATGAAAGGCTCTGTTGGGAGTAGCCAGACAGAGCCCACGTGTACCACATCCAGCAGCTCGTCCCACGCAGCTCAGTGAACAACCCTCAGCTGGTAATAAATGTTCTCTGAGCCTCTTGAGCTGGCATTTTAACATACTCCAGACTGCCACTTTTCAAGATGCTTGCTCTTAATCAATAGTACCTGCCTTTTCCAAAGGATTTGGAATAGGAGCCCGTTCTGTTTTCACTGCAAAAGCAAATGTGCAATAATATGGTGAGCTGCTCACACGTCAGGTGAATGCTGGGAAGAATGAACTGAGATCTAAGGATCCAGTACAAAGCACAGGCTCAGTCAAAAAATAAGTCTGCACAATATCCTAACCCAAGCAACATATAGAGAATATTGACATTAAGAGGGGCTGAGTCCAGCATTACAGATGAAAACATCTATCCTAATTTCATTGACTTCTAACTTATTTTCAAAGTATTGCACTTCTCTCTTCAGGTCTCTCTTTTGTCCTTGTTTCCTACTGCTTTCATCTTCTTCATGTGTGTATGATTGGCAAAAAAAGGAGGAGGTTTGAGAATAGCTAATGCTGAGCACTAGAAAACATCTAGAAAGCCTAAACACAAGCCCCAAAAAGCCCCTTGCCACCCAACCACTGCACAATAAATTGAGCTAATCATTCAGAGACTAATTTTAAAGAAGCTACATAATAAAGAAGAGTTCATTATGTGTCAGTAAAAAACATTAAGTATCCATGACCCAGGAGAAGAAAGAGAAATTGAATTTGACATCTGAATGAAAACTCTTAGAATAAAAACAATTAGAGCATTAATGTAAAAGGATTCAGCATTTTTTAATGTAATTGACCTTTGAAGCCCTATGAATCTATTTTACTCTTTTTTTTTCTTTTTTTTTTTTAAGATTGCAAAGCATCTCTAAGAGCCCATTTGGGAACATGACAATTTAGAAAATGGAAAATGCATTCCCTAGCCTGACTTTAGTGCATTTGCAGCCTCCCAGCATCACCTGTGAGATAACACTTCCCTGCTCCTGTTTTTCTGTTTCCCAAACTCAGACAGTTGCGTCCCCAGATACCATCTAGGAACCCTGGGTGTTTGTGCATCATTACTCTGTCTGCTTCACTCCCTCCCACCCCCAAATTGGATTAGGTCCATCATCCTTAAAGGCAAGGGATAGAACATGAATCATCCATTGCACTAACTTTGAGAAAACTATAAAGTGCTGTAGAGTTCCAGAAGTGGCTTTTAATAAATCCATCAGATCATACTCAGATGCAGCCTTATGTAATGGTTTCCACGGACAGTAAGTCTGATAATGAAACTGTAGATAATGAATAACAAGATCCTAGTAAGATGTTACAATAATGGAGGGTTTGGGCAGGCACTGTCAATCCTGGTGACACCTACTTATAATGTTTCATTAGTGCAAGTGTAGAAAAACATAAAGTAGAATACAAGTCCTTGATGTCTTCTCTGACAGTTTCTTAGTGCACTTAAGCATTAGGGTATACCTTAGTGCATTTTATCATTAAAAGCACTGGGATCAGTTTCTTCTGAGAGGCATAGTGGCACAAATAAAATGTTGATCATTCCAGTCGTTATTCCAAGATGTGGGTGATATTTCCCCTCTAGAAATTATTCAGCCTATGGCTTGAAAGTGAACAGGACTTCATCGTAGTGGAAAGGGACTGCAAAGTCAGAGGGCAAATTAATACTAACGAAATACCATGAGACATTGCTATTGCCAAGGGATCCAGGCAGAGCTCAAGGACTCCTTTCCTCTTTTGTTGATGAGTATTCACTGATGGGGCACAGCAGCCTCCACTTGTTCCCCTTGAGCATTTCTATTCAGACTTGTAATTATGCAGATTTCATTCAAGCTAATTACAAATAGAAGTTTCTAATATCTTTATTAGCATTTTATTTCAGTCCACCACACACACTGCTTTTTTCTCACCCCTCTTTTGCCTTGACCCTTTTGCTCAAGTGTCCTCTTGACACAGAGTCAAATGTCTGTTCCACCTTGTGATATTTCAGCTATCCCTATTCTGCATTTTACTGGGTGCTGTGCAGGGCAGAGACATCCAAGACACCTTTCCATGAGCTCATTGGAATGTTTGAGACAGCACAGCATAATGCACTGCATAAAGCAAATGAACCCAAATCCCTCTTTCACAAACCTTACTTGTTGTACATGTTTTTTCTTCTATTAAATCTGCAATTAATTTTGATATGTTTGAACCACCTTCCTGTGTATTTGCTTCTGTGTGTAAGAAAACAACTTTCTCACATCATCTGGTCATGTACAATGGGTCAAATTTTGTTTTTTACACTGTATAACAAGGCTGGAGCCTGTAAGGCTTAGTGAAAACAGTCTTAGCATTAAAGCCTGTGAAGAATTAAAGTGTACTGGACATCCACAGGCCTGTGAGTGACTTTGGATGGCCTGTGAGGACATCTAGGGGAATAACCAAAGAAGCAATATCTGTTTTGGATGAAAAACCTGTCTGGAAGATTCTGTCCCACAGTTTAGTCGAAACTAGAAACTATTAAAGCTGTTGATTTGGATTAGGTAGTTTCTGATGTTAGGACTGAAAGTCTTAAAGCTCTTTGTCCTGAAGAAGAAAAAAATTACCTTTCTTTAAACTTTTCACTGACCAAGATAATAATGATTTGATAGTTGTGTAAGAAAGGTGTCTGTTGGAGGAATGATGTTTTGCACAGGCAGATAGTGATAGGAAAGCCTGGATGGTTTTGAACTAAAGGAGAATAGATTTAAATTAGATGAGGTTAGGATGAAATTTTTACTGTGAGGGTGTGAGACACTGGAACAGGTTACCCAGGGAAGCTGTGGATGCCCCATCCCTGGAAGTGTTCAAAGACAGACTGGGTGGGGCTTGGAGCAACCTGGTCTAGTGGAAGGTGTCCCTGCTCATGGCAGGGGTGTTGGAACAAGATGATCTCAAAGATCCCTTCCAACCCAAATAATTTTGTAATTCTATGTGCCACCTGGAAAAGGAAGTGAGGTGGTTGCTCATCCATGACTTATTTTAAATCTAATGTAATGCTAAAGGCATGATGGCAGTGTGTCAATACTTAGGAAATGTTGCTCTGAATATATTCAGTACATTAGACTGAAGCAGGGTGTCCTGGGGGAATCACTGGAAACATTGCATCTCGAGACCACAGCCTGCAAACCATAATATTCCATAACATATTAAAAAGACTGTTGTAGTAATGAGGGAGAAGAAAATACGGTTCAATAATGCCTTTATCTTGATTAAAAAAAAATAAAAAAATGTTGTTCTAACATAAGAACTAGAAGAATAAGAATTTGATCAGATGGCAAGGTACTCTCACCTTAAAAAAAAAATAAATAAAAAAAAAATCCTTCCAGGAATTCGTTTTTCAGTATTCTTGACATGAATAATTCATAATTAATCTTATTCACATAAGTGAGAGGATTCATGATGTGCAGTCCTATTCATACAAGAAATGGAGTCATTTTAGCCAATGTAATTAGCTAAGAGTTCTTTGGAAGCCTGTATCAGCACCAAAAAATAAACCTGAATCTCTTGAACCTTGGTCTAGTTCCTTAAGTTTGGGAAAATATTCTCTTCTTTGTTTGAAGCTGACCCCTCTGATATGATGCAGTGGTCAAAGATAATGATTATTTTCCAGAAAGGAAAGAAGAAGATGTATAACAATTGTAGAATTTTCATCTCTTCTTTGTATCTGATGAATATAAATTCTTTTTATAAAACTTAAATCTTTGATGACTGACTGTATTTCAAAATAAGATTTTTTTAGATTCTCTGAGAGAGCTTTTACTAGCATAACAGAAAACAGAGTTTAGTAGGATAACATTGGAACTCAAAGACAATGCATAAATATTTTGGTATCTCAAAACCCTATGGAAAAGATATTCTAAAAGAACTCATGTTATTTGGGAGTCTTACTGTTCTTCTCTTTTCACCTCTTTGGGATCATACATAATATATTTCCAGGCAAAAAAAATACCGAACCAAGAAAATCCGCTAGAAATTTGGAAATGAAAGATATAAGACCTCAAAGACTGTAAAAGTAAAAATATTGGTGATATGCTGACTCACAAGATTCCCAACAGGCTTATGGAGAAAGTAGCATAGAGTTTTATGCTTGTGTTAAATTAAACAACATTTTAATGCAGTTTTAATATGAATTATTGATGAATTATACATTCATACCTAATAATTTAAATAAACTCCGTGGATAAAAGTAAAAAAAAAGGTAATATTAATGAAAAGGACCGTATTTTTAATATATAAGTGTGGTAATATTTTATTTTAGATATGGATATAAACTTCTATGTCCATGGACCTAAATTTACTTACTATAAAGAGTATGTTTTAAAGACAAACATTTTCTCTGACTTGTCAGAGAATATATATTGGGTATAGGTAGGTGCAACCCCACACATCTCATGGCCATTTACTGCTGTGTAAATTGAGTATCTCCCTGATCCAGACAACTTACATAAGTTCTTTTAAACTGCAGCAATGAAATTATTCATAATGACAAAGAAGGGAATTGACCCAGTTTACTTGAAATGAAATTCCCCTCCTTCCCCCCAGCAATAGCTGACACCAGCAAGTTTCACTTCAAACTGGGGTTAAGGAATTCTTTAAAACAGAAGAGCAAATTTACAGAAATAACTGTTGAAAATGGGAAACAGGCACTTGTAAGCAAATGACGAGCTTGGGTTTTTTAAAGCTGATGTTATGAAGCTGATTGCACTCCTCAGTTATTTATATCTAAATGCCTCCACTCTTTAAATAGTGTCCATTTATATTTCAAGTGGCCTACATACACAACGCTGGTGTTACATGGCTGCTCCACATGCACTGTAATTGAATTACTGAACAAAATACAGGCAGGAGTTGTGGCTTCTCATATTCTGTAGTTATTACAGCCTAATAAGATCAGCAGAGATTAATTGTGAAATCAGAGTGCTCCATTTGAGGAGGAATGACAAGAATAAAGCACCATCCATATCACCTTTCAAAGTTTTGACTGTTTACCCTCCTGCACTCTTTATTTTGTGCAGATGAATCACAGAATTACAGAATCACAGAATGGCTTGGGTTGGGAGGGACCTTAGCAGATCATCCTGTTCCAACACCCCTGCCATGGCCAGGGCCACCTTCCCTAGACCAATTTGCTCAAAGTCCCATCCAGCTTGGCCTTGTACCATTTCAGGGATGGGGCATCCACAGCTTCCCTGGGAAACCTGTGCCAGTGCCTCACACCATCACAGTAAAAATTTCATCCTAATATCTAATCTGAATCTACCATCTTTTATCTTAAAGCCCCTTAAAAGCATTAAACTAAAGATGTGTTTGTTGTCTATTGCCAACTGTGCCTGCTGCCAGCTCAGGAGCACAGGAGTTGGGAAATGGCAATTTCCCAGTCTCTCTTGCTGACTTGCATGTTGCAAGAGTTTTATAGGAAAAAAATGTTCAGCATTTGAGAGAGAAGGTTTTGGCTCCTTCATTTCAGGTTGTAAAAAGCATCTTTTGAAATCCTTGGTATGCATCTCTGGGGAGTAAGGAAGTAGGAGCCTGGGATGTGGTCAGCCCATGGTTAAAATATTTACTGGTAACAGGGAAAAAGTTCAACTGGGACAGAGAATCAAAGTTTCCTTCAACTGCGGAGACCACAGAAGGCTTAATCATTAGCATGTTGGATACTGTAAAGTAGGTTTTCTCTCACTGGGAATTTTGCCCTGAACACAGAAAAAATCTTTTCTGATTAAAATTCAGTTGACACATTTCATCATGAAGTGGTTCAGTTAAGACAAAGTAACATATTCCAAGGAGAATAATTTTGCTAAAAAGATTTAGCCAGATCTCTGCTTGCAACCTTTACAAAAATAGCTCCACAACAGGCAGATGTGGGATCATCTGTTTCCTCCATTCCCTGCTGTGTCCTCTTTCTAAAAAGTTGCAGTTCCGAATATGATACAGGAGTCCCTCACTGGCAGTCGTATATTGAGGGCATTATTCAATTAGAATAATTTACAGCATCTGAATTTACATTCACATTCTAGAAACTATAAGAACTGGTTTTTTGACCTCTGCTCTGCTAGAAATACTTTTTCTAAGGCAGCTCCAAGGAGAATATTTGGTGTATCCACAGTTTCTCCAGTTGCCTTTCTGTGCCCAGTCTGGCTTCTCAATTTACAATATTCTATTTCACTCCCACAGGTTTTACTCAATCAGTTTGTTTTCCCATTATTTCAGCTCAGAAGTATATATGTTTTCTTAAGCAACATAAATTTCCTTAATGATCATCTTGTTTGAGAACAAATAACAGCTTATGTCTTACTCAGAGATAACTGAGTTGTGGATTTACATCTATTTCTTTATTATTTTTTTTAAATTAGGGCTGTAGGAGGTTGTTTCACTTGAGGATGCAATCTGTACCTTTCCTTTCTCCTCTGATTATCCTGAAGCTATATGCATGGCTCTAATGTATGTATGGTGTATACATCCATTCTGATAAACAAATAGCATTGCAGCCCCAAATAGGACATCTCACAATCTGAGTGCCATTCTCATGGCAAGCAGGGCAAACCAAAATGAACTGGGTGGATAATTTCAAGTTTAAACAGTGGATTTTATTTGGTTGATGTCACATTCTTAACTTCAGTAAAGCTTCTACCACCTACTGAGGGAGATAAGTAAAAATACCATAATACAGTCTGTGCTCTCCCCTGTAGAAGCTTTTATGAAAGTTTAACAGAGGCTGATCATGTGGCAACTTGTTGGTTCTAAAGGCTGCCCAGAAATTGAATTTATAAGGGCTAAGAGATCAGGCCATGTTTCTGTAGCTTGTAAGTGCAGGTGACACACCTCTCAATTGGCAGGTCTGGGAGCCCCTGAGCTCTGAAATGAATAATGTGTGACATGAATTGCCACTAAGATGTAGCGGAAAAATGCTGAGACCACATGATGGAGTCTCCTGCTGGTGCAGCTCACCCTCAAGCTAACCTTGGGGAAACACTTTGAAATGGTAGCTGAATTAAAAAAGGAGCCAGTTTTTGTATGTCAGAGGTGCTTCAAACACTGACTTAGCAACATTTAGAGTTAATACTTTCCTCAAACTTTTGTATTCCACTAAGAGAGGATTACTGAGGAGCACAGTATCTTGAGATGGTCACTGTCATTTCTTGGCTTTTTTTTCCAAAGAGATAGAAATTGCTACATTTCCCTGAACTCCAAGTTCTAAAAACATCACTCTGTCATAATGACCTAGAAAAAAATTGACTTGTTCACATGAATTGCTGGGTCATTGTAGTCAAAGGCTCAAAAATCAGCTCTTGATTTCCCACAGTGTTGAGGAAAAATATTGGTAGAAGCTGAAAAAGAAGCATGCTGAGGAAAAAAAAAAAAAAAAGTTCTGAGTTCTTTCAGAATATTTTGCATACACCATTACACATATATTGCAATTTTCAAAATATGTATCTTGGGACAATATCAGGCAATACAAAATACTTATGCAGATTTTTTTCTTTTACAGGAAGAAGTGCTATAAATTCTAACAATTTATATCCACAAGTGAAGACAACCCTATGATCTTAAACTGATTTAATAATGTCATGAAATACACCTGTTCCCTACATCTTACATATTTAGGATGTTTTTAAGTAACCTTTTCTTTCAGGGAAACATAATATGAAGTTCCAATGTTTATAAATGGTTTCTTTAAGTTGTCTTTAAGGGTATAGGAGGAATTGAAGACAGCTGTTGATGCTTTCTCTTGCCTTATTACTATCCTAAAGATAAATATGATTCCTTAAACATTTACTGTATCCCAGTTTGTTCAAGCTTGGACACCTAACAAGGGAACAGAAGATGCTTAGGAGCTCTGATAGACATGAATTCCCTTGCAAAAATTGAAGCAAACAGATAAGGACTCTACATTGCAAATTTTCTTTGTGTCTCATTTTGAAAAGACCTATTTAATTTAAATTATTTGTGTGGAGTCAGAGGTGAGAGAAATTGGTGCAAGAGCAATGTTAAAGAAATTTATGAACCAAAGAAAATCTAATTTCCAAATTTGAGCCATTCAAAGGACTGTGAACCCTTTGAAGTCAAATCAGGTTCTGACTGATAGATTTTAGTCTATGTATAATACAACAGGAGGTTTGTACGATGACTCCTTCTCTCCCAGTGACAAACAGGCACTTTCTGTGCTCACATGAACAATTTGTCCCCTTTCACTTACTCAGTGGACTCTTGGCAGAACAATCCTTTGATGACAAGATCGCTCTCCAGGCTTTCTCCATCTCTGCTGCCTCCAAGGGTCCCGTAAATAAATTGGGATGCTTTACACAGCCGGTATTTACCGGTGCCATTGCAACTCAGGATTAGAAATAAGGAAGAGGTCAGGAAATTGCGACGCCTCCCTTCATCTTGTTGAATCCTTTGTCCACACTTTTGTTCATCTTCCCCATCTGCTCTGCCCCTGTGACACATCTCTGTCTTGTTGCTTGGTAACATCCCAGCACCGCTGTGCACGCCAGCATCAATGGCTCCCTGCTCCCCCTTCCACTTGCTCAACACATCCAGTCTAAAATCAGATGAGATTTTCTTCTCTCCGCTTTTGAGAGACAAATCAAATTCAGAGGAAATGTGGAAAGCTCTGTCAGAGGGTAAATTCTCAATTAAGGAAAAGAAATAGAGGAAAATATACATTCAGAAACAGCTGATTAACATCATGAGACTTCTATATGTTGGTTATTTCAGATGGTGGATGGAAACCCAGCTACTGTGAAATAGATGAAAAAGGTTAAAAGAAAAAAATAAAGTAAAAAAAGACAAAAGAAAGTGCAGAAGAGGAGAAAAGAAAAAGAGAGAAATTGTTTATTACTTGCATAGCACCAGTGGCTAAAGATCCAGCTGGAAATGAAGCTGTAATCACTTAGCTATTATACAACAAAAATAAAACAGATCTTATCTGGAGAGGCAGCAGTCTGAAGTGATTGACTGACTGTTTTAAGCATTAGGATGTCATCTTATCTCATAGGAGACACTATCTATCCCCATCCTTTTTCAAAATAAATTGCAGTTTCTCATGCAATTTGTGCTTGGTGTTAGTACTCAAACTATTATAGAAAATTATAGATTGGTTGATTTCTTTTGAGGATAGCTTTAAAAAATTGCATACTTAAGAGGAAAATGGCAGGATTGAGACACCTGCAGGTGCAAGTGGGATTTAATTTTCTGAGGAACTAGTGTTGATATTGGACATTTGAATAGAGAGGGGTGCTTCCAGATCTCAATCAGATTCAAAACCAGATAGTTTTGGACTGAGATGTCCAAACATCTTTCATTGAAAAGTGAATAGAAAGTCACTGAAAGGCCTGAAGCTGTTGTTGGAGCTGGCTGAAGATGCTGTGTCCAGCACAAGACTGGTCCTGGCTCTTCCCACACAGGCACCTGGGCTTGGACACCACAGACACGGAGCTACAGAAGATCAACACCTAAAGGCAGAGGAGGTTAGGCAAGGATATTTCCCATAGCAGCAGACACCTACATCTCTGCAGCTAAAATTTGGCTCCAGAGTTACATCTATTTTCAGAGTAAGACAACTGAATTTTGGCACTAGTGTATCCAGTTCTGCACAGTCTGTCTAGGACTGCGTGCTCTCATTGCACTCAGCAGAGACCCAAATGGAGCCCATCTTTCAGATGACCAGGCAGTAGAACTTATTAAAATGAGTTGCAGTCAGGGCTTTATGGAGTACAGGCTTGACTCAGCAGCCCAGGTATGTGCCAAGGAATATTTCAAAAGCTTTAAGCCATCCTCCCTCATCTCCAGATGTGTCTACAAAATGCTCTGGATCTCTGGCGAACAATTTTTCCAAATCGTCTTTTGAATGGAGATGCCTTGAATGATCTACAGGGATTTAGATAGTAGTTTAGATATATGTGTGTGCAGACCTAGACTGCCCTGATGCCTGAGAGATGCTTGGATATCTAGCACAAATATAGGCATTGCAGACAGAAACCTATGTTCAGCTGAATCAATCTGGAGGAGAATTACACTCTCACTTTTTATCTGTTTCTTAGAGACTTTTTCCTCAGAACCTTCATTCCATGAAATGCACCTGTACAGTGAAATTGTAGGGACATCTGAAATCTTAGACTCAAGTAAGAGTAAGAAGGCACATTGCAAGATTTCTGGGGCATAAATTTACTAGAATTCAGTAGTAATTTAGTAGCAAATGAAGAGGAGAATGACTGATGTTCCAGCAATGACAATGAAATCTCTGTATTGAGGCAGACCTGTGTGTTTATCTATACATGCAGACACACACACGTATACACACACCTCACACCTTAAGTGCAAACCAAAACCAAGGCCTATATTCCTTTAATATTCAACAGATCTTGCTCCCAGCAAGTCCATGCTGTGCTCAGCCCCCTCAAAAGGAGCTGATGAGAGCTCTGCAGGGCTGTTAGTGAGTGAAAGATCAAGTCATTTGTATTCCCTTCCTTGGTCAATAAGGAGTTGTATAATTTTCTTACACTTCTTAGATGGTTTTAAGAATAATTTATCCTTTCCCCCTGCTTTCTTCCTTTATTTTGTGAGAAATAAAAACCCCACACATGGAAACACAAAAGATGGACTGAGTTTTATTTTTCATAAAAGAAGGGGAAAAAACCCCAGCACAAGGGAAAGAAAGGGGGGAGAAAAAAGACAAACAATATGCTTTTTTGTAGTCTTTTGATTAAAAGCATTGACAGCAGCTTCACCTGAGGAAAGCTGTATTTTACAGAGCACCTGTCCAAACACCATATGTTTATAGGCTTTCTCCTTCTAAGATTCTGTATTCTTCTAAAAAAGAGGCTTTGATTGTTTCAAACTGTTCCTATACCTCGTGACACTTATTCCAGCTGGCACCATGTGAATGTCATTAAAGGTGAGGAAGAACCAAAAGATGCAAGTCTATAAAACCAATCCTCTTTCTTTCAGGGAAATTGAGTGATTCATATCTCATCAATTATTCCTCTGTGAGATTTTTTGCCTGAGTAGAAGAGACCTCCTTTTTGGAACATATGGGTGAGTCAAACTGCAATAGGAAGAAAGCACGTCTCAGTAATTTAGTTTCAATTGCTCATTTACATCAATAAAAAAAAATACTGTAAACAATGCAGGGTTGTTTTCTTTAGCAGTGCACCAGAATAGCTGTAGATGTCTGCATGAATATACAATGGGATCTGTCTGACACATCTCATTTATGCTTTTATTATTTTGCAAGGAACAATGCAAGTCTTATTAGATTCTTCTGCATTCACTTAATGGGGAAAAACAAAATCCCAACATCTTTCTTCCCCAACAAAATCTGATGTGTAAGGATAAAGTCACTCTGACTGCAGACTGCAATGGGAGGAGAATAAATTGCAGCACATATTACTCTCCCAAGTTTCCTGCCATATTTAACAAGTTCCATATTGACAAAAGCAAACATTAATATGGGCTGACAAGCTTATGGGAAAGAAATTGTATAGCCACAAATGACATCATGGGTATCTGTTCTCTGCAATTCTGATAAATTTTTTCATCTGAAGTCTTTTCCTATTATCTGTGTAACAAAATGGATTCTACTCACCAAATGAATTCTACAATAAAATCCTGGACAAAAAAGTGAAAAACTTCCCTTCTTGTGAAGGCAGTTTACTTGTCTAAGAAATGGAAGCAAAAAGTAAACTTGTGACATTTCTGGAAGATTATTTAAAGCCAAAGAGGAGTTACTTGTTTTATTCTGAGACTGACACTAGATAATTAATTAAAGTTTTAAAGAACACACTTGTTATTTCTAACCTCTAAACATACATAAAAAGTGGCTGTGCTAGTTCAGGAAACTACTCATTTAGTTCTCTATTTTGTTTTCTTTCTTCTGAGAGGTAGTACTAGAATATCAGAAAAACCAGTCTTACAATTTTCCAATCATTCTTAAATCTGCAACAGCTCACAATTCCCAAATGCACTCAGATTAAGGACATGTTGATAAGTGCATTCAAATTCCTAGCAGTTGTGTTTCTATACAAAATAGGCATAGTATTTTTCTATTTTTTTCCTCATGAAGGAAGAGACTATTAAGCTAGGAAATTTGATGTTATCTCCCTTGTCCATTTTTTTTTTTCTTTCTTAAATTCATGTGCTGAATTTTATGCATTTTAAACTTTGATCCAGGTTGTAGTTTAAAACTATATTGTTCAAGCATTCCCTATGGTCTTTTGAACTAGGAAAAGAGCTATGAAACTGCTCTGTGTCCTTTAAAATACCTTATCTCACTAACATTTTGTTAATAACATAATCTTCAATAAAAAAAATATTAATGTGAGTTTTCTGTAACTGATACTTTACTTTGTTTTTTTTTCCTCCTTTTTCAGGGTGTACTCCATAGTTCCTCTGTGATTGCCTCTTTAGCTATCTCTAGGAAAGAAAATAATGGAAAAACAGAAGGCACAAACAATTTTTAGGTCTAAGATGCCAAATTTGCTGTTACAAAAAGGTACATTTTGTAGAGGCATAAAGATACAGAGCACAAAGGACTCACAGTGATTTATGCTATGATACCACTGGGTTGAATTCACAATGAAGGGGTACTGACTTTTAGTTTAATTCTTGAGCAAAACTAAGTAAAAGAGCATTTTTATCCATTTATTAGAAGAACATAATGCCATCAAGTTTACCCTTGTTTCTAGTAAATAAAAGTAACTATCCTGGGAAGGATTTTTCTGTGTTTCTTAGGTGCAAGCATAACTTCTGGTTCCTGAGCTGCTTTCCCATGGCCACCACCATGGCACTATGCTAAATACCATTCATCATAAAATCCTTCTCCCCTTCCTCAAAAGCCAGTTTTGAGCTTTTCTAGGTAATGCAGGTGTTACACTGTGCACTGTAAAATGCAATTGCACCTCCTTAGGGAGGGCAGTATTTGCTGACAGCTGTTGCAAGAAAGTAGCTTAAATATTTTCCTGTATTTGAAAGAGGAAATTAGGTATTTCCAACAAAGAAAGGGTAAAGCAGACTTTGTAGTGTGATTGCTAAATTGATAGCAGGATTCTAAATGTGGGATTTTAAACAGTTCTGTTCAACAGCTTCATCAAAGAAATGATCAGTGGGACAACAGCAAGTTTGCTGATGGCACCAAGCTGTGACATGCTGGAAGGAAAGGACCTGCACAAGCTTGGGAAGTGTGTCCATGTGAACCTCACGAGGTTCAACAAGGACAAGAGTAATGTTTCATGCCTGGGTTGGGGAAACATCTGGTGTCAAATACCAGCTGGGGAATGATGGAATTGAGAGCAGCCCTGCTGAGAAGGATTTGGGGGTATGAGGGGGAAGAAGGCTGGACATGACCTGGCAATGTGCACTTGCACCCCAAAAAGTAAATTGTGTCCTGGGCTGCATCAAGGGAAGCTTGGCCAGAAGGTTGGAGGAGGTGACTCTTCCTTGCTCCTCCAACTGGAGCACTGCATCCATCTCTGGGGTTCTCAACACAGGAAAACCATGGACCTGTTGGAGGGAGTCCAGAGCAGACCCACAAGAATGATCAGACCCAGAGCATCCCTGCTATGAAGACAGAGTGAGTGATCTGGGGTTGTTCAGCCTGAAAAAGCGAAGGTTCCAGGTAGAACCCACTGTGGACTTTTGGTACCTGAAGAAGGGTTGTAAGAAAGATGGGGACTCCTTTATTATTGCGGCTGTTGTGATAGGGCAGGGGGTACAGTTCTAAACTAAAAGAGGGTAGATTCAGACTAGATACAAGGAAGACATTTTTTACAATGAACATAGTGAGATACTGCAAAGATTGTCCAGACATGGGCCCCATTCCTGGAAACATTCAAGGTCAGGTTAGACAGGGTTCTAATAACCTAATCTAGTTGCAGATGTCCCTGCTCATTGCAGTGGGGCTTGACTAGATGACCTTTAATGTTCTGTTCCAACCCAAACTGTACTGTGGTTCTAGCTGCATAATTAAACCCTCATCTGATATTAGTCAGCACAATTACATTCCCTCTGGAACAGACTCTGGATAAGGATTTGATTCTTAAAAGGTTTTTTCTTATTCCATTTAATTAGACTTCTCTTTTCATCTTTCGACTTTTTTTTCTTCCCACTTACATATGCTTCCCCTATATGAAAAGAAAAACCCAACTCTGATATATTCTAGCCATATTTCCAGTGTTCAGCTGGTTTTAAACTTAAGCAAAACATTCTCAGCCAGTTGCCAGACACTACTCCCCTCCTCCCTGCCAAAGTAATGACTTTCTATTTCAGCAACTTGCTCCTGATTACAAAGCCAGATAGATTGCTCTCTACTACATGAGTGCACGTATCCTTGATCAGAAAGTAGCAATCATTGAATATATCATGTACACTGACACCAGGGAGGGAATTGTTCTTCATTCTGCCCAGTGAAGCATGTTGAAACACCTGTTTCCTATCCTGAAAAAGTTTGTGGCTACTGCCAATGAAGTTAGTGCTGAAACAGCACCATGGAGCCAAGTTATCCTGCTTGGACACCTATTGAAAAAGAAAATTTGGAATTGCCTAGGCAATTCCAAAGCATAGCTGGTCCCAGGGATGCCACACTTCTCTCTGCTTGTGGGGAAATTCTCTTAGCAGTGAGAAAGCCTGCTGTTTGAGGAAAAGGAAATCAGAAAGGGATAAAATAGTTTGTCTAGTTTATAAAAACTTCTGGTTATGGGAAAAAAGTATCCTTTGCTAGGCAAGGTTCACAGAAAATACAAAAAATGAATCTGAGAACCGGTGTATTTGTAAGAAATTATGTGAACTCCATTCTTTCTGTGTGGAAGAAAACTGAGCTGCAGCCACAAAAGGGACTCAGAAATCTTTCTTAATGCAGGCTTTTGTATCCTGTGTTTTGTTACACATGTTAATGAACATGTTCATTATCTAGCTCAAATGCACATATGTATTTAATCCCATGAGTTCTGCTCCCTACACTGGCTGAATAAAAAATGCATTGCCTGTAGAGTATAGAAGAAAAACTGAGCACTTCCTACTACGGTGATATGAGGTCATTACCTCTACCACTTAATGTATTTTCCTCAAAAATGGATGAAAAAGAAAGATTGGTGATATTTGTCCTTGCAGAGATCTATGTGCTCCAGCTTTGACATTGAAACTAGGCAACAAAACTAACTGGATTTGAAGTCTCTTGATTTAAGTGAAATACAAAAGAAAATAAAAATTAATGTATTTAAAACTGCAAATCAATTTTTTTTTTCATAAAAATTTGAACTAATTTACAGTGCATTAAAATCTATATCATAAACCAAATCAATTTATCTGTCCTTTTAATAAAACTTAACCTATTCATAGTAAAATATTTTTCATTAGTTCAAAGTTAATTTATTACTAAATTTGCAACTTTTTGTTGAATCAATTAAATTACTTTTATTAAAAGCAAATCTCAAACTTAGTCAGTCTCAGGAAACATGTTTTTTCTTGAAATCATGTACAAGTGGAGAAAATCAGTTAAGTGTTTTCTTCAGTTGGAAAGCACACTCTGCCTTAAAAAGTGATCTCTGGTCTTTCATACATAAAGCAGTTTATTTTTATACTAAAATAGTTACTTCTGCTCTGAGAGTGAACAATAATAATTTGGGATCCCTGAAGTCAAATACCACTGGCAAGTGCTAATGTTAATTGGGGCACTAAAAAAGGGGGACCACTAAATATGGGGACTGGGATACAAAGACATAAATCAGTTGTTTAGAAATATGATTTACACAGCTGGGTATTCTTGGAATTTTCTGATGAAAAATAGTGTTTATGGTATTGTAAGAAAATAGCTGCCACAAGCAACTGTAAGAAACTCAAAGATAAAGTATCAGGAAACATTTTCTTTGTGTCTGAATTCAATTAACTAGTAAGTCTTCTACTTGAAGCAATATACTTGTCTTGCCAGAGACAATACTGTGTCAGAATTCATCACAGCATGATTGTGATTATTTTAATCTTTTGACAATTTCTCACCATGTAGTTTTTTCTTGACTATTTCTTAAATCTTTCCTGAAGACCCCCCCATGCATAAACAGGCCAAAATAGCAGTATATTCCACTCATTTTACAATTTGCACTATGATGTGAAACTGAATCTCATATATGTTACTCAGTATGAGGCAATAAATAAGGTTTAAAGAATGCCGAACCCATGCCTTAGTCACAGGGTCAAAAGACAGAAGTCTTAAAGAAATGTTCCAAATGAAATTTCAATGGCATGTGATTTTGATTTAGCTATACTGAGTACATTGATGGAGTAAATCAAACAAAGGAAACAAAAGGAAAATAACCAACTTAAAACATACCCCCCCCCTTAATGAGAAAACTCACAGGTAACAAATAAGAAATGAAGTAGCAATAAAGAGGATTTCACCACACTTCATGAGGAACTCTATTAGAGGTGTCTTATCACTTCATATGAAGAGTTCATGACAAAAGTTTATATAAATCCATCAAAAAGATCTGTGGATATGGCACTTGGAGATATGGTTTAGTGGTGAACATGCTGATGCTGGGTAAACAGCTGGACTCAATTCTAGAGGTGTTTTCCAACCTAAATGATTCTATGATTCTGAATATATTTAGTCTGTATATTAGGGTTTAATTCCCAGCCATTATATCTATTGTTGAATAATATTAGAAGAAATATGATAGAAAAGCTATTGCTTAAAATATTTTTTAGATGACACTGGACAGATCTGGAGGAAAAAATATCGTGAAAAGTAGTTTCCTTTAGAGGGAGATACACTAGCTGATCATCAAGGTCTCTCTCCCATCTCTGGCTTCTGTGGTTATAATTATAACTTTCCTTCCCTGAGTTGTGAAGACCCAGGCTCAGCATGGCTCTACATGACCTACTGAGCAGGTCCTTGTTATCAGCTGTTGGTCAATGGTCATTGACACCTGAGTTCTCAGAAATGCTGAGTCTGGTATTGACTGGCCATTTCTGCTGATGAGTTGGGACATTAACCTTTAGTGTCAGCCAGGTCAATAGCCAAAAAGAGTCTAGTTCCACCAAGTCTTTCACTAAAATGGAATCATCAGGTTATTTATGTTTTTTTTCAAACTGCGAAATGCTGTCAGTGCATAAGAAACTGAAGACTTTGTTATAATGGTTGGAGAATCCTGGAAGACAAGGGTTTAATGTCTATGGCTCAAACACCAATCCTTGGTTGGCTGGATTGTTGGTAATAATGCAGGAATCATTGGTAATTACCAAAGACTGTTGGTAATGACAGGCTGTGGGAAAGAACAAGGTATGGCTGGAGAAAGGGCCATACAGAGGCAGGGCAGCACTTTTTCAGGACAAACATGGTTGTTGTAGTTCCTGGAGATAAGCACACCAGAGTCCAGTGCAAGCACAGGAAGTGGCCAAGAATCTGATGCCTCCATTTCCAGAAAGTCTGAAAGAACAGACTGTGCATAACTAATTTGTATAGAAAGTGAGAAACCTGTCTCCAGTGTAGGGAAAACCTGTCTACAAAAAGGTAACTCCATCAAGCCCAGCTGTGTGACTCAGGATCCTGGATATTCCATCAGCTGGACTGGTGCTAGAACCAGGACTTGTGAGCTTCTTTTTTTGTTCTCTATTATTTGTACCTTCCTTCCCTTCCTTCCCTTCCTTCATTCCTCATTCTTTCATTATCTTCCACCTCTATCCATAATCCACTGCTGAGTGCTTATATAATTTTTACCAATTTCCATGCCAAGAGTGTAATTTACTAATAAAATTTTGTCAGTTGTAAACCTTCTGACTTTTGTTGCTCCTTTTGAGTACAAGGAATCTGCAAATCTTGGGTGCTCCCCTCCCTTTACAGGTGGGATGTTACAATGATGAAGCAGATATTAGTTCAAGTCATTGACAATTTTTACCTATATTGGGTCCTCTGCCCTTGACATTTCAGAAGAAGATTGGTGAGAAAGTGCTCACAGGAAAAAAAAAATGAGGCTGGAAATCTGAATCTCTCAAGAGGAAGAAGGAAGAAAGCTAGTGCTGGATTGATTTAAGTTTGGAATATTGAACAAGAAAATTTTTTAAAAAAAGAACACCTCTGGGATTGACTTTAGGCAGCTAAGTCAGAAAATACTGTCAGTGGAGTCAATTTACATCATCTTTAATTGGCTACTGAGAATCTGTGGTGCAAGGTGAGTTTCATTGTCCTGAAAAGATTTGAAATGCAAATATTACTTGGAATTAATTGTTATTTGATATCTCTCATTACAGACATCTTAATGCATGCTCCTTAATTGTTTGCTTCAAGTATTTTTTTTTTTTTTAATAAAGACTGAAACTTCTAATAAGAAATACATCTTTGTGGTTTGACAATGCATATCATAAAGCGTTGCAAGGCACCAAGGTCTGATAATACAGTGCCAGAATTGCTACAGACAAGTAGGAATTTTGTTTTAATGTGACTATTGGCCCTCACCAAACACATGGAACGCTAACACAGACCATCCTTCCCAATGATTAGGATGCTATATCATCTCAAAATGGTCATCATGTAGATCAATCTTTGATAAATACTATTTTCACCTTAAAAGTTTATTTTCACAAGATTATAATGCTTAATGTGTATTTATCATCACTACAAGAGAGCTAAAGCGAGAGCTAAGGCTGTGTATGTAATACAGCAAGGTTCCTGTTCCAATTCTTCTGAATATGCCACTCACTGGATCTTCTCATACCATTGGAGGCCCATAACAATTTAGAAAGAGCATTGAAAGTAGGTGAAAATTATCATTATTTTTCCAAACACACATGCATATAGTTTCCTGCAGTTGGCAGAAGTGCCACTGCCGGATGGTGGATGAAACTGGGAGATGACCCCTGATGGCTATTAGAGTGTAATTAGAGTGCTTGTAATTATAACAGTAAAATTAACGTTTTTGTGAAGCAGTAACATTTTGATTATGAACATGCTAAGTATTTTATTTATGTATCATTATCCCTGACCTGTAACTATCATGCTGTAGGAGGATTGCAGACACTTTACATTTGAAAAATTGGATACTCATTGCCATACAACTGAGTCAAATCTCTTTGAATACTGACTATTTTGTTGGAGAGGAAAGTTTTGTATTGCTTCTATAGAAAAGGTGTGTATTTGTAACTCTTGAGAATCAGTGAAGTATTTTCTGACATTGGATAAAATTTTCAGCTCCTCTCCTCTCCCTCTCCCTCTCCTCTCCCTCTCTTCTCCTCTCCCACTTTCATGTCCCTCTCACGTTGAGATGCCCAAAGCTACCCAGAATACTTGAGGTGGGGCTGCACCTGTGCCAGAGAGCTCAAATCTCCTCACATGAGCCTTGTGGGGTGTAACTCTCCTGCCCAAACAGAAGTGTTGGTGCTGTTTGGGAATCCTAACACATGTCTGACACCTTCCTAGCAGATGGGATGGGAAACCTGCAGGGTACCAGTGTCCCTCTGGAGAAACAGGTGGGATATTTGAGTGTGGTGTTGTGGCTGTGGCACTGATCTCCAGGGAAGCACCCAGCCATAAGGCATCACAACAATGCACATCCTAGGATGTGTAAAACAGTAAACAAGTGAGGCCAGCAGCTCCTGGTGAAGTGCAATTATTCAGCTCTCCTAAATATGGTGGAAAAAACGTGCTTGATTGTCAGTGGGAAAAAACCTACCTGTTCCATCTCTTCCAGCTTTCCTAGTGTTTGAGCTTCCTCACCTGCTCACTCACCCTTGTGACTTCGTTGAGTTTGTCTCAGACCATGTATAGTGTGCTGACATGCAGACAGGTTGATTTTCAAAACCAGGGTTTTTAAAACCAGCCATGCTGGTCAGAGCTCAAAGCCAAGGCAAGCAGTGTTTTTGCTTCCAGTGGGTGGTTTTAAATTGTCAAAGTAAGATCTCAGAAAACTCTGCATTTGAGAAATTCTTTCTTGGTTTCTTTGCAGTAACTGTTCACAAGTGAATATAGAATGAATTCCACTTGCTGGAACTGACAAAATTCCCTTTATTCTCAAAAAGGAATACAGTTGGAAAAAGAAAGAAGAAATCTTCATTCTAACCAACTAAGGCTTGCAAATAAGTAGCATTACATTTAGCAGACCACAAATCTTTGTGACGGATGCATCTATGCAAGATGTGTAATTATTAAGGCCTAGCTTATTAAGCACATGTGGAAATTGGCTGAATTGCTTGATTTGGTAAAAAATTACATGCTACATTTAATCAGCCCTCCTTTAAGGAACAAATGTCATTAAACACCACTTAATTAGCTGTTCCTACATCCCCACTGTGTGAAAAATTGTATCCTTGATGACTACAAAACATTTTTAAGGTCAAATGTAGTGAATAAAAATATCATTGAATGCCCTCTGGTAACAGTCTACATAAAAGTGCAGCTCATTTGCATTAATTGAAAAGATTAGTTCTGTATCACAGTTAATCAGAATCTGATGTCTGTACTGTACAGATGGAGAAGACCTTCTACAGTTAAGCTTTTATTTTCTTGTTGTTTTTTTTCAGTTGCTTGTAAGTCAGTTAATTTGTCATGGTGGATAGATATGAAAATACCTTCTTGCTCTATTAATTTTGGATTCCTGCATTGTATTACACCAGTGTGACACATTTGGAGAGAGGAGAAATGTACAGTAAAACATAGGAATTTATCTTTTTGAATAAAATAATAATCATTTTCTCTCTCTCTTTTTTTCCCCCTCTCATGCAACTAATATGATCTCTTCCTCTGGATCTGTAGGAGATCAGTTATCCATCTCACTCTTTATTATTCACAAAAGCTTTTCCTGCCTATTCAGCCTTTTCTTTCTTCTCTCTGCCACTATGCAATGAGCAGTGTCCTGAGCCTGAGACTTCAGCCTGTTTACTTCACCAAAATTTCTGAGTGTTATTCCTTTTTAGAAAAGTTGTGAGAAGCCAGATTTTTGGCAAGCTCCAGTAAAACAGTCAAATAGTCTGAAATACTGATGTCATCCCCATATGTATAAAACAAAAGAGAAAAAAAAAATAACTACAAGGTTTAGATTTTATTTTTAGATAGGGAGTTATGGCAGGTGTTGTGGTTTGTGACAAAGATTTCATCTGCTTTCTAAGCAAACTGTGGGAGGGATGTCAGCATGATCCCTGCAAAGAACAGCAGCATAGACCCTAGCAGGCTTGCAGACAGTCAGATTTCCTTAGCTAGTAACAATGACTTCAGTATTACCTGAAAAATGTACTGATCCAAGGTTTCACTGTGACATTTGGTTTCACAGGATGCACACACATGGCCATTTTTCTTCTGGATATATTCCTAGAGACATAACCACCAGGACAGTGAGTTTGCCAGGGATGTTTAATGGAGGAGCTCTCTCTGAAGGCAGATGCTCAGTAGTTTTATTTCTCTCTTGAGTTAGGAATGGATGAAAATGTGGGAAGAATGATTTTATTCCACCTTGTTGCCTCCTGTATTTTGGGATTCTGCAGCAACTTTCCTAAACTTTGGTATAAAACCAGAAACACCCCCCACCCCCTCCTGTAATCTTCCTTAACTTACACTTTGCAATGTCCTTAGAGTTTGGGGCATTTGAGGTTACTTTTGTGTGTAAGACTCTAGTAATTCACGTATAAAAGAGCAGGGGTTCTTCCAGCCTGGATCAGCAACAGGAAGGCTCATGGCACAGCAGTTTTCCCCAGAGGGCTCTGCCTCTTCCCTTTCCATCCCTTCCTTTACCCAATCATGGAAACAAACCTACTTTTCCTTCTATTTAATCCACTGAAAGCCTTTGCTATTGAATAAACACCTGAGGAGATCATGTGAAGAGGTTTTTTCTTATTTTTGGGGTACTTTTGAGTCTTTAAAATTGTGACATCAGAGTGGCACTCTGTACCTGGGAGAACCTACTGAGTGTTTTGTCATGATATACAAGTGGTATGCATCTCTCATGGGATCTTCAAAGATGGTTTTGTGTCGCAGTTTGTTTTTTCCTTCTGTAAATTTCCATGATTTCTTCAGTTTAAGGCAAAGTCAAAGGATCCAGATGAAGTAATTGGAAT
This sequence comes from Parus major, assembly GCF_001522545.3. Lineage (NCBI taxonomy): Eukaryota > Metazoa > Chordata > Aves > Passeriformes > Paridae > Parus > Parus major. Next base: position 144,420,469 of record NC_031769.1, read on the forward strand.
ACTCAAAGTCTCTTAATGACTGGAAAAGGCTTCCTAGAGAAATAGTGGATGCTTTGTGTCCATCAGTGTTCAAAAGACATTTATACAGTGCCCTTAATAATACACTTTAAATTAGTCACAATGATGCCCTGAAGGGGTCAGGCAGTTGGACTAGATCATCCTTGTAAGTCCCTTCTAACTGAAATATTCTATTCTAGTCTAGTCTAGTCTAGTTTAGTCTAGTCTATTTTTCATTCCATTCCATTCCATTCCATTCCATTCCATTCCATTCCATTCCATTCCATTCCATTCCATTCCATTCCATTCCAGTGTGTGAATTGAATTGCTTTCTCTGGAAGAAGAACAATAACAAAAAAAGGAGCACCACCTCCCTTCTCCAGGTCCAAAGAAAAAAAATATATAGACAACAACAACAAAACCAACCAAAGAACCCAATCAAACCCCCACAAAGGAAACAAACCAAAAATCACCACATATTTCCTTTGTAAATTCAGAAGTCACAAGTAAAGAAACAATGTTTCCCCCCATTAAGATATCAGTGTTTTTGTAAATTCACTAGATCCCAGTGGAAACAAGTTTCTTTTCAGTTGGTCTCCTATTTTCTTATAGATGTACAACTTTCTCACAAATGCATAAGACAAAAATAAACTGCACAAGGTTTTTTTCAAAGGCAGAACAAGCTTTATTGTTCACAGTTTTGTTGAGAACTAGAAAATGAAATTCTCTTTGGATCTAGAAGTCAAATCTTATGCTTACTGTGATAAAAAATAAATGTACTCCTGAAGCGGAATTGAAAGGTGAGAAAGGACTGTGAGGACAGTATTCATATATAAATGCTACAGTTTAATAAATATTATTAATATACATATTTTTCAACAAAGTTGAAGTATAATTAAAGGAAACACAAAACATTAATTAGTATATGGGCAGAGGTCATACTCTCCTTTCCTTTCCTGATGAGGAAATGTCCCAGGCACATTTTTGCTAAGCAGGCAAGTTGATCCCAAATATTCTTCCTTTTCTTACAGGGCAAAGGTCTAACCCCTGAGTCCTTGTTATCTGCTGAGCTCTTCTGAAGTTACTGAATTGCTTAAAGCAGATCTTTGGTTCCACTCTGCTCAAATTCCCCAAAGACTGTAATAGGAGTGTTTCCAACTAATCTTTTAGAAATAACTAAGAACAAACTCTGTGAAGTTAAATTATACCAGATTTCTCTTTCAGCAGCAGAAGGCCTTCAGAGTGCCCCCTTGGTCTCTTGATGATGAACCTTCCAATGTAATGAAATAACACTTAAGGTCCAAATATTTTGAAGCTTAATAACAAAATTATTTGTGGTATGAACTCTTCCTTGGATAGCTGTTTTTCTTTAATGTTTCTTCTTTCTTTTTTAATGACATCTCTTTCTTGCCAGGCATATGTAGGCATTGCAAGCTTAGTTTAGATACTGCAAGAAAAAATAACCTTCATGCATTAAGTTCCTTACTCTTATTTTTGCATGCTTGTAGGCTGTTTGGATTTCTGCTGCTATAAATGTATCTAAACTTGCAGTTTACCTTAAAAAACCCTGCCCCATTGTGCTCTGTGAACCCCTTATTTTGCTGCACATTATCAAAATACTGCAAGTATTAAGTAGTGTAAGTATAAAATAGGTAAAATGGTAAGGTTGATTTCATATGCATACACAAGCATGTATTCAATTTGGATCTTATCCACGTGGCAATGTTTACCTGATTACAATCATTACAATTTTTCTGATATTTTGGCAGTTTGCCCTCACACCTTGGCTAGAAGTATTTTACATCAACTAAGAATGTTTTGTAGAATTCATCTTCACTATTACCTTGTTTTATTAATCTATTAATTTTCCATCCATGGTATGTATTCAAGAGAAATATTTCCTCCTGTCCAACATGAAACTTTCATCACTGGGCTGTCTCTGTTTTCCCAGAATTGCCTTGTCTTGACAGGCTCCTGTTTATTAAGAGGAACCACTCCATTACAGGGCAGCACTCTTGCAGGTATTTTATGAACATAGATAAAAAGGGTTCTAAAAAGGCAGATATAAATTTAGCAGTATCTTATCTGTGACCCTCAGCAGAGTTGTGAGTGGACATGCATTAAATATTTCCCATTGGCATGACTTTTCATCTCTCTTCATCATGATCAAGATACACTAAAATAACTGAAGGAAGCTCTACACTGAGGTTGTTCTGCAAAAGTTACAGCCTTCACTATTAATGTGGTAGTTCTATTCCCTTCCTAGAGATCTCACCTCCCATAAAGTTAACTTTATATATCTATTGTTTCTAGAAAAGATTGGACAGAACATGCAATGTATTTAAGTTTCACACACACCTCTGCTGGGTGTGTGCACATCTGTGTGGCACCATGATCTGCAGCCAAAACTTCTACTGGTATAGCTGGATCTGTTTGCTGAAAACTGTGTTTCAGACGTGGTTGAAATGACACTTTAGAGATTCACTGATGGTTTGTGTTTTGCTCTTCAGTCTGATTGGACTATGCCTGTCAAAGAACACAGAGGAAAAACAAGATATTATATTTGGTCACTCTATATATGAAAATGATCAAAGCATCCATGGAGGCTCTCAGTCTGTGTCTGGAAGACGTTTGCTAAGCTTGCAATCTGTTCCCAGCCAAAAGTACAAATTTAAAAACAAATGCACCAAGAATATATATTGACTATAATATATATATTGAGTTTTTGACTACTTGGGTGCATGAACAGTAGGTACCAGGTTATGATTTCTTTTGGTTACATGAACATCTAAAGAACAGAATTCCCAACACATTAATATTCTTGATGTGTGACTCACAAGAGTCATAATTCCAAGAAATTCCCTTTCCAGTGAATTCCTGATCCTCTCTATCAGTAAGATGGAATAATATGAACATAAATTTTGGTAAAAAACCCTCAAACAAACCCATTCATATTCATCTCCTGCAAGGCTGCTGGATCCCTCCCCTCACCCAGGCTGTCTGCTGGTGAAGGAAGTGACATTTACCACTGAGGGCCAGAATAAGGTATCTTTTATTTGGCTTTGACTTTAAGACTACTGGAAGCCCTTTACTTTGATTGATTCTGATGAGCTACCATGTGAACCATAGCACTGAGCAGGACTTGGAGACCTCAGAAAAAAATAATGTTTTGTCACACCACTCCAGGACATTTTGTTTTGAAAAAAATAAAAGACACAAAATAAAGTCAAGCCTGTCCATGCCCCCAAACCCAAGAAAATGTCCTTCTATCATGTTGCTCTGGCAGATCAGCAGCTATCAGAAAAACTTGTATAATTAATTTGTCCTATCTGAATCAAACTAATCCTCCTTTCTAATTTTGGGGGATAGTCACTGCATGCTCATTCTGTAAAAGATCTTTTTTATGATGGCAAACAGATGATTTATCTTGCTTTTATTTTAAGGGCTGCTGTAGAATTGAAGGCTGATTTATTTTGTCTGTATTAATATGGGCAACATCACTTGGTCTAATGATTAAGTATTCATGTCTGGATAAAAATTGCTTTCTTTGCTCTAGATAATAACAGATTATTTTTCACTCCTGCTATACGTGAATTATGAAAGATAGTTATTTCTTTAATCTCCAGCATATCTTGCTATGAAAGGGCTTATGCATTTAATTCTCATGGTTCAGGGAAAAAGTGATCTTTTCAGACAAACTGGGATGAATGTATAGTTGCTGTCAAAATTTTTTTCATTTTTTAAACATATTTTAGGAGAAAGAAAAACGTAAGAAATATAGAACACTTCTTTTACCTCATTTCCTTAAAAGTAAAATTCAAGTGGATATACAAAAATATTTAGAAGCCGTTGAAAACAGCAGAATATCCATTTTCTGCACCAGGATATTTTGTCCTGCTATGTTCAATACCCAACCCTTCAGCAAGAAGATGAATCTTCCCTCCCCTGAACTGTCTGGTGAGCCAGCCTTGCTGACGGGATCTGAATTAGGCTTCAGAGAGATGGGAGTTCAGTTCTACAATAAACTAAAAACTCTGCAGCTCTGAACACTCCCTGTCCTGGCTTCATCTGGCACAGAGTTTTAATTTTCTTCTGAATTCTGAAAAAAAGCCAAACAACTGCAATAGCAAACAAATTAACATTGTGACCAGCAACTATTAAACCAACATGAGTTTCTCTAGCTGGTAAACATATGCAGAAATTTGGGTAACAACTCTCCCTGTCATGTGGAGAAATTTTCTACAGCTCCTTAAGGTGAGGAGAGTTGAACACAGTAAACAAGCTGACTAAATCTTTTTTGATTGTAAAGGAAACCAGAAGCTATTCAAGTGTAGATATCTCTGCTGTGGGCAGGTATATTTAATCAGGTGAATACCTACAGCCAAGGGCTGGCTGGCTGGATGCTGTCAGCCAGTTCAATATATTGCTTTTAGAAACTGATTTTCCTCAGTAAAAACTGATAAAATCTGCTTCTTCTGCATTGATTCTCTTTATGCTGTGCCTACTCACATAGCCAGCAAGAACTACTTGATTTTGCTTGCCTCAGAAATTGCACATGTTCATTCACAGAGTACATGCAATCTACCCAGTCCAGTGCAGAATTGTATATTGTATTGTATGGCATGTGCTATTGCATAAAGACACATTTACATCATCAGTGTATGTTTGGCCAATATCTTCCTCCATCTTATTTTCACAGCTGCCAACTAACACAACATCATGCACACATTTTTTTTTTTTAAAATAGAGCAGACTCTTTGCATAGGCAACAACAGACACCTTAAATTCATTGCTTTTTTTCTTCAAATTAGGATTTTTTTCCCCTTGGGCATCAGATGTAGCTAATCTTAATATGGCCTACTGCTTTTCAAATTGAAAAAAGGTCATTATGGAGTGTAAATGCTGTTGGCAACATACTGCTATATTAAACTTCCAGATGTCAGCTTTGACAGAGGAAGCCATCAACAATTCATGACATTGTAAAAACATTTTTCTTGCCGATCTATTTACGATGAAGTATTATGTTGCCCTCTTGACAAGTAATGCAATATCATATTAAGTATAAATAAATCAAAAATACAGATGTACTTGCTTGAATTATGATGGTCACTAATGGCATTTTGGGGAGAAAAAGCAAATTCAAAGTCTGACTAAAATCTCTGGTTACTCCTGCCCAGTGTTTCTGAGGAGCTCTGAAGTCCACAACAGCAGAGTAGAGCTTCAAGGGAGCAAATGTTTGTGTTTGTTGGTAACCCAGCTGGAAATACCCTCCCACACGTTTGTTGTTTTTTAAAGGGGAATTCTGGTATGGCAAGGGCACTGACCTTCCTTTGACAGTGAAATTCAGAGGTTTCCCAGGATGAGAGGGGAGTGGACCAGCCAGATTCTCTGGTTCTGAAGGTGCAGCATTCCACCCACCCAAATTCATCCCAGTGCCTTAGCATGATAGTCTCAGGGAAATGTTAGTGGTGATGCTGCTCAAAATCTTATCAGCCACAATTTGTTCCAAATCAGTTTTTCTCTGCCAGTTTAAAGGAGAATATATACTAGATAAGCAGATCTATCTTTGAACAAATGTAACCTTCTAAGAGGAAGTTGTTAACAGATCACCAGCATTTTTCTGATGCTATTTGCTTTTAGATGGGTACCCATAATTAGAATGGAGAAATCTTTTTTAAGGGCTAATCCATTCCATAAGAAATGAAAAAGTACAGTTAGAACATGATTAATATTTCTCAGGAACAGGTTAAAAAGCATTTTGAGCTGTAATATTTAAACTTGGTGATTCATGATTGCAGAATACTTAAACTGCAAAAAATGTACTCATCTTTTGAGCTTGTTGTTTTGCTAGCATCTAAAATGATGGATTCAAACATACTCATAATCTGCTTGTTTATTATAATCTCTGCTCAGTGTTCTGGAAGTACTATTATCTCATTGGCTTATTTATTATTGTGTGTAATGTATTAAAAATGGGGTGTTCTATTGACCTTAGGCTCTGAAAAAGTAATATATGAGAGTGAAAAAGCAATAGTTGGTGTTAATTATAGACCTAGACATGATGGAGGACCCTCTGCCAGTGTATATTGGCATAGTCCCATTGAAGTCAAAAGAGTAAAACCAATTTACATCAGCACAGGAGCTGATTTAACAGGCATTGGAAGGAGATGTTCTGAGCTTTGCACAAAAGCGAAGGAAGAGACAGAGCACTGGAAATATCAGACTGTTTTGTGCTGTGTTTGTGTCTGCTATTAACCTTCACACCTGTTTGTGCATGCACTTTAAAAGTATCTTTTCTTTTTTTTTCCCCCATGTGCAGGAAAGATGCAAAATTGCAAGGATATCAGCTGAGGGATTTTGCATGAATACAAAGCTTGCTGAAGTCCAGTCATGATGTCTCATAAAATGGTAAAGCTCTTCTTCTTGAACATCAAAGAAGTACATCAAAGTGTACCTCCTGATGCTATGGAAGCTGGTTAAACAGATTCAACAGTTATCCTGTAATAAGCTTTGAAAAGATATCTATGCATAAATGAGACAGAATATTTTGAATCATGAGAATCTTTCTAAAATTATGTGGAGTGAACAAATAGAAGGTCTAGCTCTTACATTCCTCTCATTTTGCTTCAGTGTACTTGTACTGACTTCAGAGGCCATATGCTATAATCTATATGCTAGATTTACACCATGTAAAGGTAACTCAAAACAGGCATTGTAAGGGCAAAGTTACAACAAGATTATTTCTGATAAATTGCAGGAGAGCAGTAAGGAATAATCAGATAATGTCTTTCAAATATTGCTAGAAATATAGGGCTGATTTTGGTTCCACTCTGTGAGTCAGAGTGCCTTTTCCCCTTGTTTTACAATCTACTTATTGTGGAGCTTTTGGTGAGGAAGCTATTCTTATAATGCAGTGATTCATGCCTCCTGTTTCATATGAAGTGTTATTTTGTGCTAAGCAAGGGTCTTGCTGTGGCAGCCAGGGTGCCAAACTACCTAAAGAAAATAGACCTTTTATGTAGCAGTAGAAGAAGAAGTTGTTCCACAGCCAAGCTCCAAACTCCTTTAATGGGAATAAAAAATTTTGAAAAACACTGTGTATTAAAAGTCAACCCTGAAAATCAGTTGTTCTTATTTATTTTGTTTTTCTTTTCCTTCAAGAATGAGTGATACTGGCATAAGTCCAAAGACAATTTGCAGCTCCAGGAATCACTCTAGTCTTTCTTCCTGTAGCCATGTGAACACAGAGATGATGTCTGGAGTGGCTGATCTCTGATTTTCCAGGCAGCTGCATGGAGCCACCCTAGCTATTTCAGAAGAGGGGGTTCAGTGGGGTGCAGCTATGCTGGCAGTGGGAATGATGCTCTGTCTGTCATGGGACTAGGGAGGACAGACAGAAGGAATGGCATCCATGGGGAGATGACAGAGGGAGAATGATGGACTAGTGAAGTCTCTGCCTCAGAGAGACACAATCCCTGCTGTTCCTCTGGAAACAACAAGCCAGGCCTTACAGGCAAGAAAGACAATCTAAAGCTGATCTTGCACATAATTTCATTCTTTTCAGAATGCCAAGAGTTGTGCAATTATCAGGGGGCTTTGTCTTCTTGGCTTGTTTGAGTCTTCATTATGCATTGCTGAAGAAATTAGTACAATTCCACAAACATAAGACTTTTAGTAGGCAGAACCAAGATTCTGGAATAATTTTAATGAAAAATATAATACATGAACAGGATAGGGACACAATACAAAAGAGTCTTTAGAGGTGCATAGAGAAATCCATAAAATAACCCTTTATTAGTCTTGAAGAAACCTGCTGAGATCCCCAGATTTCAGCTGTCTGAAGACATGGCCTTGCTAGTTTACATTCATAAGGATCACCCCATGTGCAGCCTTTATGCCATTTTGCATTTCTTTGATGAACCCCAGCATCACATCATAAAAATACCATTCCTCTGATAATGTATTACTGTGTTGTGCTGTTAAATCTTGCTTGATGACACCCCCAAGTAATACATCTTCAGACAGACAAACTGCTGCAGTGGCCTGTCTGTCTGCCACGTATAAGGGAGCATGGGGAGTATGGGGAGTAAAAGATGTAATGGCAAGGGCTAGGGAGGAACACGAGGCTGAGCATGTGCCAGCCTCTTTGGGACAGTAAGGATGCTAACCAGGAAACACAGAGGAAGTCATGTAAAGGACAAATTTAATGGACTTGCCAAAAAGCATTTAGGCACAGGCTCTAGCAAAGTCAACAGCAAGGAGTGCCATGAGAAAATTCAGAGCATATTAAAAAGATGGCTGTGAGGAACATTCCATGGGGATGTAAAACATTGGCTTCTCTTAAGACCAAGATGAATGCATTCAAGCTGCAGCCCACGGGACCCAACGTCACATCTGGCTGAGATAAAATGAATTTGGCATTGCAAATCCATTCCTCTGGTGGGATTGTCTCCATCAGCTGTTCTGTAGTGCAGTAGTTCAGGGCAATTAGAAAGTTGTGCTCAGGATCAAAAAGAACTCCCTGCTGCTGAGTTTCTGAACTTTAGCAGAGATGTGTGGGGGAAACTTTGTGAACTTCCAGTCAGGAGGATCCTACAGAAGAGTGTGTATAAAAGACACACTGAGATTCTCCTTTTTCTCTTTTCCCTGAAAGTAAACAAAACAAATTCAGAGAGTAGAGGCAATTCCATTCAAAAGTAAAACCTTTTTAAAAAGTTGTTCAAAGAATAACGTTTTCAAGTGAAAACCGGATAACTCACCACTGTAATTCATTGCTGCAGGAGGTGGTGTGTCAATACCACTGCGAAGCTTTGTAGGTTTAAGAACAGACCTGGATCATGCCATAAACACAAATAACAGTGGTACAAGAGTACAACTGTAAGAACTATGCAATCTATTTTTAAGGAATAGCATGACCTGCTGAGGTTAGGCAAAATTATCCTGCAACATCTTACACACACAATCAAATTCACTGCAATAATTTTGCCTCTTCTGAAGCAGCTGTACTGAAAACTTAAAGACAGCTTCTTGTCCCAGCTAGTCCATTGATCTGTTTCTACTTGACAATTTCTTCGTGCTTACAAATAAATCCAAGGAATCTACAAAAACTGCCTAAAGTGCAAACTGAGCAATGTTAAGCTTAAAGAATCAGGCTTTCATTATCTGCTTTCTCTCCACATATAATAAACTGAGGTAACATGACTAATAAATAATAAATGGTTAGTTCTTAGGTCTTATGTAGCACCTCTTATCAGAGCAGTTTTTAACACACTGAACAGAATAAATAAATTATTTTTTGTACTATGCCATTGGGACGGATGTGTTTGGCTGTACACATTTCACAGCTTGCTTAATTATTTTATGCCTTTCTAATTAGTGTAGTCCATGGTGACCAAGCCACAGAGCAATCCTCTGCAGCTCTATGCACCCTGTAAGCTCTGTGTCTCTGCAAGCTGAGTACTCAGTCCAAGTGTAAGGCAAATGATAGAAATTGTGCACAGGCAAGTGGGAAGAACAGCAAGCAATAAGGAAGTGGGGAGGGATTTCTGCAATTGAATTGCCTAAATAGTTCCATTTTTTTATATAGTTATGGTTTTCAACAGCATTCAGCAGCACAGTATTTCACAGTATATCAATAGTATTTTTATTTCCAGTTGAAATCACTATTTATTTTAATTATTTATATTTCCCCCACAAAACTCTGAAGTAAGGGAATGATTTTTTTTTTCTTCAAAAGGAAGTTGTGGAAAATCCTGGAGAAAAGAATTAATTCCTTTCACCTTCACTTTTGATAGGCCATGACCCAAGGTGAAGTATTATATGTCAGTATATATCAAGGTTCATAAACTCCTGTGGCACAACTTTCCACCCTCGAAAACACAAACAAGCAAAAAATTTGGGCTGCAGGAGATATAACCTATCCAGTGATCTCTTCAGCTGACACTAATGAGTCCATGGGGAATGTGTAGAAATCCAAAAAGAGCTACATTTTTGTTTCCCTTCAGCTGAAACTTTTCAGAACCTTCCCTCCCACCACCCTCCCATATTTTATTTGCAGGTAATTTTCTTACAGTTTTTCTTGAAAGGACAACTTTCCATCATACACATATCAGTGAGTTATTAATAGATAAAACCCTTTTGCTTTTTTTTGAAAGGGTGTAAAGGACTGCAGAGGAACACTGGGTGGTGAGCATTTTAAAATCTTGCCCCAACTATTTTGCTGTAGGTCACATAACAAGATTCTGTCACATGCTGTAACTTTGAGATGAAAGGTAAATGAATAGAGACAGTTTGTTGCTTATGTTCTGTGAAGCTGGAACAGAGCAAACTCCACAGCACAGCAGGACACATTTGCAAAGATGAAGAACAGGGGATATTTATTCTAAATTTCCACTTGCTATTCTAAATTGTCATCGTTTGTGTGATTTAGAAAACGCTAATGAGAAGTTCAGTGAGTTCGGTGAAGCAAGTCAGAAAGATTCCTTAAAAGTATTTTCTATTGCTATAACCAGCAAAAATAAAGAAACTAGAAAGATTTTCAATCTTAAGCCCCTTCTCCAGCCCCATTCCTCCATTTCAGGTTAAAAAACCAGCCTGCACTCTTGTAGAGGTGTTAGTGTTTTCTCTCCTCTGCTGGAATTTATTATTTCTTTTCTTTGTACTGGGCTTACAGGAATTTTTTCCCATTTTTCACATGAGGTAGTTTCAATGATAGCCATAAACCTATAAATATTTTGGCAAATTATTTTCAAAATGCAAATACATATTGAAAAAATAAACACCAATGACTAGGAGTTAAAAGCCACTTTAATAGCCCAGGCACCAAGAAAATTAATAAGTCTGGTCTAATCTCTTTTCAGGAAATATTTTGAATGCATAACTTTTCTCATCTGTCTAAATGCAATTTTACTGAATCAGACAAAGGTCACCCACAGAGAATTAAGCAGCTATTTTTGCAGTGTAAAATCAGGCAGTTTATACTCAGGTCAAATTGTCTGCACACTGTTTAGTAGTTCTCCACTGTTCAAAATGTGAAGTGGCTCTAATTAAGGATGTAAGTAAAATCTACCCAATTGCTTCCATGTGAATAAATGAAAATGCAAATAAATTTGAAATAAAATTGGACTTATATAAAAAGAAAAATCCATTATTGTAATACTGAATCTCAGCTGTACACTGCATCCTTATTTGTTGTCAATCATATTATTCAACCATAATATTCAATGCCTGTATTTTTGTTCATGTGAAATGCCACAGTTAGGGTGGAATTTGTCTTCCATATTGTTAAGTTATTGAATAATGTACTTACACACAAGCATCTGTAATAATTTGAGATATTTCAAGGAACAGTCCCTCTGCCTTGTCCAGAAGAGCCAAGGCCTCCCAACAGTTCCTCTGCATGAGCCTCCTACTTCTACAGCCCAGGGTATTTGACATGGTGCTGGACAGTGACAGGTTTAATAGCCAGTGAGGTAGCCAGAAATAAACCCAAACCCCTTTGTATGTCTCTGAAGTCAGAGGTAAAAGTCAGTCAGAAAGTCAATCATTTATCACACCTTGGGGTCAGGGCCCTCTGAGCTGCCCTCTGGAAACATTTGTCTGACCACACAAGGCTGGCTGAGACACCAAGAATATTTGTCCAGTGTTTCAGTATGGAAATAGTTTTTGTCCCTTGAAACTGCTTTTAAAGGAAAACTCTTGTTTTGCCTGTGAGCATCACAACTTTAGCACATTACTCATGCCTGTTATGTTCAGATTCTCACAACCTACCCTCCACTGCCTGTGTGCTTCCTGGCACTTACTTGCCACCTCTACACCTGGGGTGGATATTTCATCTCTCCTTAAAATTTGTAGTGCATAAAATAAGTGAGAGAGAAAGTCAGGTTTTATCTAACTCATCACATTTCGGGAGCTGCACTGCAGTCTGAACATCTTGTCTGAGTAAATCCTCTCTTTGCTTCAAGAGTGACCTGGCAAGGGATCCCACCAGAGCAGGAATGCTCTGTGGAAGGAAACCTCTAGTGGAGCAAAGCCTAGATAAACTGAAACAACTAATGGGCATGACAAAGGATAGTTTTTCATGTCACACTATTTCTTTTGGTAATTATTTCTTAAAAAGAAAAAAAATAAAAAAGAAAACAGTTTATAAAACCAGGAAGACTGCAACATTAAAAATAATGCATGAAACCTGCTGCAAGAAAGAGGGAGTACTTGGCTGGCATAGCTGATTGCCACTGGTTTAATTAATCAGTCATATAAACAGGTGGTCTGCTTCTTTTTCTAGCTTGATACATTTTCCTCTCTTTATATAAAGAAAAAATAAAATAAAAAAAAAGAAAAAGGACCCAAACCCCCCCCCCACACCACTAACAGAAAAAGGAACAAAAATATTGGTTGCCTTAATCACATTTCTTGAAATGAAAAATATATGCTTAATTGAGGATTGGAAAAGTCAGTATAGTTTTCAGAGTCCTGTTTGATTGGGTGGGTGGGGGTGGTATTGGTGTTCTTTTGTTTGATTTGATTTGTTTTGCTTTGATTTGATTTTTGCCTTTTGGTTTGTTTGTTTGTTTGGGAGAGGTTTTTTTTGGGTTTGTTTTTTTTTTTTTTTGGATTGAGGTGGTTTGGTTTTTTGTTTGCTTTAATAAGTGACCACTTGAAATTTCACTTTTAACTAAGTCCTTGCATAACCCTTCATAGAGTCATAGAATGGTCTGTGTTGGAAGGAATCTTAAAAATTATCTCTTTCCAACCTCATCATGGTCAAGGAACCTTCCACTATCCCAGATGTCTCAGGGATCATCCAGCCTGGTCTTGAGCTCTTCCAGGGATGCAGCATCCACAGCTTCTCTGGGCACCTGTTCCAGTGTGTCACTGTCCTCTGATTAAAAAAATTCTCCTTAACATGTAATCCAATCTCTCTTTTAGTTTAAAAGTGCCCACTGTTCTATCACTATCTGTCAGTGCAAGATCTCTCTCTCTCTCTCTCTTTTTTTCAAAGCCCCCTTCAAGTACCAGGTGTCTGCAATGAGGTTTCCTCTGAGATCTCCTCACTTATGTAATGTTGTTCAAGGCTGCTGAGGGGCACCCTCTGCATTGGTGGTGGAATGGACAGATGTGGTTTGATTCTGTTGTGCTTTTTACACACAATTGCTCTGAAAATATGAAACTAAAGCAATCAGAAGAGATGCACCCAACCGCACCGTAACACTGCATATGAATACTTTTTCATATACAAAGTGCCTGGTGCAGTATTCTCTCATCTAATGTTTCCTCAGCATTGCCTCTTCTTTCTTTTAGGGATTTTTTTTTTTTGTCTTTAATAGCTCAGCTATTATCTTTTCAGATGTGGGCCATTAATTCCTCTGTATGAATTCATGCACAGTCAGCTCTCCCGTGCTAATGACCAGAGGGGAATAATGGGTAATGCCCACAGAGAAGGATATGTATTGTTTTAGCTGCTTCTTGATTTATTGTAGTCTCTCTCTGTACATTTCTGCCTTTTCATTTTTTATAGAATCTCAGAAAATAAAACATTTCAGAAGGCATCCAAAATAATGGTCCATTTCTGACCAGTGTGAAAACACGGGTATTCTGGGAAGTGGGAAAGGAGAGGGTGAGAACGGGAAAAAGATGATAAAAAAATACTTATCTAATGCATTTATAATACCAGGACAAGGAATGCCCCAAGAGATCATCAGTAAACACATTAAAAACTAGGAAAAATAAAGCAATTTTGTGTATGCCACATTTTAATGGCAGAACTTACAAGGAATGAGTATTATGGGTTGTGAAAGAGCATGAATTGACAAAATCAAACAGAACAAGGAGGTGCATTTATTTAACACTACTAAAAACACTAGTAAAACTTCCAGCTCAAGAAACCCCTGAGCTACTGCTTATCAGAAACTGTCATAACTAAATCTTTTCCTGTCATAACTAAATCCTTATACCCACTATCAAACATCTCACTATCAGACCAGGTAGATCCTTGGTCTATCCAAGTTATCCTCTTGTGATGCTGCTTCCTTAGCAGGTCAATCCAATGATCTGCAGAGTATTGACCCTAAAATAAACTGGTCCATGAGCAAACAAGAGAAAGACAAGATAAATCTAAAATATCTAGGAAATTATTAAATTAAGAAATTAATAAGACAGTATTAAAATAATAAAGAAATCATTAAAAATTTTCTTTCAAATTTAATGTACATTAAGGGTGGGGTTTCTGTTGTTCTGGTTCAAATTCTTTTCTCTAATCTACATAGAAACACTGTTTTTGCATTTTCATCCATCCATTTCTAAATAGTGTTGCTATCCATTATTCAGGTTCTACACCTGGACTGTGCTGCAGGCCATTTGGGAAGGCAAAATACTCTGTTTTGTATATAGCTTGCAAAATGTTTTAACATCCTCAAGGTAAGTTAATGACCACAGAGAATGTCATCATATATTCAGGCTTCATATTTTTGAGTTTCTGACTCAGCCATGATGTTTATAAATAAATGTCACAAATGACCATTTCAGAACAGAAAATGAAGTTGAAAATTAATACTAGCTTCCTTGTCAGACAGCACCTAGGACTGCCATAGACTGCAGATAATCAAGAAACTGCTTTTTTTCTTTTTTTCACATCAAAAAGTTGCTTAGTATTTCCAATGCTGGCAAAGTTTTCTCTAGTGAAAGCCATGAAATTGTTAGACCACTGGAGGAGGCTGATGACAAAAAAAGTCCAGCTGTTTTTGTGAGTGACATATCAGGTTATTTTCTCTTTGAAAAACACAGATTCAGATCTTACATATTTTCCTTTTATAGCTTCAGCCATCATAGTAATTTTCAGTTCTAACAGGCAGCATAACTGCAACAGTTCAGTGTAACTTATAAGAAGCATCTTTGCAGAGGGTTTTAGTGGCAACTTCACTGACTTCAAAACTCTTCACAGCATACAATTTTTTCAGGTTGTCATGAATTTAAGAGGATTCTTTGTTCACAATTTCCACATGCTTGGACTACTGCTTTATATGTGGTTGTCAAAACACATGTCAGGATCTAAGCTTTCTGTATGATGGATTTTTTTCATGGGCAAGCTTTTAGGCAAATTAGTCCACTGAAGGTAAAAATATATTTGGCCAAAATCTATCTTCAGTAATACTGGGATTTTTTTGTGGGGGAGAGTTGTTTTTTTGCATGTATGTGTGATTTGATGCTTTTGCTACTAATTAAATCTGCAAATCAGTCTAATCTTTAAGCTGATTAAAGAAGAGAGTGGTAAGAAAAACAAAGCAAACATTCAACCAGATCTTTTCTTCAGGGGATATTGCTTAGAGCAGAGAAGCAAAGGAATCCTATTTACAACTCAGACCAGCTAAACATGAGATAAAACCTGCTTTTCCCAAAGATCTTGTCTTTATTTCACCAGTGTAGCTGACAAAAGAAAGAAGGTGTCGGAAAAGCATGTTCTGTGTTCTGCCATCTAGTTAGCAGAGCACTCCCTTCAGAGAAAGGAGACACAGATTTCCAGAGTTCAGCCACTAAGCTATCACCAATTATAATCAGCTCCTTTACATCTGGATCACTGGTGCATCCCTACTCATGTGTGTCTGGGCTGTGGAGATGAATTTTCTCTCTGCAAATTCAGGTCAGATGAAATCCAGCCAGGCAGTATCTGCTCACCTGGATGAATGACCCCTTTCAATTGCCTATGTACATCTGAGTTTCACTTGATTCAGACACAGGAATTGTAATGTATAAGGTCTTAGGACATGACTGAGTTGCTCAATACACTTCACAGAACCAGAGAAATAAACAGTGGTTTATTTCATTTCCAGGAGAGCAGGACCACATCATGTGTAATGGTGACTTAGGAAGACAAACACCATCTGAACCCCCAATTTCCTCCCCAGTGTGGCTGTACAGAAAGCAGAAAAGGCCTTGGCTCTGTGTAGGTCCTGCTCAGCAATAACAAAAACATCTCTGTATTATCAGCACAAATCCAAAACACAGCCCCACACCAGCCACCAGGAAAAAATTACCTCTGCCCCAGCCAAATCCAACACATTATACTCCTTATTCCATGCACTTTACATCATGTCAGGTCCCAGACTATTCAATACAACCCCATTAACCACCACCCCCTCCACATGGGCACCTACAACTTCTCTGGGCAACTTGTTCCAATGCCTCTCCACACTCACCATAAAGAATTTGTTCCTAACAGCTGAGTCAAATCTCCCTTTTTTCAGTTTAAACCCATGACTACTTGTCCTCTCACTGCACAACCTTGTCAAAAGTCCTCAAATTTATTTTTGTATTTGCCTAATGTTGGGGTTTTAGTGTTTCTTGGTCTGTTCTCAAATATAGAATAATATAATCATAGGATTTTTTAGATTGGAAGAAACCTCTAAGATCACCAAGTCCAGACTTTCAACCTAGCTCTGCCAGGTCCACCGCTAAACCATGTCCCCAGGTGCCACATCTACATGTGTTTTAAATACCTCTAGGAGTGGTGATTCCACTACTGCCCAGGGGAGTCTCTTCCAGTGCCTGACCATCCTTCCAGTGAAGAATTTTTTCCTAATATCGAATCTAAACATCTCCTAATTCAACTTAAGGCCATTTTTTATTGTTCTGCCACTTGTTACCTGGGAGAAGGGACCAACATCCACCTGAATACAAACCCTTCTCAGGTAGTTATGGGGAGGAATGAAGTTCCCTCTGAGACTCCTTTTCTCCAGGCTAAGCACACCCAGCTTCCTCAGCTCCTGCTTAAAACTAAACTAGACTGAATCTTATTATATTTTCTCCACTTTTTATGTTCTGGGTCTTTAGGTTTTCTACACTGAAATTTGAGCAGACTTCACACCACTCCCAGAGCTGGAGTTTTTTGTTAAATGGAGTTTTGTGTTAAAACTTTATAATCATCTACAAGTCACAGGGTAATTCTTAGTGGGTTTTTTTCTCTTAAATGTCTCCATTACATTTCAAAGAGGTGAAGACATTAAGTGTACCTTCATGTAATTAATAATCAAACCTATTCTTTTTTTTATAAAAAAATTGTCTACATCATAGAAATGGGAGAGCAGATAACTATTTATCAAAAAGATAATAAGGGCCAGGAAGAACACACTGTGTTATTCCAGGGACAAAGCACATAATGCTGCTTAAATCATTTTCATTTATGAGGAAATCAGCTTTGGGAACATTTGACAAAATAATGTATCTTCATGCAATTTCAAATTTGTTAAGTGAGTCTCTTAATTGCAGGTTGAGAGGAGCACAAACTGTCTGTACTGACATCTAACTAGACTCAGACATAATTAGCATTTAAAATCACTGCTTAAGGAGACTATCATGCATTTACAGGAATTGTTTATTTGTATTTCTCTGTCACATTCTTTATGGGATGCTGTGATGTGATGACTTTCAACTGTTACTGTTTTCACTGACATAGTGGCTATACTGGCATATGGAAATACAAACTATTTTAAATCCACTTTTATTCAAAGCAAAATAAAAAAAAAATAAAAACTGAAAAAAAACCACTAGTAAGGGAGACAGGAAATTCTCCAGTTCTGGTTATTAGAAGATGCAACTTACTGGAAAATACATTTTAGTAAAATACAAACTAGGAGGTTGAATATGAGGTGAAGGGATACAGTTGATTTGTAATGGGATCCTTCTGGCCATTGTGAGGTTTTAAAAGTCACCAATACTTGAAAAAGCCTCCACAGAAGCTCTATATGTGCTCATGTTTAGTGACTAAAAAGCAGATCTGCTTCCTAAAAACCTTTAAATTGGCTGACTGAGCTTATTAGGATGTCTAGTTTGACTTGAATCTGCTCTGCTCAGTTCTTTTTTTAATTCCTCCATAAGAACAGAGCTCACCTGAGAATGTTGCTCAGATTTCAGATGTTGAGTTTTTTAAAAAAATTGCATGCATAAGAACTTTGGATACATTCGATTTTACTTTTGAAACTGGAGAAGAGACAGAGTAAAGCAAAATAA
The DNA here is from genome assembly GCF_001522545.3 of Parus major. NCBI lineage: Eukaryota > Metazoa > Chordata > Aves > Passeriformes > Paridae > Parus > Parus major. The sequence continues at coordinate 144,438,466 of NC_031769.1, forward strand.
AATAGCACAGCTTGCTCCTTGAAGCTGGCTTGCAAGTCTGTGACATGGTTTATGCCTCAGCTATTTATACCCCAAGGAAGTTTGCTTTTAAAAAAAAGGAGCTCTGAAAGGAATGAGGCTTTTGGATGCAGAAATGTTGAAGTGTGTGAAAAAACTGGGAGAGGAAGCCTTGAAGACCACAAAAAGCACTCACAGAATCAGAATCATAGAGTATCCCAAGCTGAGAGGGACTGAAAAGGACCATAAAATCTGACTTCCCGCTCCTTGCAGGACTGCCTAAAACCAAATCATAGGACTAAGTGTGTGGTTCAGAAAATGTTTCTTTCCCTCTATGATGCAGTTTGGATTGTTATCCAATATTCAATTTAACTGGTTTGCATTAAATGTCTGTATCCAAACTAAACCATCCTGTGGCTTGGTTCTGGCCCTTCTGAGAAATCTGTGAGGGCTGAGTGTGTCTTTATTTACAATATTTGGGATTTCTCCTCAAGAAGGCTGTAGGATTGTTGGAAAAAATGTGAATGGACTGAGAAGTGTTATGTGTATTTCTGCACACCTCTCTGCCTTGAGTAAGCCTGACTACAGAGCCTACAGGAAGGGAGAAAGAATTAAAAAGAGAATGAAACTAATAAAATTGGTTAGGGAAAAAGGGAGGAAAATTTCAAATACATGCCGGAAAAAAAGAAAGAATGAAGCTTAAAGAAACTGGGTTAGAGAAAGTCTAGTATAAGCAAGCTAAGGAGAGAAGGAAATGTGATTACCCAAAAGAAGAAAAGTAGAAAATACATGCTGTGGGTCAGGGAGGCATAGAGAAGGGTTAGATAAAGACAAACATGCAGAGACAACCACATACATCACCTTGAGAAGGCACGATACCTGCAGACAGAGACTAAAATACCCCAAAGGAATGGGAAGAAAAGTCCCCTGCCTTTCTCTATCAAGAGAAACTTGGGAAAGAAAGACCTGAAAAATGCTAATAAGATGATGGTGGCTGAAAGTCAGAAGTATAGCCAAGCTTAGGAAACATGTTTATACCATTTGACATTAATATCAGGCAAGTGTCTGTAAAAGTGATAGAGAATACCTGCATAACCTCATAAAATGCCTTCTTCATGCTAGTCACTGTCCCAGCTGGTGTATTTTTATCTAATTCCAGAGCTGGTTGTGGTGAGTACAACTTTATATTTCTAATATACAATATACTACTGGGAAATAAAGCAGCCATTGCTTAGATGCATAGCTGCAGATGGCACAAGTTTCAGTGCCATCCTTTAAATTACTGCAGAAACACGGGGAACTAGCTGTTGTACAAATAAATGCTAGCATAGAGGGTCTCATGAGGCTCTGGGGATCAGTAGCAGCTTTTTAACCTCTGGGTAACATAGTTCAATACCAGTTCAAGGGAGTAATAGCAAAGGAAAAAAGCTCTGTGGCCTGGATGACTGAAATTGGTGGTTTCAGCCCACATCCCTGCAGAAGTGTTGCCATGGTCAGGAAACATCCACATTACAGCTGAACTTTCACAGGAATGTGTTATGTATGCTTTGGAAATAAAAACCTGAGAGATTTATGAAAGGGGTTGTGGCAGTGGCAGCTGAGCCCTCAGGGCCAGATTCTGACACATCTGTATTTTGAATTCCAGACATTAGAAAAGCATTACCTGCTTGTGTAACTGAGGTCAAAAAACACATGCAGAAGAGTTATTTGTTCCCCCCTGAGGTGAGAAATCTTCACAGTACAGTTTATTACTATCTTAATGAAACCAGTTCCAATTTCTATTAAGTGGAAGTGAAAGATGTATTATGCTAATATTATAATTGAAGGACTTACTGCCTTTTTTTTTTCCTCTCTCTTTTTTAGAGTTTTTAGGATTTCCACAGTCTGACTGCAACATTCTTACATCTGGTGAAATGGTTGGAATGATAGCAACTCAACACATTGAAGACATATGTGGTACTGTAGGCACTCCATTTCTACTCTTGACATCTGTACCCTAGAGAGCTTTTAATTTAAATAGGATTCAACATGCCAGAGAAAACTTAAGGCATTATTGGCTGGTGAAGGATGTTGGAGATTCACAATGAACAGAAAAAGTGTGACTCTCCTGGTAGACTCTTTATTGTGTACCTTTACCGTGATTAGACTTTGAAGGTTCCAAATAATCTTTTTTAAAAAATTAAAAATAAATAAATAAAGGAAATAAAAAAAGAGGACAAGGATAGCCCTGTCACCAGTTCTACTGTCTAAGCTCTTGAGAGAAGAGATGAATCTGTGATTGGACTGTGCATATATTTACATTACATATCCTCTGCTAACATTCCTCATCTGAATGATTTAGTGGATTTAGTGTAATCACTCTATGTAACAAGAAAAAAGGAATTGATAATATTTTATTTGCACTTCAGAGCTGGCCTTAGACAGAAAAAACAAACCCATATCTTGGCTGTTCTCTTGAATTACTGAAGAGATAAAATTTTATACAATAAAAGGAGGACATGTGGAAGAAATTTATCTCACAGCCATTGAATTTGGGAACAAAGGAGAAAATCCTGCTGGAAGTAACATATCAGCAAAAGTATCAGGCAGCAAAGAAAAAGAAACTTTCTTTAATAAATTCAGACCTCTGTAATAATTATAGACAGGAGGGAGTTATAAGTTTCCCCTTATGAGGAAAGAATACTTACATTTCCTTGGTGGACTGCTGGGAGAGAAGATTCCTGTGTCTTTCTGCCCCAGATCCTCCTCAGAATACCTTAAGCTCCTATTTATTCTTTCATAAGAGATGCCAAGTACCTTTATTTGTTGTTACCTTTTTCCATAACTGGTTCTCAGAATGCAGCTGAATACAGCTTCAGCCATGAGTGGCTGGTTAGCCACTCTGCACACTCCTTGAGACCAAGCCTCTTGTTGCTACTTGTTGGTTTCCCAACCACTTTTTCCCAGGAGATTATGAGAAGGTGGTATAAAATCTGTTTTTTTCCATTCATTGTAGTCATTCTCTGAACAATGAATAGTTTTTGTATCTGTTTGGAGCAGGTGGAAATACTCTTGAAATTCTCCAACTTTATTTTTTTTAAAGTGGGCAGAGAACCAAGCCAAGACAATCACCAAACTGCATACTTAAAGTATGAAATATTTTCCTTTAATGTTGTTCTTAAAACAATGAACTTTAATTTTTTTGAGCATTTATATCTATGTTTTAGAAATTAGTTAAGATAATCTGTTGATTTCTTTCAATGTCTTTCATGGTTTTGCAACAGAACAGATTGAGACATGCAGCTTTTCGCTTTTCCAAGTCAGTGCTGTATGCACAGGGTACCTGGTAATTACTGCAGGCAGTGATTGCTGCAAAATGACAACACTGCCTTTTCTTGTATGTTTATCAATGTTTTCACCACAAGATTTAATATAAGCAAATACCTTTTCCAGAATGTCGAGCACAACACCTGACATGAAAGAAAAATCATCACTGCTCAGTAGTTCAGAAGAGCTGCATGGTAACAGCAAAGAAATTACTTAATTCTAATTTTTGGTTGCTCTAGTATACCCTTTTATTTATATAAGATAACACTTTTTAAAGCCATAATATACAAACATACATTTGAGTGACAGTTTGAGCAGCAAAGAATAACTTAGTACCACAATCTCATTTGTGCATTGACATAAGACATACTTTGTTCAGATTTTCAAGAGATTCATTATATTAAAAAAACCCAAAAAACCAATAACCAACTGAAAACAAACAACAAAATTGTTTCAGGTTTAATTGTCCTTCTGAGGGTGAGGGTTTAACAAAGGGGGTAAGGGGAGGACAGGGATATGTAAAAGAATATGGGTAGTCTTTATTCATGCTAGGAAAGAAAAGACCAAAAGACAGAGAAAAAGGAAAAAAAATTTAGAAAACAAGAAAAGAGTTTGGGAAATGCTGAAACTTGTATGAGAAGCATGTAGAAGAAACATGGTAGGGATTTCTTGTAGCTGATTTCTCTCCTCTGTCTGAGCCAATCTTGTTTGCATATGACCTGCAAGCCTCTGTAAAGAGACAAAAATACAAATGGCAGAAAACATACTGCAACAACAAAAATTAAATGAGGAGAGAAAACAGGCACATCACTATATTTCTGAAGTCTCTCATTTGAGAGCCAGAAAGCTTTTTCAAGTGCTACATTATACTAGAATTTTTGCAGTGAAGCTATGTGAAAATGGGAGAGCTCAATATAAGGCTTTCACCAAACTGATAAAACTCTGCCATCATTTGTTTGGAAGCCAGCCTTGGTTTCTGAGTGGCAACTGCCATATGCTGCAGACATTTCTCTACAATTCAAGATGTACACACAGACCATGGCTGCAAAGACAGTCATCTGACACGAATGCCAGCACTCCCCTGTGATAAAAAATACAGAGGGGAACATGTTTGTGCTACATCAGAATGACTGATGCAGCAAGTAAGCTTACAAAGGAGGAAAAATAGATATGACAGTGGCAGCAAGATTATTATGATTAAATGAACAACTTCTTGGTTTGCCCTTTGTGTTGATGGATGAATAAAAGTGCTTCTGCTTTCCTCTACAATATTGGAGTGCCTTTGTCACACTGCTTCTTACATGTCCTACAAAAGCTTAGACGTCCTTTTGTGCAGATAACTGTTCTCTAATTCAGCAGGGCTATTCATGTGGGAATCAGTACATTCTGGTACACTTATAGCATTAGAACCTTAGGTCTGAACTTTTTGGGCACTTTTGCTACAAGTGCTGACTCTGGTTGTCTGCAAAGGCAGCAGAATGAAAGTCTGATTCTGTTCTAAGGTCAAGGAGACAATGGAGGCACTCCAGAGCCTCTCCACTTGAGGTGACAATGCAAGCAGCAGACCTGCATGTTTTGTGCAGCAGCTCACTGTCTGATTTCTCATGATTTAGTATTTATTTGGATTAGATTTTCTCTCAGAAAGATTCAAATTCACCAGCAAGATTTACTCCCGGAAGGGGTGCAAACACCATCACAAATTCTTTTTTGTTTTTGACTCTCTGTTTAGATATCAGTGACTACAATTCCAGACACACACACACACACACACAAAGTATAGTGGTAGAAAAGTGTTTATTTTCATAATATATTCCTGCTATTTGCTATTTGAAAGCGTTTTGAACTAAAGAGCATGATGAAATTGTCTGAACAGAAGCATTTATTGTTGTTGGAAATGTCTGTGTCATCCTGCATGACATTTAACTGCTGGTCTTGCATCATGTAGGCTTCATGCTGGTTGTGTGCTTGTGTTCCAGCATACACAGAACTGTGGGATGCTCTAGGATCTAGTATGGAATAACAGGAATCATGCATAGGGAGGTGACTAATGACCAATTTCCAGATAGGCTGAACCACAGAACTATAGAATATTTAAGGCTGGAAAAGACTTTAAGATTATCAAGTCCAACCCATCACCACCACCATGTTTGTCATTAAACCATGTCCTCAAGTGCTGTTCTTACACATTCTTAGCCCATCCTGGGATGGTCTCTCCACCACTTCCCTGGGCAGTCTGTTCCAAAGCTTTACAGCCCTTTCAGTTGTAACTTCTCAACTTCCCCTGGTGCAATTTTCCTCCTGTTTTGTCATGTGCTTGTAGCCCTGTCTGCTTTGAAGAGGGTCAGGGGAATCTGCAATATAATATATATCACTCACTGTGCTGCAGGCTCATGCTGGGAAAGGTTTGGAGATTTTTTAATTTAAAGGTGTTATGAAGAATTCCACATTTCATGCTTGACACCAAGAAACCCAAGAGTAATTTTCAACTTTTCAACTGGACACACAGCAGTGAGACTAGGAACAAAGACAACTTGAATGCAAACACTCTACAGGCATAATGTTTTATTATTTGAAACTGGAATAAAACTAGCAAGAGTTTTGTTTCTGGATGAAAATAGAGCCATTGATGGCAATGAAGAGATATTGAACTAGTTCCTGGCTGCTCTTTACAATTTTTAGTACTTGGGAAGTCTTAAAAGAAATTTGACAGTGACAAATAGACATTTCTAAAATGTCAAGTAATTCTAAACATGAATTTTCATCTATTTATAGACTTACTCTGATATCTCAAATGTTACACAGCCTCCTGTAGACAGTATTTAGCTATTAGGAATTTTCAGAATCTTAAATACATTGATATATTCATGAATATAATGTTCTTGTGACACATTTCACAAATAAATTATATAAAATTAATGCTTGGTAAAATTTCTGAGTTGATTTTTCATAATTAAACCACTTCGTAGAGGAACTGCTCCATAAAAAATAAGGTAGCCACTTCTCTGAAAAATTCTGAAATCCCATATTTTCACATTAGGATGAATTGACACCACTATTAAAATAAATATATTCCCTTTAATATTAGTTGGATGGCCACAAAACAAATGCAATGTACTACCATAGTGGAAATTCAAAGTCATCAAGTAAAAATATTTTATTTCTTCTCAATTTCCTCTAATTCTAGCAAGAATGAAAATTTCTGGCTTGTCAGTTTCAGAAAAATAAAAACAAACAAACAAACTTTGCCTACAAGATGGGGCTTTTGGTATAGAGTAAATTAAAACCTTTCCTTTTGTACTCTACCATACTTTAAACCTCTTATATCTTCATATTTTCGGTCTTCCCAAAACTGTGTAGAAAAAAGAAAGCTCCAAATTTTTTCCTTTGGTTAACGAAATCAATTCTTAAGTTACTGTGCTCTGTTTTTTATGCCTTGTTTCAGCCTGCCACAGAGATTTTCTACACTAAAATGGCACAAATCCCTTTAATATATATGTTCAATATTACAAAGGAGAGGGGAAAGACTTAAAATATGACATTAGCTTGAAATGACCTGAAACACCTTAAAACCTTAATTGGACCAAACCTTAACAAAACTGCTTGTCCTAATTGTGCACTTTTAAAACATGGTACAAAGGCAGAATTGTGTTCTCACTGGGTTTTTTGCCAGTGCTTTAATGACTTTCTGCATTAAAATTTCTGAATGGATAAATGCAACAATTTATTTACAGGTTTCAGATAAGGGATAAAAGTAAAAGTAAAAAAGTACAGAGTAAAAAAAAAAAAAAAATCAGCTTCTTCTATGCTTCTAGATTGTTGGTTGGTGCTGTTCCATTATTTTCTAAAAATTGCCTTCCTGATATTAAAAATATGGTTTTTATCGTTTGGGGAGAAACAAACCCATATATCAGATATCTGGGAGCTGATATGTAAGAATCTTGAACTGTCACCACATCCAGGTTCTGTCAGATTCTTCAGTCTCTTCTTCTGGAAGTTATTAAACAATGATTTGTAAAATGTAACTTGTCTACAAAATGTTCTGAGTGTTTTCCCATTTAATTTCTGTTGTGCTCTATTAAATGGTCCTTTGACAATTCAGGTTTCTTCTAGTAAAACCAAATGATCTCAGCAGTGCTGGGAGCCAGATCCTGCTTCCACAGTCCTTTCACCTATGGGCCATAGAGTCACCAGCACATTTTCCTCTGCACAGAGCTTCATCTTCCCTTTTTTTTCAGGTGGACACATCAAACCTTGAATATGCAGGGTAAATCATAGCAGTGGGTTCCCATGAACAACTCCTGAAAAATTATTTTCTTCTTTAGTGGAGTGGGCAACTCAACTTGATTTCTGAAACTCAAGGAGTTATCTGAAATTGAGTATTGTAATCTGCACACTATCTTATTTGGATATATCAAAACATAGTCCTTTAAGTGGATCCTGTTTAAACATCCTACCAGTTTTTTCAGGACTATTACTTCTCCTCCAGCACAAACACTGAGTTTGACAGAATATCAAATTTGTCTGCCTGTTAATTTATTGATACTGGTTTGATTCACCTTACTTTGGGAATTATCTGTGTATTAATGCATTCTGTTCACCCAAATTCATTCCTGATACAGCTACATTTATGTCACAGGCCATTAAGTTTCTCATTCTAGCCCTAGGCTCATTCATCTAGACTGTCAGCGCTATCCTGTAAAGGGATTTTTTACAGAATTGCCTTTTGAAAGAGCAACTTCCTTTGATATCTTTACGTAGTTTATCTTTTCAGTGCTTTGTCTGTCCTGGCTTTATTTGAACAGGGACAAATCATGGCTGTTCTTAACTGTGATTCCTCTTTCTCTACCTAAAAAGTACCTTGTAAGGAACTTTAATTACTGGTACCTAATCTATTTAAATTCAAAATCTATAATTCACATCATTGATTGATGAATCTTTCCACTGCAAAGTATTTGCTAAGTGCATTTGGGTTAATATTACTTGTTCATGTGGTAGCTTAAATCCTGAAACTGTGACAATTCAGTGCTTTTTAAAATGGAGTCTAATGCTAAAGTTGAAGATGAATAAATGCTCACTCAGTACAACAAGTCTTGCATATGGTAAAGTAAACAGAGATTTTGTCAAGAGCTTCCCAGGAGCAGAGCTGAGTGATTCCTTCTGAAATAAGATACCTGTAGCTATGAAAAATAGAGTCAAAAAAAGTGCAACCAATAGAAAAACTATAAGAGTGAAGAAGGTTAAGTAAAGAAAAATAAGAATTTCTTTGCTGTGAAGTAAGAATCAAAAGGCTGTTCAAGTTTCCATCATGTGCATTAATATCAGCAATGATTTGCAGCCATTTGGGGCTTTCTTAAATGTAAATGCAGCAAGTTAAATATTAAAATCAGAAATGAGGAGAAGTAATAGGAATAACAGAATTTATAAATAACAAACAAAAAGAAAATAGACACAACAACAAAAAGAAAACAACCTTATCCCTATCTAAGGTGAGAACACATCACTGTTCAATGAATATTGCCCTACCAAGAGCAACAATATACTTAAAAAAACACCCAAAACCAACATACTTCCTGTTGTATATTTGGATAAATTTTGGTGTGAAATCTGAGATTGGTATTCAGATGATTCCAGCAAAAGAAAAGGGTGCATTTGAAATGCCATCAGATCAGGAATCACTGCCAGCAGCTGGCTGGTGGCCTCATCCCATTGCTGAAACGCTGCACTCGAGGCTATGTTGATGCCACATCCATTCAATGTACATTTCCCATTGGAACATGGAATTTCAAACTCTGTATTCCTGGAAGGACCATTTCAAAATGAAAATGGAACAGAATGGAAGAAAAGTTTTCTCTAAAGCACAGTGGCCATTAAAATAACCAAAAATCATGGTAAGTTAAAGGACAACTAAATAGAGTAGCAAAGACTATATACATGTTAAAATATATTTGGAGCTGAGATGGCTTCAAACAAGTTCCAAAGATAAACAAAAAGTTGTGGAAAGAGGTTGACAGTTGGAGAGAAATGTTAAGTTTTATATCAGTTTAGTAGGGAAACAAATATAGGAGCATTGACCTTAATGATGCATTTGGACACTTTACAGAATTCATGGAAAAGGTTACTAAAACTGCAATTTTCCTTCCTTGGATGATTTGCTTTGTAGAATAAAGTAGTGCCTAAATGCCAGAAGCGAGATCAAGATTTTTCAGTGTTAAATGTCATAAAATAAAGGAAACGTTAAAAAGCCAACTCTCCTCATAAAGATCATTGAAGAAATAGTGAAAATGTTATGGAACAGTTTTCATAAATGAGAACCAAAAACTTCTGGAAATTTTCTAATATACCTCAGTGCAAAGGTAGGAATTTCATTGGAGCTTTTGGTTTTCTTTCATTAATGTTTCTGCAAGATTTATCTGATACATTATTGACTATAAAAACCCCAGACAGTTATTAAAAGAAGGTTTGTGAACCTTGAAAGTTTCATGAAAAATTATTTAGGAGTCCTTTGTTAGTTATATTAGTTTCTAAGTCTTTAAAACAGAGCTCCATTGTTGTGGTAATTCAGAGAATAAATACAAGGAACAGAGCAAATACCACCAAAAATAATTACTATACTTTGCCATAATATAAACCCAAAGAGAATTTCAGCAAACTCAACAACAAAAAAAACTGAAAAAGTTATTTAAAAAAATTTATATGGGATGGACGTATTTTATGAAACTCATTAGCACAAGTTATCACCACTTTATGGACTTATGCTTTGCAATGATATATGAATGTACAATGTAAACACAATTATGAATTAAACTGGATTTTTATATTTCTAATGTTAGATCTCCTCTGTTTCCTTTGATAGTGGTTAGAGTTTGGTAACATGTTTGACTAGACTAGAAGAGAAAGTGATACAGCTGTCATCATGGGTTGGTGTTTTTTTTGCTTAGTATTTCCAGAAACCAGATTGGTAAAATTTCTCTTCATTCCAAGGGACATTTCTATACAAATTTCAAAACAGAACCACATCTCCTTCTATTCAGGATACATAAAAGGGTAGAGGTCAAAAAGCAGACATTTTACTGTAATGTTGACATCCTTCTGGTAGCCAGGTTTAAATAACATATTTATCTCCCTTACATGAGGCATCAGACCAGTCACACAGGGGATACAACACTCAATGATTAGCTGGCCCTCACTGACTTTTTAGTGCAGACAGAAGTAGCAGCCTGAATCTAGCACCTGTGTTTGGCTACTAAAATTTGACCTCTGGGGTTTTTTTGTTCAATTCCCAGCTGCTGTTCAGCAATCTCACAACAGCAATATCAAAGAAGTCAGCTTTGGAAAGAAAGCAGATTTAGTTGCTATATTCTGTTCTCCTGTGCCCTTGGGACCAGAGCATCATGTAAATGGCATGCTAAGCTACATCTTAAAGGTGACCAAGAATGCAATCTGGCAGTAAAAGAAAAAGCATCCTCATAAAATGGAAGAGAAAGTTGGTACAGCAGGTCAGATTAAATAAGAGGAACTCCAAGGAATTGCTTGTGGTCTGTCTTTTTAGGCAGCATCTCAGGAAATGTCACATTGAGGCCTGAAATTTTCATGAAATGTAGGCATGGGCTGGACTTCAGTTTATTACTATTGGCTATTTCTTTTTGGCTTGCTGACTAGGAGCAGCTGCTGGGTTTAATTTAAATTTCCTACTTTATTTTTGGCAAGTATTCCTACATATCTGAATTTATTCCTTTTTTTAAGATTTTGATGTATTTATTATAAATAGAGAACAATAATAAATAATAATAATTGTCAGCTGAAAAGATACAGTGGGGCCAGTTGGCTTCCTGTGACTCAGTGACCTTTTGGTATTAGTGCCACCCACTGCTGTGAGTTATGTTAAAACTTTGCAGCTGGGTTGCAACAATAGCAGAAATATTTGCTGTTCCCCCATCTTGCAATCTCAGAGTTACCAATAAGCCTCTTCATGCAGTGGGAGGGAGCTTATTCAATGTATTTCAAAAGAACTCCCTGCTTGGATAAGGCCTGCTCTGGTGGAAAAGGCTGTTGGAGGATTGCCTTGAGAAGGGCAATGGCTTTATTAAGACACACCAGTGGTTCTGCTGTTTTGTGCCTATAATTGACACCCATGTTTTTTCTTTATTTTTTCCCTGAAACACTATTCTTTCACAATTTTGGGTCTCAAACTATGCCTACAATCAAGGATAAGTAAAATAATTCTTAATACATCGCCAGCAGAAGGTCCTGGCAGTGTGTGCTTTTTAATAAGTCTGGAATAAGAAAGAAAAACAAACTCAGAGTAAAAATCTTACAGGAGATCTGAATATTGAAATATTTAGATATTGAATATTGAAAGCTTTAGCTCTGAACACAAAAATTAACATTTTATTGTCTCTTGATAGGCAACTCAAGGATGCTGAACTATAATTAATGCTTAAAAAATTTAAGGTGGAAACAAGGTGTGTGCCATCAGTGTTGTGCATGGAGCACAAGACATTTTCAGGAGAAAAATGTTCACATTTATATAGAGATCCTGTAGTTTAAAGTTTCCTTTACCAGAGTCATGCTATGGAAGAGATGGAACTGTCTGCTGTTCTAAGAATACAGCTTCTCTTTTCTCTTCAGTGCCTGCAGCTTTTAAGCCACAACATGGGAAAGCTTCTGTTCTTCATGTCAGGACTTAAATATTACAAATGTGTTCAGTCATAATGAGTTCCATCTTACAACAAATCATTTAGAATTTGGAAATAAAAAAGATCACATATTTTTTCCAATTCTTGTAGTAGAAGCTTTTAGCTCTTAAGACCAATTGTCAATATGCACTTGTGCCCTACATCATGTATCTCACTTAACACATTTAATACAATAATCCTACTTAATCCCACTTAAGTGTCCTTTTCTCACGTGCTGTTGCTGCATGGAAATTCAGTGCTGTTTTACTCTATGCTGCTTGGCAATTTTGTGTGAAACATGCCTTATGGGAGGTGTTCCTGACGTCCCTGTTAGAGCTTGAAGAGGCTGAGACCATGGCTGCCAAGGTTAATAACCACTTACTGCAATTGTCACTCTGCTGACAGACAGAAACTGCAAGGTTACCTGGGCCAGGATCAAGTGGGGATCAAGAACTCCCTCCCTGAAGTGCAAGGTATATTGACAGACTGGATGGGTGGGGCTCAGCTTCAGACTGTAGGGGTGGGGTTTAGTTTAGGACATCTAAAATCCATCCAGCTCACCCTGAAATATGTGTTTGAGCTGATTCTCAGCCACTCCGCTGTTTCTCTTCATATCACATCCACCTCCTCCTGTATCAAAGTCCATTTAAAGGCTAATCGGAGGCAAAAAGCCTTTATTTCTTGCAAGCAGCAGAATTGTTACAATTTTGAGTCCTATGTAAACAAACCATAATGGGTTTTTCCTCAACCAGGTGTTAGCCTCCAGCAAGGAGAAAAAGAAACTGGTATTCCAGCACTATCAAGCTCCTTGCTCTTGCAACCTGTGCTGCATCATTATCCTCCCATTAATTTCAAACTAATAGTGCTTACTTTGGATAATGGTGACTGGGGGGAAAGACACATAACTAATTAAAACTAACCACACCAAACATCAGCTTCTCTCAAAAACTTTTTTATTCTAAATGCCTGGACAAAATTAGTGAGTGACAATGACTAAAGGAAGTCTTCTTGTTTGGCTTATTTCTGGATGGAGAAAATGACTGAGTTCCCCTAGAAGTTTACCCAGTATATTAGAACAAATGGACAGATCAAAGTGCTTTGTCTCTCGGGTTAATTTAAAGCAGTGGATGTGTTTCTGCCTTTGAAAAATGCAGCCATGTATTCTGAGTGTTTTGTCTGCTGTTGTAATGCCACTTAAAGCAAAATATCTCAAAATATATTAAAATATTAAGCTTCTAATTTTTCTCCAAAGTGTTATTACTTGAGAAGAGGGAATGAAAAGCTTGATCTTAATTGCACCATCCTACTTTGCACTTTATAAGGGTGCCAGACTCAAGAGCAAGGCTGGGATGTCCCTGTTGGCACACTGTGTTTGACACCAAGGGATGGTGACCTGGGCTGTTTTTGTATTTGGGAGACTTCAGGAACAATGAACATGCTCTGCTCTGGGCATTGACCACAAACCCATGAACTCTCCATATTTATTTCTGTGCTGCCCTGGAACACAAGTCACTTAGACATGTCATATCCTGCCTTACTCTTACCTTTATCCAGGTGCTTGGATCTGAGCTTGCAGTGCAGCTGATTCTTGAGGCATAACTGGACCTGAAGAACACATAAAATATACCTGGAACTCTCTGTCTGCCTGGCCATGAAACTCTGTTTTTTACTACAGTGGCTGCTGAACTTCCTTAGTCTCCAAAAGGGGAAACTGTGCACTGGAAACAGTCCTCAACTTGTTCTAACTTCTGTACCATGATGAGGTGTTTTTGACCACACTGCTATGGGCAGAAAACATTCTAGGGACTGTTGATAGCAATCTAATTATCATTGAGATCTATCCTTTTCTATCAGATTTGAATAGCACTAAATATTGCACTCAGAACTGAGTGGTGTGGGGGATCAGAAGACAGAAAGTTCAAAAAAACTAATGAATGAATCTCTCCTTCCTAGGAAATAAAGTGAATTAAATATTTAATAAACTGTATAGTATTACACATTATTTTTCCACTACCCAACTGCTCCACTGATCTCATGAAAAACAAGTAGAGTAATATAAAATGTAAATTAAAGGGAGCCTATTAAAGAAATTGAGCTCCCTAAATGATAATTGCAACAAAAAAGAAAATTAAAAGTTTAACAAGAGGGCAATAAAAGAAGGGATTTAAATATTCTAAGTGTATTCAGATATAAAACTTAATTGGTGCTGAAGAAATTTAAGTTAAGCAGCTAACAAGATAAACACTTCTGATGACAGAAAATTAATGTTGTGTCACAGCAAAAGACTACTTTATTTGATATTTTATACTTTATTTATGTTATATGACAATTTAATTAAACATTTAAGTAATCCAGTCAAATAATTTCCTAGTGAAATAAACCAAGTATGATCAACTCCCTTTTCCATAAAGGATCAATGCAGTATGACACCTGATTTATGATATATGACTGTGCAGTCTTAAATTTTATGTCAAAATTAATGAGACAAAATAGATTTCTAAGGGCTGTTTTTTCACCACCACACACACATGATAAGTCAATTGCTGGAAATAAGCTATAAAAGAGAAATTTCCATGCTCCTTGTGATAGGATTACTTTGTAATTTAATAAAAACATGTTGCTAAATCTCAGTGGAAGAGGGAAAAGAGAGTCTTTCTGTCCAGGTCCATTAGTTAGGAGTAATTTTGGAACGTTTTGAGTGATACTTTAATGTTTTGCAATCTGTTGTCTTTTACAGGAGCTAAAAAGAAAGAAACCAAGGCATGTCATGTGACTGAACCACTTTATTCAAATCAGTCTAAACATTCTTTTTACTGAATTCTATTAGAATATTAATAACAATATTTTTGGGGAATCCCATTTATTTGAGTTTCCTGTTTTTGAAAGTTTCAGTTTAGTGTTGTTTCTCTTGTAAATTGTACACAATTCCAAGGTGGGGCTCACTGACATCACTTGATAGAACACACATGTTCTATCACACATAAAAATGTATTTTATGCATGTTTTGTTTACCTGTGGCTGTGCACACCTGTGAGCTTGTGGTTTGACAACAATTGTGAAAGGCTTAAGCTGCTGCTGAAACTGCCCAGGCTTCACATAAAGACGATCCCTGTGAGTTTATTTTCCCCCAGGTAAAGCTGAACAAAGGTGAGGAAAGGCAGTCAGGGAGGTTGGCTGGCCCAAGCTCAGAATAGGTCAATGACAAAAGTGTGTCTCTTTCATGGATGTCTTTCCTGGGCTAAATCCCTCAAGAATGCCCTAAAAGTGTCTGCCTGAGGGAAGCAGATAATTTGCAAGACTGAAAGGTTTTTCAAATATTTGGAAGGCTGTTCTGCAACTAGACACGTCTGGTTTTATGTCCCCAATGTTTCTTCTTGATGGCCTACACTTGTATTTTGATTTTTTAATGTAGAACATGAACAAATCTTTTAGTGACAGTAACATTTGAAATCTCCACTTTCTACTTCTAGCAAGACCACGTGTGGTCCTAAATTATTTTACAAAGTACTACAATTGATAATTTACTTTTATATTTATCCAGAAAAGAAAAATTTTTCTTCCAATAAAATGCACCCATATTTAAAAATGTTTAAAGAACATTAAAAATGCCTAAATACAAATCTATTTCTCTGTCAAGGGATAATATAAAACCAACATTTTCTTGTGTGATTCAGGAACAGAGATCTCTATTAAAGATCACAGATAGTTCTCCAAGATTGACAGCAACAAGTAAATGAATTTACAGTGTAGAATACACATATATGTGCATTAACTTATCTGTAACACTTCACCTTGTAACATTTTAACAACCTCCCACAACCTTTTCTCTTTTTTTCTTATTTCACATTAAAAGGATTCCAAAGGCTTCCTAAGTTTTCTGTTGATAGCAAGGTTCTTTTTCCTTAATCAAACATTAAAAATATCTTTACCCAGTGGCCAGCAGACCTTGGCCCAGCTGCTCTCTCACTCCCCCTCATCAGCAGGACAGAGGTATAAAATAAGATGGAAAATCTCATAGGTTGAGAAAAAGACTGGGAATACTCTTAATGTTTTGTAATCTCAAAACAATCTGATAAAGATTAATTGTTAGAGAAAGCAATATTGAATTTTTTAAATCACAGATTTTCCATATAATACAATCTTTGAAGAATATCCATCTAAAGGAAGATGTGAATCAAGGTACAGAATATTTTACTTTTTTTAAAATTCTTTCTTTTAAATGAAAGCTGAAACAAATTTATAGTTATATCTGAAAAGTATTTAAAAGGCTGAAAACATGAATATATGATGATAATAAATTGTTTCCTGAAATAAATGTCCCAGTAGTTTGCAGGAGACGAGACCAGTAGCAGAGATATTGTAGCTCAACAAGGATAATAGATCACAGAATTTAACTGAAAAAGAAAAATCCTGGAGAAAAATTATCTGGTAGAGTCTCTTTCACTCCAGAAAATCGTTTTCAGAAAACCCTAGGCAGATACAGCAGGATTGGTGAATGTTTATAGCAGGGGTGTCACTGATGAGTGGATGAGGAGTGATGGAATAGTCAAGTCTGCTGGCTGAAAGATGCACTTTCATACCTATAAGCACATGTGAAGCTCCAGACCATCAGGTAGATGAAAAACATCTGAGCCTCCAAATCTATGATGGTAAGGGAGTAGTGAGCTATAAAAAACCAGTAATTTCCTCTGTTGGCACTGACAGAAGGTGGGAAAACATAAAGAAAAAGGCAATTGTGCATGTAAGTTAACCTTTCCTCTTTGCTACCTCCCTAGTGTGAAATATGTTGATCATCTCAGATTATTGTTTCATGTCTTACTTTATGCAAGACTCCAAGAGATTTGACAGCTACTCATTTAAATACTGAAGTAATGAAGCAGTGACTCACCCAAAGACTGGTAAACCTAAGGAATGGGGGCAGCACTGGCTGTAAACCTTCAAGGGCAGCAGATGTTTCTTTCTGTAAAGATTAAAAGCAGAAATGAGGAAGTAACTTGTAATAATTTCTAAAGAACATTTCCCTTCATTCTTCTGGCCAAAAGGCAATTAACAAATTTTCTAGACCTTTTGTGAGTTCTCCAGCAACAAAATTGTTCTTGGTTCATTTACAGCTGGTGAATACTTAATTGTCAAGACTCTCCAGTTCTTCTGTCTTTGCTGGTGAAACTTCGTGGTGTTGTGTGATACTTTCAGCATTTCCTGCTTTAAATGGCAGTCCAGATCAGTGAGAAATTACCCTTTATATTATTTTTTTTAAAACAATCTCATTTCCCACAGCTTTAATATCTGAAATTCAAGTTTATATTGCTTGCTTTTTGTGTTAGGCAGGACTCTAGGAGGATTTTGGTCAGGTTTTAGGACTATCTGAACTTTAATCAGTTTCTCTACTTTGGAACACAATCTCAAACATACTTTGACATTTAGAGTTGGTTCCAAAGTGCTCCAGAGTGAGTGGTAAGGCAATTTGTTGCTGTGAAGAAAATGCAGCTTCCTCTATCAGAAATGTGCAGGTCAAGCAGCAGGCTCAGAGAGGACATTTGGAAATGGGGTCAGAAAAAGTGACAACTCATCCTTTGCATGAAGTGAGCACATTTCTGCAGGGAGCAAGAGACTTGTATCTACCTCCCAGCCCAGAGGAGAACTACTCTATCCTCCTACCTACCAAAGCATAGACTGATCAGCAGAAAGAGAAGGCAGAGATTTTGAAATGCTACAGCCAAACACAGCTATCAAATAAAACAGATAAAGAAATCATGTACCTGGCTGAGCCAAGGAGGATTTTTTACCTTGATTTCTGTGCAGCACGAAGAGGCACAGGTAACTGTATATTCAGCATCCAGTGTGGAACAAGAGACTTCTTCACTGTCTTAAATATAGAAGGAAATGATGCACAGACTGGAATCAAATTTCTCACATCCTAAAACATTTTATTAACCACCAAGCCCCATGTCTGCAAAATGGAAAGTTTTGATTTGGTAGTGTCCTCACCACCTTCAGGCACATAGTCCAATGATTAAGTTGTATTGCTCTGAAGAGGGAAACATCATAAAAGCAATAAGAATTGAGTCTGAAAACGGAAAGCATGATTTTTCCATCCATTGAAAATGAAGTTCATACTTTGTCAACTATCTGAAAGTGGTGTGTACATGTGTAACCCAGATTTGAACTTCACAGATAATCTTTTTGGTGTGAATTGTCACTGTTTTATTCAAAGTTTAATAATTTTGTTATGCTTGTAGAAGGCAGGTATTTGATAACCTGATTATATTGGCTCATCATCTTGCAAAGCTGAGTGTGTGAGATCCTGGCTCTCAGCAGGCCAGGCCAAGCACCAAGCTGCCTTACTGCCTGTGGTTTTATCAATTAATGGGAAATTTGCCACAGACTTCAAAGCCAATGTATTGGAGCCCTGTTTCTTCATGTTATAATCACTCCCTTTAACTGTGAGGTCTTAGGACGTAGACAGATGAGAAAATGAAGAAAAAAGATCAAAAATATCCAATTTTTTTCCTTAGCTAGTTCAAAAATGTTACACTCAATGGCACTGCTTTACTTAGGTGTGTCTTTGTCTATGTTTTTCTACAAAAACTTAAAACACAATTAAATTTCTCATTATGATAATCTTTGCTTGTTTTTTTATATTTATTTCCTAGTTTTCAGAGATATATATATCTGTGCATAAATAGGGATACATATGGATATATTAAAATTATATTTCAAATATGAAATTATTAAAATCCATATGGATTTCAATATATTAAAATATGGATTAAAATCCATATGTTTAATATAAACATATTAAAATCCATATGGATATATATGGATATATTAAAATACTGTCCAATCAGTGAAAACCTAATCAAATATGAGGTTTTGGGTTTTTTTTTCACTTAGCAACAGGAAGACTCAGGAAATATCAGATGTAAAATAATGTAACAATTAAATTCACTCTTTCTCAAAATTTGAGCCAGAGCAGCTTGCCCCAAGGGTACTTAAAATTTTGCAGTTTCATGGTTTTGAGCTGAATAAAGACCTTAATACCTTAAATAACCAGATCCTTCTCTCTAAATTTGTGTGAAAAGTAAAAGTCTTTGTGTCTTGAAAATGTAAAACTAATATATTAATTTGATTGCAGTGATAAGGGGATAAAATCAGGGAAAACAAATCAGCATCTTTTTTCCTTCAGCCTTGTGCAATGAATCAATGACTTGGCCTTGTGGTCTGATAACCCAGACAACTGAAATAGTTTAATCAATGTAACAGCACAGGTTGTGTTGAAAATTATCCACAGATCACAGGTCCACACAATGACATCTGACACCTTGAATCTCCAATAGCCCAGCAGCCCATGGAGGCGGAAAAGGACTCTGCTGTGCATTTTTATGCAACTTGGAATGGTAACCCATCCCCTCTGGCACTGAAAGCCCATTGTCTGTGGCTTGACTATGAGCTTGTGTGCAAAAAAATTAGGCACATTTTTAAGTACTAAAGTTTTCTAATTCCCTACTGGATTGTCTTGCTTGGAGGGCATGGTGGTGTCCTGTAGGATTCTCAGGCCAAGTGCAAGGTTGACTTTTATGTTGCTGTAAATAAACTGTGCTCAGTGAGTACAACAGTCTTAGAATCACAGAATAATTAAAGTTGGAAAAGAATTTTAAGATCACCTACTCCAACCCTTAACCCCTCACTGCCAAGTCCACCAGGAAACCATGTCCCCAGCCACATCTGCAGTCTTATAAATCCCTCCTACATGGTGGTTCTGCCCCTCCCCTGGGGGTTACAAGGCTTGACCACCCTTCCAGCGAGGAAGATTTTCCCAATAACCAACCTAAGCCTCCCCTACTCCAGCTTGAGACCATTTCCTCTGAAATGATGAAATGATACACTTCTGTATGATGTTCTGAAGATGCTTCTTGCTTGAGAATGGGCAGTGTGTGCTCGTGACAACCAAGAACAACAACAAGTTCTGGTCTGTTTTGCTATTTTTCCCTAGCACCAGCTCCCTCTGGAAGATTATGTTGGGAAAAATGCCACTTGTGGACACTGCTGCAGTGGGAGCTGCTGTCCTTCCAGAACTTCAGTCCTGATTGTCTCATCATCCTTCCTCCGAAACAGTCTTGAGATGCAGTGTGAGCATATCAGGGATGTGATGGCAGCTCTGCATCTCTGACAGTATTTCCTTCCCAGGAAAATGCCTGAATTACCTTTGCTGAAAGCCCCTGAAGGAGGAAATCCCAGGAATTTCTTTGCATCTTTCTGGTATTTATTTAAGTGGACAAATCCTGTTAGACTCCTCTGGTTCTTGTGGTCATTTTTCCCACTATGACTTCAGTGTGAGTTTTACTTGAGAAAGGCTTGGATAATAGTAATAAGGAAATGGAAATGGAAAGGGACAAGGAAAAGGAAAAAAGGGGAAGAGATGAAGCAAAAGGAAGAGGGAGATGGAAAAAAGACAAAAAAGGAAAAATATAGACTAATATGGGACAAAAGAAAAAATAAAAGAGAGGGGAAAATGAAAAAAAATAAAGCTTCTACATTCTGTTTGTGATGTTAATTTTAAAAAGTGGTTTATGAAAAAGTGCTTTTCTAATGATTTCACTGAGACACATCCTAACAATGCTCCAGAGGAACAAGGAATGCAAACTTTGTCTCACTGATGCTCATCACAGATTACAGTAGCCAAGGCATCAGCCACAGTGCATACTGGTTTTCATGGCTGCCTGACAAGATTTGGTGGAGGAAACACAATTCAAATAATACATTAATGCTGTCTAGTTACCCTTCTGAGTTCAACCCTTCTGGGTGCTTTGTGTTCTGTGTATTATGATTCTTTTCCTTGATACACTTATTCTTATGCTCAACTTTAAATGTATGAGAAATCCCAGCAGTTCAGGCTAAATGTGTGCTCAAATGTTGCAATAAAGCTGTGTTGTTCTGCACTTCACAAGATAAAGGCTCTTCAGAGGATCTTGGAATCCTTCTGGAGCATTATTTAATTGATCTTTATGACATTTCTGCAACAAATGCAATATTGTTCTGTTTCTTAGGACTCTAAAATGACCTATGAAAGGTAAAAGTCATGATCCATCTGGGAAAGTCTAAAGAAAGGAATTAAAATGTCTTAACTACCAATGTCAAGGTATGTGTACTAAACAACCTTAGCCATGAAAATGCCATTATACCTTACTTCAGTAGCCCTGAAGTTTAGTAAATATTATTTTGTCATACAGACCAACTTAACTGAATCTCAATATCATTTAGGTTGGAAATGGTAAGACACTTCACCTATAGTAAGTTCAATATTAGCATGGGGCAGCAAATCATGGATGAAAAAGCAGGTGTAAAGCACCAGTGAATATGTATAAAATGCTATATGAACTTTTTCCTGTCTTATTTTTGTCTAGACTAGTTACAATTCATTGTGTGGGTTGTTAAGATTTCAATTACACATTCTTGATTTTACATAGAAGCTATGTTTCCTTTTGCCCAAAACATGTTTTTGAATAAAATATTTTCATACTTTTTCATAGCAGAAAATATATAGGGTCTATTAATGATGGTTCTTTTTTTTAGTCTTTCTCTTTCAACAGGCAAACAGGCAACAAATACAGCAATCAAAGGCTAATTTCTATGTTTTGAAATATCATGAATTGTTAGGAAAATGTTAGGAAAATACGAATTTAAATATGGTATCTAGTTTTGCTTATATTTGCATATATTTACTTTAAAAATGTAAATCTGACTCCACTAAGGATTTATTTTTTAAAAAAGTCCGCTCAAATTATACAGACTTTTTGTCATCTCAAACTCAAATGTTCTTAGTCTACTTCTGTTCCAAGATAATCTTTATCACTAATTTTGTTGCTGTTGCTGTTTTGTTTTCAGGGCGGGGTTTGGGTATAGTAAGTAATCTGAAATAATTTAGCTCTTTTCTAATTCCTGGTTTACAGCCCTATTTTGTTCTAGGTGTGATGTTGAAAAAGGGCTTGAAGTAACAAAAGACTGAATGATAGATAAGTGTCTGCTCTAGATGGGCTGAGCAAGAGAGAAGTGACTCTCATTTGACCAAGAAAGACTTGATTGCAGTAAACCAAGTTGCTTTAAAATGGGCATTTAAGGTCTTTAGCAATGCTCTGGGATACTAAAGATATCTCACTCAGATGGCAAATGCTACACAGATCTTAGGAAAGCCAAATTCTTCAGTCCCACAGTGCTCAAAATGACACCAAACATTCATATGGAGACAACTTTACCTTGTTGAGCATTAAAAAGAAATGCTTTGAGATGGGTGTCTGTAAGCTTTTATCAGTCATTATAGGAAAACAGATTGTAAAATACTATCTGTTGAGAAGAAAGGAGAGAATTTTTCCTAAAGTAGGTACCTACAGTAGGCCAAATGCCTTGCTGGTGAAAACACCCATCTTTCTCCACAAGGTATAGCAGTGACCTAGTACAGCTCATAAAATCCTGCTGACATCATGCATTCCATGAGATGAATACTGAGATACCAAATTATGTAAAATTCTTCAATGCTTTCTGTTTCCTTTTCTGTTTGTTTGTTAGGTGGAAATACCTAATGACAAGAACTTTGCTGAATTATGTGAAATAATACATTGCTTTGCTAGTGGATTTGCAGGCTTGTAGTTTGCACATAATTTAGGGTCCCATATGCTGCACACTGTTCTTGGAGCTGAATAGATCTATTGATTTGTTCATGAGCAGTACTACAGATCATCAGCTTCACAGTATTGTATTCTTATTCACTTCAACCTGAAATGCACAGCCTTTGTCATCTATGACAGAGAGAGTGGGGCAGAAATGTTTCCATAAGCGATATCTTGCAGATAAGTGATACTTCTGAAAAATATATGCATCTAGGCTGTTTATATCACTTTGTTTTAAGAACAACATACATCTTCGCAGTGTCTTTCCCCAGAAAAAAGGTATTAAATTGAGAATATTTGCTATAAAACTACTGCTGACTTACGAGGCATCACATAGGAAATCTAAAATGAATCTGAAGTTAAAGTTAGGACTTCAGCTTGGGATTAAGACAGGTGAATACCGGTGTCTTTGTATGTCATCCCTACACAAATTTCCCTTTCTTTTTAATGGAATTTAGAATTCTTTGAGACTAGAGAGAAAATTATTTTAAATTTAACTTGCTGACAAGTCAGCTGAATGTTCCTCTGAACTCCTGTATTTCTGCTCAAGGGATTCAGTTCGGTTTTCCATAAACAGACCCCTGTTGCCACTTATGATGCTTTAGTACATTCACAACTTATATCCATGGCTCTAGCAGATATAACACAGGAGGCCTATTAAATGCACACTTTTCTGGTATGAATGGT
This sequence comes from Parus major, assembly GCF_001522545.3. NCBI lineage: Eukaryota > Metazoa > Chordata > Aves > Passeriformes > Paridae > Parus > Parus major. The sequence continues at coordinate 144,461,795 of NC_031769.1, forward strand.
CAATATACAAAATACAGCAATCATATGAAAAGTTGACTAATTAGGTAAGAGTAGTAAAAGGAAGAATGTGAAAGCTTCAAGGCATGAGAAGAATTATTTGTTGGCAAGTTCTTGGTATGAAGAGCTTTATTTTGAGGTGTGTGTGCAATAAAAGTGAAATTGTGAGACCCTTCCACCAGTGTGCTGTTGTGGGATTAATTTTGGATGACAAGCTAGGGACAGTTTCAGCTCTGCTTTCTCCTCCCCCCCTAAACAGTATCACTGTCCTCCTCACCAAGTTTTTCAGAAGCTAATATATATCTGCTGTGCTGAGCAGAAATTTTGCACCCCAAGAAACCTTTTCTTGTATGAATTTTATAGATAATTTGATTTTATAAAGTCTCTCTGCTGCAATAAACACATGATTCTAAAGTAGCAAAAAAAGATGTTTCATTAAATCATTCTCAAGGATCCTAGTTAGGACTTGCCTTTGAAATTGCATTGTGTATACTCTGAGAAAATATTACATTTGTGGTGTGAGGTGTAGTTATCTTCACAGCCACTTAAGATCTGTGAAAAAAAAGAAAAGGTCATAGTAAAAATCCTTGTGACAAGGACTTGGGATCCAAGTAGTTTTGCAGTATGGTATTTTCAGGCTTTTGTACCTGGAGAAAGAATAGAAGAAAAAAAAATAATTGAAGAAAAAAAAAGAAACAACTCAAAAATTTTTATAAGAACCTCATGAATTAAAAGGCCTGTCTCACAGTGATTGTGAGCTTGAACTTTACTAATGCATGTGCAACTTTTCTTGTCCTTGATCCATATTCTTTGTGAGTTCAGGAAACCTTAATGGCAGTTGTTGTTGTCATAATTAGGAAGATGATTTTAATCTGCTTGGGCTTTGCATCAAGAAAATTGAAGCAGTGTCAGGGCTGGTTTAAGCTGGATATCAGGGAAAAGTCCTTCACCCAGATGGTGGCTGGGGACTGGAACAGGCTCCCCAGCACCAAACTTGACAGAGTTTAAGAAGTCTTTGCACAATGCTCTAAAGCACACGGTGGAATTCCTGAGGCTGCCCTGTGTGGGACCAGAAGCTGGACTTTGATGACCCTTGTGGGTCCCTTTCAGCTCAGGATATTCTGTGATTCTGTGAAATTACTGGGTTACCTTTTGAGGCACATGGTTTCTGCATTTCTACATACCCACAGAAGAATATTACCCATTTATTGCTGATAATTCATGATTCAGTCCTGAAAACTATTATTATTTTTCTTATTATGCTTGATGCTATGTGCCCTCCAATTTGGAGTGTGAAGCATTTCACTGCTAGTTTTTTTTCTCAGGTATGGATTATATTTACACTTGTTGACCACTCAATACAGTAGAAATTCAGTACTAACTGCTGGCACAAATATCCAGTTGCATTGCTGTGTTTTGTTCTCATAATGAAACAGGAGGCCTTTGAAGTGTTCTATGTGCAGGAAGAAGGAAGAAAGACACAGAGAAATACTTATATAGTTGTTGTCACCTTGGTAAAAGACCACAAAATCTCAGACATATAGACATAGTTACAGCTTGTGCTATAGCAGGGTACAAGAAGATCCAGTTAGAAAAGGTGAGTTCCACTCTGTGGTTCCTAGACAAACATTGAGTGGATGAGAGCACAGAAATTAGGGAATTTAATATTTATTTTTAACAAATGGGGAAAAAAACCTTATGGAGTTAGTGTTCAGCTATAAAAGATCATGAATGGGTCAAAAGAGGAAGTAAATAAGCAGGCAGAAGAGAGAGATTAAGTTTGCATCTTCATCTGGAAATTAACTGAACTATAGGGAATTCAACTTAAGGAGAAAACAAATACCAAACCCAAAGATCTGCAAGTGAGAAATAGAAAGAGCAGAGTTGTCAGATTAACCTGGCTGGGGTCACAGGGAGGAGATGTGGAAAACCTGGAATGCACAGCATGGAATCAAAAGCATTGGAATGGGCTTTGGCACTGGAAAAGGCTGCCCAGGGTGGTGGAGGAGTTGCCAACCCTGAAGGAGTTGAGGAAACAGCTGGACATGGGACTTGATGCTTTAGTTGACAAGGTGGTGAGTGGACTCAATGATCTTGGAGGTCTTTTGCAGCCTTAATAATTCTGTGTTTCTTTGATTCTGTGAATGGAAATAAAACTGTGAAGTTTCACTACATGCTGACCATTTCCGAATTTTCCAAACGGCACAGACAACTCTAATCTTGGCATTTTCTGTCCAGTATTGAATGCAACACTGCCTTACAGAGAATGTAAAATTTATTTTGAAGTAATACACATAAAGTTCAAATATTATATCACTGCATATTGATTTAATGTTATTTGTAATGTTTTGTATTGATCTAAGCTGAAAAGGAAATTAATTAACCTAAAGGACAATAAACACTGATACTCAGAAAAAAAATGTTTATTACATACAAACCCAAAAATACCCTGTCCAGAAACCAAAATATTCCATGTATTTACATTTTAAATTCTTTCTACATTTTGAAACATAAAAATAAAGTAAATGTGAACAGATGAAGTTACATCAGCAAGTAAAATATGAGGAAGTAAGACATGGATGTTGATCTTCCACGTTAGAAGAATATTAGGGCTTTTGTTTTAGGATCTTCAGTACCATTTAACTACGGCAAATAACAAAATAAATTCTTAACATATATATCTCTTTACAGTAATTATGATTTATTTTCACTGGAATATTAGAGCATTACCTACTTCTCACCCTTGTGATAGTTTTGTTATCCTGAGTAGTAGTGACAGCTATAAGAGTTTATTAGTTCATAGCATCATAAAGCTAAGGTATGAATCCCATCCTTACACTATTGTTCTATAATGTCTAATAAAATAGGTCTTGAGCTCAGTTTGGATTTCTGTTTCCAGCAGACCTGGAGATTTAGATTAGAATCATAAAGATAGATTCACTGTAATAATAAAAATATTGCAGTGGTACCTTCATAACCTTGGGTGACTTCTGCCAGAAAAATATAAATAAATGTAGGAAACATATGCAACTGCTAGTTAACAGTCTTTGCTCTGAAAACACACAAGGAGAAAAACTATGAAGAAAAGTGTTATTTTTACTAACATTCTTCATTTTTATTGAAGTTAGATAATGTTCACAAAGTGTTTTCTTATGCTTGGATGATCAACATGAAATAAAGTGAAATGTGCTGGATAAGCGTTATTAGTAAAAATATGTATTGTTAGATAAAGTGATGTTTCATGATACAACACAAAAACAAACCAAGACTCTTGAGGTAGAAACTCTTTTGCTTTGATAAGTCAATGAGTATTGATTTTGATATAAATGATGTTTGGTTTATATTACTAGCTATATAAAAGATTTTGATCCTTTCAATAGAATAGAAGGACAAATATAATTGTAGAGGATTTTTCTCATTAGAATAACTAAAAATGTAATAAAGCAGAGAGCTCTCAAAGATACAAGGTTCTTTATCTATTAAAGTGCATATTTCAAAATGTCGATTCCGCATATGCTGGAATTTAATTGAAAATTAAACTACATCATAGTGACTATTAAGAAATGAGAATAAGTGGATAGGCTATCTCCTTCAATGCCAGTGACTGGTTTTTTTTGTTTTTTTCAGCCACTTTGGGAATCAGCTTCCAGAAATTGAGAGAGACAGAACCTGCCAGTCAGGGCCTAGAGTATGGAGGTATCTCACTCTCTCTCTCTCTCTGGCTAATGGAAAATCCTTTTTCTCTCTAGTTAAAAATGACATAGTCCCAGCTTATCTACCTCACAGCCCTTTGCAATACTAAACATGGAGAAATTAGCATGTAATTAAATCAGTGTATGAATGTGAGCAAATGAGTATAATATGTATTAATGGGTAAGACCGTTAAAAAGCTTTTCCAATATGTGCCAACATCCTGGTGAGCTTCTGGTTGTGCAGACAACACTCTCTTCACACCACGCTGGATCAGTGCTGTGCACATCCCTGCAGGAATGTACATGCACATTTACATAGGGCTGTCCTCTCAATTCAGTAAGACATCATTGCTGGAAGCTTCCCTGCAGGAAGATAAGCTTTGCTGTTTATCCTGTTTAAAATGCACTTTATTCAAAGCCCATCTGGAGGAACTGTATGTTTAAACTGTGTTCTGGTCTAACCTGGTATCTAAACACTGGCACCTGCTCACTTGCCCCACCCAAGGGAATGGGAGAGAGAATTAGGATCAAAAAATATAAAGTTCATAGATCGAGATGAAGACAGTTTAACAGGACCAAAAAGAAAAGTATAATAAAACAACAATAAAATAATTAGAAGTTACAAGTGATGCACAATGCAATTGCTCACCATCTTTTGACTGATGCCCAGTCAGGTTCTGAACAGTGGCCCCCAGACAGCTTCTCCTCCCCATTTCATTCACTGAACACCTCCTCCCAATTCCTTGTGCACCCCGAGACTCCTCGTTGGTGAGATGGGCAAGAAGCAGAAAAGTCCCTGACTGGATGCAACCACTAAAACATCCAAATGTTTTCAATGCTATTCTCATCCTCAATTTAAAATGCAGCACTATACCTGCTACCAGGGAGAAAATTAACTCCATCTGAGCCAAAACCAGGATGGTAAGTAAAAGCTGATTAGCATAATTCAATCAGTCTATATCTGCTGAACACTCCTGTCATCTCCTCAAAGATTTAAAAGAGCACTTCTTTTGCCTGACCTTTGCTCACTCTGACAATAATCTCTGAGAGAATTCCAGGAACATTTCTACACAAGACTTGCTAGGAATCAAGCAAGCTATAAAAATTGGAAACATAAAAAAACTACTTAGGAATTATTTGTTATCTGCTAAAATGCAGGTATTTTGCAGTTTGCATCATAATTGTTTCTACTAACTGGTAACAGCTCTTAAAAACAAAGGTAATCTAGGATAGATTTCAGTAATCAAGATTATTTTACTGTTATTAGGATGTATTGAAATGTTTATTGAAGACAAAAGACTGATTTTTTTATGCTTAGAGATGAGATACTTTATGTTATTGATAAAATTTAAAAAAAAAATTCCAGTAGGAAATTATTCTGGATTTGATTAAAAGCTCATATAGCCTCATATTCAATCTGTAGAATTGACCACTGTGAATGGTGTAAGAAAAAGGGACAAGAGTGGGACAAGGACATTGCAATAATTTCTAGAATATTTTCCCAGCACCATTATAGGTGATTCATAGGCTTCCTTAATCAGAAGACTTTTCTTCATATTTAATAGCCTGTAATAGATATTTGTCTCATTAATTTATCTAGTCCCTGTTAAAAAGTTCCATATCCTAGAAATCCATTAATGCTGACATTTGTCTCTTCCAAATTTTCCATTTTTCCCTACTCACCTTCTCCACACCAGATATGGCTTTACAGACCTCTATTGCATTAATTTTTCTCTGTCCCTTCTTCCTCTGCTTCCAGCTGTCATCTTTTCAAACAAAAGGCTCTTGATCTTGTTGAACAGCATCTTGATCTTGATTTTGAACAGATTCACACAATCATGGAATGGTTTGGGTTGGAAGGGACCTTAAAGATCATCTTGTTCCAAGCACCTCTCACATCCTGGCCAGCTGGGACATCTCCCACTAGACCAGGTTGCTCAAAGCCCCATCCAGCCTGGCTTCCATGGGTAGGGCATCCATAACTCCTCTGGGAAACCTGTGCCTTACCACCCTCACAGCAAAGAACTTCTTCCTAATATCTAATCCAAATCTGCCCTTTTTCATCTTAAAGCCATTTTTCCTTGTTCTATCCCTGTTTGCTCTTGCATCTTCTTCAATCGTTTTTCTCAACAAGAAGATGGCTCAAACTTTGCTTTAATATTTCTGTTTCTAATTTTACTCTTTATAAAGAAAGATGACTGTATTCTGCTGTACATACATCCACACAATCCCTGTTGAGAGGTGCAGGAGTTTTACAGGAAGAACCCCGAGGCCTGAGAGCAGTAATCTGTGTGTCCACTATCTATTCTGATTAGAGAACACTCATTTACCATCACTATGCTTCTTTCACAACCCAGTTAATGCTAGATAGCTACATTTTCTGCAATTAAAATTTGCCAGAATAAAGAAAAATCTTTAGTTACAGTAGTGTATGTAAATACTGGTTAAATCCTTAAGGAATACCAAGTTGACTAGTAACTAGTTCACTAGTAACAGGACTCATTATATGATTTAGATTTATATGTCTGCAGGTTATATTCTGCTGTAAGCAAGTAATTTCTTTTCTCATATTAATCCAAGTTTAGAGCTTGTTGCTGAACAAACTAGTGAAAAATGGATGGTTCTTCTGCATTTTATAATCTATGCTTTTCTCATTGAAAACAACCCAAACATAAATAGATAAAGATATGACTGACTTATTCTTACTTTGCTAATGCATGTGTTTTTAGAATCCTGTTACATTAATTATATATTACATTAGCATTCATTCATGCAATTAATGTTCTGTTATGTGAACAGACAATAATTACTGTTTACAGATTAATGGGGTCAGCTGTGCAGGTGCTTTTAGTCAAATTTGGAAATGGTCAGCAAAACTTTTTTTTCACATATTTCTGATGGTTTTGACAGCATCAGATGTTACTGGTGCAGCTGAGATCCTTGTGATGTAGTTCTAAAAAAGAGACTGCAATGTGCTTAGCATGGGTCTGCAGGGCAAACCAATGCAGGAGCTGATGAAGAAGGAAACATTTTCCTTGCTTTGATTTATAACTCAGCATGAGAACTTGAGCTGAAGTTGTTGAGCACAGAAACAGGGGATTCTGGCAGTCATGAAGGCTCTTCATGTTATTTATTGACTGGCACAAGACCAATTCTTCAGACTTAAAGACTGTAATTCAGAAATCTGAGCCACCTTGGGGAAGCCCATGAGTATGGGAGGTCCAAGTGCTAAAATAGCATTCACAGAAGCTGTCATCCTAAACTGGGAACTGTCTTATTCCCTTTCTTAAACCTACATCATATCTAAAAGTCAACAGGACCAGAGAGGGTTAACCTTGGCTGAGGGTCAAGCTCCCAGACAGCATCTCACCCCCTGTTCTCAAATGAACAGGGAAGAAAAAAGGGTGGAAAAGTTTGTGGGTTGAGATAAAGACAGGGAAATCCCTTACCAGGGATTCCTGCTGTGGGCCTGAAGCCCATCTATCCTTCCTTGTCCTCCATCCCCGTGGGGTCTCTCTTCTGCTGCTCCATCCTTGGCTTCCTCCTCCTCTGCCACTGCTGCCTTTGGCCTGTCCTGGAAACTTTCTCCCTCAGGCATCACCAGCTTGGATGGCAGGGGTGTTCCCTGAATTTGGGTCACATGGAAAGAACCTTATGAGAGACATCACACAGTATATAAGAAGCTGTAGAGTCTTACGTGAAACTTAAGGACTTAAAGTTCTTTTCTGATCTAAAGATTTATGGCTCAGAAAGTTATGGAAATATGTGTAGTCTCACAGTGCAGTTAGAGAGACATTCTGGTAAGAGATTTGCCATATGTCTTCAGATCTCCTGTAAATGGCTGTGATTCTATTCATAGGTATTATGCACAAGCCCTGAAGAAAGATGGCTGAAAAAAGGCTTTTGACAACAGGAATATATCTTGGTTAATAAGCTCCTTTGGAAATCTGAACAATCTTCCAGGATGTCTTCTGTTCTCATTTCCCTTTTCTTATATTAATTAATTTTCTGATCACCACTGATGGATATGTTTCAAGTGAGCCATAGTATGTCAAACTGATTTATAGAATAAAATGTCTATTTACTATTCCTGGATCCTTCTTCAATTAATATTGCAAAAGTGTGCTATTTATATAGTCAGGGAGGCAATTTGTCAGGACAATTGCTATTACCTCTTCCACCTCTTAGCAATAGTACTTCTTACAGTAAAACTCCAATACGTACATGAGGGCCCTTATAGGTTCACACCCATTGTTTCTGTATTTGTAGATGGAACTGAATTTTAATTTAGATTTTTAGTTACTCTTAAAATAATATATATTAACTCAAGTTAGCTTTGGGTTTATATTACTAGTTAGATTTGGGGTTATGTTATCCTTCTGTTAATGCATAAGTCCCTCAAAAATAAAGAAATATTCAACTGGTTTGAAAACAAAGACCTCACCCCTTTCAACACATGAATTTGTATCCCTGAAATGAAAGAGCAGACTCATGAGGTCAAAACATCCATGGGATGAAAATAGGGATGAACAGGGAGCTACCTTTTCTTTACTGTTGTAAAAGTACATACTACACATTTGCTGAAACTGCTCTAAAAAGAATATGGTTCCAAGTTTTGGTCTGGGATATACCTCAAACTCTTCAAGTTTAAAACCAAACTAACTGCAGTGAAACAAAATAGGAATATATATTTTAATATCTAATCAAAGATAAGTGTTTGAATGATGCAGACGTTTTTCATGATGCATGATGAGTTTACATTTAGTCTCCTATTTTCACCAATTGAACAGAATAAACAGAAAGATAAAAACTAACTGAACCACTCTGATATGCAGTGACTAAAAATGTTGACAACTGAACTGAAGTATGTGGAGACTCTCTTAGGATTTGTTACCCTGCCCATCCTGGTCTTTGAAGAAAGGGTGTTGCCTTGACAGCAGGACTGGCAGATCTGAACAAGTACCAACTCCTCAATTCCTGTGTTCCACTGGCTTACAAGCACTAGATAATATCCAAGGCTTTTTAAGATGGTCAGGTTCAATGTGTGTTGGAATAAAGTGAACAAAGTAAAACTTCTTTAAATATTTGGGTGAGTTATCTGGCACAGAGATTAGATACACATGTTAGTCAAGTACTTGGTTTATTCCTGCTACACTATATTGAGGTTATTATGCCTTGGTGTGTGGCAGGATGACTGAACATCAGGGAATGAAGAATTGTACTGAAACATCTGTTTTTCAGATTTCCAATTAATATGAACAGTCATTAGCAGTGCAGTTGTCAAAAAGATGCAGCAAAAGGTCGAAGTTTTTCTGATGTGATGGTACTTCATTGCCATTAACCTGGTCAATGAAATAAAACAACTGACTTTTCATTTAGCAGCAAGCAGCACTCAGGGAGTCCAGCTAATGGGACATGAAGATACCACACAAAGTCATTGGTTAAATTTAGCCTGTCTGCAGTTCAAGTGCAGTTACCTGGCAGTGGCTGGTGTGCAAGGAAGGGCTGATTTCAAAGGAACACAGACTCCTGGTTATTTTTGTCTTCACACCTAGTGGCAGATTTGCTAAGCAGTTTTCTTTTTTATTACAATTTATGCAGGAAACTTATGAATAACATCTCACCTTGCATTAGTGTGTAGAGAACTTGAAGATCAGAGCTGGAAAAAAAAAATAGGTGCCAAGTTTCTCAGGTTGCCAAGTTTCTTTAAATCCAATGTGATTCATGAGCAAGAGTCAATTGGACTTTTCAAAGCACAGAAAAGTCCTGTTGGAGAACTTATACCAAAATGCAGCCATTCAAGGCTACCCCAACATCACCCAAATTCAGAAATTACTATCCCATAGTCAGATCCCTTTTCCTGGCATTGAAGGAATTAGGAAAAAAAAAAAACAAAACTTGAAAAGTGAGAAATATAACTATGAATTGTTCTTGATTGAAAAGTAAACCACATCCCCAAAGTATTTGAAGTCATGCTTACAAGATAATATATTTCAGTGCTTGTTTGTTTTGTAAATCATTGCAGAAGATACTTAACTATTCATAATTTTTTTTGAAAAATGGGGTTCTATTTCTTAGGGATATTCAAATTCTTCACTTTTACTCCAGGATGAATTAAGTTATTCTAGTATAAAAAATATCAAAAAATATATTAAAACTATAAGGAGACTTGAATTGATCTAAAGAAGAACTTAGTATGATATTGGTTTGTATTCCAATGAAAATTTACACTAAAGACATTAGATTTCTCCTAAAATTTAGTAGCAGGATAATTTGAGCAACCAAAAAGCAAGTTACTTTTTGCTCTTTTTACTGTAGATTCACTTCTTGGCTGTAAAGATGTGTGACATCCACAGATAGAGAGTGGAAGAATAAGCAGCAGAAAAAAATAAACCACAGGAAGAACTCTCTGCCTTGTCCTAAGGCCACTGAACTGTATGAAAGATTTTGAGTAAAGGTCTTTCTTCTCCAGTTTTACCACAGCTGACACCAAATAGTTCTTGGGCCAGAAAGTAGATGCTATTTTTGGATCCAAGGCCAAAACTCAGATTGATTTTCCCAGCAAATAAGTAATGTAGAAAGAAGAATGCTTTGTTGTGACAACTTCTTGTACCACGTCTCCACGTAAAGCTCAGGAGCTTTCAGAATCCTTGCAGAATATTCCAAGGTACCTTGAGTCCCATGGGAATAAGACAGGAGCAAGACTATCCAATCATTAACAAAACAGCTTTAGACTTGTTGAAAATCATGCTTTCCACACACAGAAGAATGTTTCAGGCTAACCAAGAAGACATTTTAAGAAATTAGTTTAGATCGCTAAAGTTGAGTTTAGATAACTGTTGCACCAGGGTATAAATGATGCTTTTAGAAAATAAAAGTAAGTATATACTAAAAATTAGGATTGTGTTCTGGCTCCAGTGACTCTGTGCCCTGACTAATATCCCAGCTTTGCAACAAAATGATATGTGAGTGCCAGCCATCTACTTCCTTTCACCTCCATCCTCTTTCATGATATGATTTTCACACAAGTGAAGCACAGACACAGGGGCTGATCTGCAGCCAAATCCAGCCAAATTATGGGGAAACCTGGATTTATATGACAGACTGCAGGTTTTTCAGTTGTCCAAAAATATTGATTTCTCTGCTCTCTGTCCTAGCATTGCTGAGTGATTCTCAAAATACAAATTCTAATTCTAATCACAAAATTCTATGGCTGAATTGTTGAGCCACTGGAATCTTCGTTTCATATTCAGGTGGAGTATTGGCAAGTGACCAAAATGAGAGAAACTTAGGGCTGTTATTCTGTGCATTGCTGTATTTACTCCGTTGCTTCTTGAACTAGGACATCTTCTGTAAATTGAATTGAGGAGAAGTAAAACAAATACAGTTAAGATACCATCAATCCCTTAGAAGATTCTGACTATAAACAGCAATGTTTGTACTTTAAATAGGAGATACTAAAACTCATTTCCTGTCCTGCTATCTATATGCAGGTGGTCCTGTCTTTTTTAAGTGAGACCAAGATAAACAATAAAAGGCAATTTCAAGAAAGGTCTTTTAACTATGAAAATTAAATTAAAAAAAAACAGTTATATTCTGAGTTATGTTTTGTCATATTGCTGAACTGTGGCAACCACTACAAAGAAGAGCATTGCAAAAGCAAAATTAATTAATCAATTAACTCTAATGGTGCATAGGTAGTATTGGTATATTTTCTATTTTCTTTTGCTTGAATTCTATTTCTTTTTCTTTTGGGCGAATTGGAATGATGCACAAGCACATGCCTCCAGTACAAATGAATTCTTAGATAAGTTACTGATTTATCTGAATTCAGTATTTCTCCTGTTCCTGTCCACCATGCACTTTTGAATAGAAAAGTCTAACCAGAAGAATATCTGTAAATAGTCAAAAATTTCACGTTGCTCCAAGGATAAATTCTCCCAGTGACATCTTATATGAGTGGCTGAGTCAGTGCTTTGGTGGCATGTAACTGTGAACCCTTGAGCTAATATCCCCTGGAAAATATATTTTTAAGAACAGTATTTCTTCTCACCTTCATCTCCTTGGAGTGCCTGCAGCAAGGGCTGACTCAGTTATTGATTAACAAGCTGAACTCTGAGGAAGCTGAAGGAGGGGACCCAGTTGAACCTGTTTGCATGTCAGTGCTGAATTTCAGTTATTACTGCAGTGAAAGCATATTGTCTTACTGTATTCAGAGCTCTGATACTGTGCTTTAGAGCAAATTAGGTACTGAAACCTTCTGGAAAAAATCCAGTTCTATTTTTAACTACTAAATAAATAAATTGGACAAAGATAAAATGGCTGTCCAACAACACAGTGATAAGTCTTCATTTATTATGCAGTTCTTTTTACGGTACACCATGCAGTTTTTATTTCAAAGGATAATTAGAGATAGGTTCTCAGTTTCACTGTAATTTGCTATAAACAATGCTTTTGTTTCAAAGTGCATTGCATTTCATCAGATATTGTTGTAACAAAATATGTTTTCTCATATACATCAGTAAAAGCTCTTGTGGCTTTAAGGTTGGCTTGTTGAAATGCATTTGTTTCTCCACAGGTTTTCAAAATGCATATAAGTCTTTTCTTAAGGAGGTAAGCTGTTCAGGAAGACTAACGGGAAAAGCATGTTTAAAGATCCCAATTGGTGGCCAGGAAAACAAGGGCAAATTTCTTACCTGCTACTAAATTTAGTCACTCCCTTACTTATTTGTGTTAGCATCTCAAAGGCAAAGATTTTGATCCAGCCAAGCAAATAAAAATAAATTTGATTCCTAAGATAAGCATGTGTAGATCTATAATTGATTTGAATATTAAATCACTGATGTTTCTGGACCTCTGTATGGAGAGGAACATTTTCTTTTCTACATTCCTTTCTCCACTGAAGCAATGTAATTTTTTTATTTCTTTCTTTTAATTTCTTCTGCCTTCATTGATTGCATATGGCAAACCAAAGATAGTTCTGGATTTGTACCTTCATAGCTGCAGATTTCTAGTGACAAAGTCTTCAATCTTGGGAACACAGCTGCTGCTGTTCCAATTTCCATGCCTTCCCACTGCTCTCTGAACATTCCTACTGTTCAAGTAATCATCGAGGAGTCACTCACTTATCAAGTACTTATACACCACTTTCCTGATGATAAATGTTTTGGGTTCTTTACTGCCCAGAAATCAGCGGAACAAGGTTCTCGTTGGAGTGGGGGCCACACAGAATTTGAACAAAGAAAAAGAAAACTTTCTCTAGCTAAGAAATCTTGCAGATCTAAATAGAAATCTCAGAAATATAGACAGCTTGGAGACCCTGAGAAAGCCAGAATTGTTTGGCATAACAACAACTTGCTGTGCATTTATCTATTTTGTGTAAGAACAAAAGTGTATTTTAAGAAGAATCCTAAGAACAAAGTACTTGCTTTTGCTCAAACAAGTAAACCTTCTTCCCACACAGTTTACAAAGACACATTTGAAAAGCAGAGTTCAAGGAAATGCAGTGGGAATCATTGTAAGAGGTACATATAGCCAAGACATTATTATCCCCATCCTTTCATAAGAATAGACTGTCAGGTTTTTTTATGTTCATTGAGCTGCCATTTGTCAACACCTATGCTGTCAGCAATTTCTAAATTATTTTGTGCACCACTGTAAGACTGAGCAATGGCTGTGTTGTAGCTGCCTATACATTTCCCCATACATTGGAGGAGGTGGAGAAAATAGCTACAAAATTTATCAAAGGAACAAATCTCAATTTCCATTGGCTACTGAGTATAGGATTTGGTTTGATACCCATCACTGCTTTAACTCTTAACAATTTTAATAACTGCACAAATATATAGGGATATAAGAGAAATAAATTGCAATAGTCTATTTGACTTTGTAAATTATACCTAGAAACTTCGCCAGAAGCTTTCTCCCACTCATTTTACTGTAGAAATATCTAAATTATTATGTCCATTTGAGTGGTTTGTTAAATCAAAAAAATATATTTCACTTATTCCTGCTTATCTATCTAAGCTTTTCCTTGGCTTATGAAACTCATGGATGTTGTGTCTAAATCATGAATCATGTAAAGTGCTAAAAAAAGCCTTTCTTATTTTAAAATCCCCTTGAGTCCTAGAAGAAAGCTCTTTTACCCAGACTGACACAGTGATAGATCCTATTCCACTCATGCATTTGATAGAACATGTCATCATCATTTACTATTTTATTTCTTTCAGCTGGGGATGCGTGTATGCTTGTGGAGAAAGACAGGCTTAAAAAGAAAGTTAAAAATAATGCTTTCATTTTGTGTTTGGACAAGATATACATTTTAAGTGCTCAGTTTCCGAATCAGACAAAATACTGCTGAAGCTTAAATGACTTCTTAATAGTAGTAGGCAATTTAGAAGCACTTAGAAGTGACACAGCTTCCATTGCTGGCCAATTGTTGAAGGAAGTATCATTTGTCAAAATGGTCTCCAAAATGATCCATTTTTTAAGTGCCTCCAATGCCTACATATCAATTTCAAACATATTCCTGAGTGTTTAAAAGTTATCTAATAAATTTTGCTGGAGTGTATTCTGTTTGTGCCTCAGAGACCATTACCAAACCCATACTCACAGTGACAGCCTCATGGTACACAGTTTTAATTCTGACCTTCCACTTTCAAGAGAACCAGCTATTAAATTCTGAATTGCAGCACTTTTCAAAATCTGTTGAGCTGCAGACTTTGTAAACAAACTAATCCATCAGCAGATATCAGCACTATAAGTGAAAAAGGAAGAATAATTTGATGGCTACGGGTAAGAGAACAATGAACATGTTAAATTAATGGGAGATATTACTTGGGAAAATGTAAGCTCTTTCATAAAAGTCCTTTAAAATTTAAATTCTTTTCTTTCTCACCTCTAAATCTCATGCTTTGACAGCAATTATAACAATAATATGGTTCCTGTTAGTTTCCTGGAGTAGGTGGCCTGCACACAGGCTAACATCTGCATTTATCCTTTTAAGTTGAATGCAAATGTGAGAGTTTGATTTTATAGGTTTTGGTCTATAAAAAGCATTAAAAAAAAAGTACCCAAACCTGGGTATCAGAAAGAAGACAAGTGGAATCTTGAAATTAATTAACCACTCTGTTTTCCAAAGAACTAGAAGAGCAATAATATATGGATTTGACTACAGCCTAATTTAATACAGCAGAATGATTTAATCAAACATGAGTATAGTATATTAGTTCCTGGGCCCAGCTTCACAAGAAATACCAGGAAAATATCAACACAATGATGATGGCATTATTATTACTGCTTTGCTAACACTTAGATGCACCACTGAGAGGAGATTGTGTTGCTGATACTCAAAACACCTGAGGAACACAGGTGCCATGTGCAGACAGGATTCATTCAGCATGGAAAGGATGGTGCATTTCTAATTTCCAGAAGTCCATCACCAGGCACAAAGCAACAGGTCTGGACTCTGGGCTGAATCCTAACAGATCATAATTTCCCATGTGAATTTCATCATTCAATTCAGGGTATTTACAGAAGAAACAATCCTCCAAAGCCAGGTATTGAAAACCTGCACAGTTAAGTCATTAAGACCATTGCAAAAAGAGTATTTCCTGAGCTTTGCTATTAACTTCTCCTGTGACCTTTGGCAAATATCTTGGCATTTGTGTTTGCACAGGCTTTGTCCTGCCTGGGAATTTGGAATTCAATTGGAATCTGAAAACTCCCTTATTGTGGATCAGTGGTCTCCTGCCCCCAGCCTGCACCCCTATAATATAAATAGCAAATGTGCAACACAGAACTATGAGCTGCACATATTCTTTTCCTATCAAGCTAAAAATCCCCTCATACGAATCTTCAAAGGCTTCAAGAAAGCAGAAATGGGAGATTTATTTCCATATATACTCATTATTACAGTAAAGACAAAAGGAAATGAATTCTGATTCAAGGTTTGGAAGTTCTGCTGGGATTTACATTGCCAGGGCAATTTCACTATTAATGCTCACCAAAATAAAGATGCTGAAAGTCAGAAACATGAAAATCTTTAGATTTCCATATTCAGTAGTCTCTTGCCTTTTTTTAAGGATTTCTGTGTTCTATAATTCAGGTTTCCCTTTCTTTTCCAGATAGGTCATGTATTCCCTTGTATAAAACCCCACTCATAATATTTTATGTTTCTTTATAATGTTAAAACACCCTAAAGCTTTCCAAGTTAAATATGTATCTTTTGAAATGTGTACTTTTTTATACACATGTGCAGTTAAATTTATATGCAAAACTGTTGAGCAAGTTTAAAAGTCTAAAAAACTTATCAGTGTTGATTGTTATCTAGTGAAGAGAAAGTCAGAGAGATAACTAGAATATGCCTTATGGAAACTATTTTATAGTACAAAACAGAGACCAATTTATTTTGTTTATATTAAACAAAATTATGTGTCTAGTTTCCAGAAAATATTTTCACCAGGGAAATAGACCAGAGTTTCTTCCAAAAGTGTAAGCTTTGGACATTTTCTTTCTTATCCTGGACTTTGGAAAGAGATTGCCAGATCTGCTCAACTGATATAAAATGGCCTAACTTGGTTTCTCTGTGGAGCTGCAAGGTCCCCACAGTGCTGGGGGCTCTGGGTTGCCCCTGATTGTCCCCATCCCTCTCTCTGCCCCCCCAAGAATCCCCTGCTGATCCTGACTCCATGGAGTCACCAAACTTTGCAACATCCTGCCTGTGCACTTGATCTTCCTAGTTATTTTCCATCATATCATGGTTAATAAATGGGTTTTGGGGAGTGAATGGGAAAAATTGTTTCAGTTTATGGGAGGCTTTTAGAGCCATCTAGCCTAAGCTGTCAAACAAAGAACTGAGGGGAAAGTTTTATAAAAATATAAATACATGTCATTGCTTTGTAGTTCATGTACAACAGGAAGTGAGCAGGGTAGTTATGAATGCTGCAAGATAGAGTGAATATGATGTGAGGATTGAGAGTCATTAAACCCCCCAAAGAAACTGGATAAGATAAATTTGTTCTGAAGAGTACATAAGAATTTAAACAGAGTGCTGATAAGGTTTGGAGATAGAGAGGAGCAAACAGTGGAATCTGAGGTCCAAAACATCATTAAGGAGCAGCATTGGGACCACAGAAGCAACACAAGAACTTAATATTCTCTCCAGTGATCAAACCTCCTTCAGCTGCAGTTTTGCTTGCTTAAACATATTTGATGTAGTGTATAGCTGTTGATAATAAAATGATTTCTCAGGGGCTGTATTGTGTCATTCCACTTGTGCTTTGAAGGAAGCTAGAGTGGGGTTTCATCCTCTCAGAAAGCTCTGTTTCATTTTAAAATCAGTTCTGAGTCAGACTGTGAACCTCAGCAGGGTGGCCTGACCTGAGGGAGGCAGGAACCATCAGCTGGTGTGCAATAACTCACGTGAATAAACCAGTTTTGGTATTGTGCAACCACAAGAATGCAAAACCACCTTAAGACCAGCTTGGAACTTGAGCAGAGATCACTGCAGTCTGCTGCAGACTGTCATCCCAAGATTGTCTTCCTCTCCTGAAACATGTCATTCATTTAAACATATAATTTAATATATATAATTAATATATAAATATATAAGTTAAGAAAAATGTCACTGAAAAAAGGAATCAAAAAGATATCTGAGCTAAACAAAGCCTTTAGGGAGCTCCTTTAAACTCAGGAGTGGAGCTGAGCAAATAATTAAATCTTGGGTTTATATAAGCTCTGTAAAAAATATTTTGGAGTGAACAAACTTTGCTTTTCTCAAAAGTAAAGATTTTTTTATTATTAAGTAAAAATACATTTTATTTCAAGATCTGCAAAAGAACAAACACATTTTTTTTGCCTCAAATTGCTTTCACTAGTGCATTTTCAAAAAAAAAAAACAGAAAAAATACCATTGTTATTTTAAAAGTTTTGAAATAAAAAGCATTATTTTAAGTTACTTTTTAATGGCTTCTATGATTGACACAAATCTGTATTTTCAGAGGAAAACACACTGCACCTATCTTTACTCAAGAGACTACAGATCATACAGCTGAACTCAGCTCAAAATAGTCAGAGTCTCTTTCAATTATTTTCTTCTGTGTTTAAAGTAACATGCTTTGTTTTGTTAGCTCTTTTTAATTTTAACTAATTCCCTGTATTTACTCTGCTTCTAGGATAACTAAGTGCATATGAGAACCAAATGTGCCTCATGAATCAGCTTTACCAAAGGGAGGAAAACAAAAATGAAAAGGCAAAGTCAAAAATGCAGAAGGAGAAGAATTTTTATGAGGAGCATGATCTTCTAAAGGGCAATCAAGAACTTAGATAGAATATTACGTATAAGAACAGATCTGTCTATCCAAGGCTGAGAAGTAATTTATTTTTTTCTCATGTTTGACATTTAGAATCACATAACATTAGTCTGTGACCCCAAAATAATATGTTGACACATCTTGGAGAAACTCGACATAGCACATCTGGATCCTTCACTTTTCCAAGAACTATTCTTTCAAATAATTGTTGCACATCTAAAAAGCAAGCTGCTGTTTCAAAAATAATTGCAGTGAGTAGAAGGAAAGCTAACAGCACTACATGCAGATTCCTTGCAAAACAGCAGATGCAGAGGTTCTTGGGCTACCTGAATTATTTATGGTTGATTCGGCACATCTCTAGTAATGTCTGAGGTTTTATAGGTCTCTGAAACACATCCAAGAAAAATTCACCCATATTCATGCACCTGCATACTTTCAATTATAAATACCATGGATTGTGTGAGCCAGTCATTTAGAAATTTTGGCTGAATCATTCAGAGGGTAACTCGACAGACTTTGTGCTGTGGTCTGCAAAAGCCTCACATTTATTTGCAGGCAAATTCATTTTAATTCAATGACTTTCAAACATGATGTGATTCAATAGCACAGAGACACGGGAATCACAATACCATCACGGATCAATGTTCCCTCTAGTCTGACTTTGACTCCAATTCTGCACCTGGATCCAGTAACACAAAATCCTACCAAAATCAATGAGACTGCACTGACATAGGATGCTCAATAGCTGAGGTGTCTGTTGGGCACAGCCCTTCAATAATACTCAGAGAAAAGATTTCTCAGGAGTAAAGTGGGTACTTCAGTAACTTTCATGTACCATTAATAGCTAATGTTATTTACTTAATTATTTTTCTCTTTTAAATATGCTTTTACTTCTTTGTGTACCTGCATATAGATCACCATGAATTTTGTAGGTGTGAATATTACATAAAATCTCAATTACGCATTCAACAATATTCAAATACCTGCAGTCAAATCTAAGTGTTTTGTATATTAAAAAAAACCAAAAAACAAACAACCAACCAAAAAAAAACCCCAAAAAAACAGCAACAAAAAACCACCTTGCAATAAATGGATGTTTAAACAAGTAACAAGTTATTGAACATCTAAAAAGTCTCAGATTTAAAATACAAGGATTTAAATTTGGGGGTCTGAATGAAACAATCAGGATGAAAAGAAAGATCAGATTAACCTTCTGCTTTCTAAATGTCTAATTATTTTTTTATTTCCCAGAATCATTTCCTGGACAGAATGGAGTAGGGTTTTATTCAGCCCATATATGTCCTATGTTCATGTGCATTTTTTTTCGTTGGTAACAAATACTTAGATCTTTTTTCTTCAGCTGTTTGCTGACTTCTTTCTCAGTCCACATTTAAGAAAGAGCATGACTGTAAGTTATCCAGATATTTTTTACTCTCCAAAATGTCCCAAAAATACATGTTAATCATATAATACAAAATTCAGAGCAGCAACCTAGAAAGATTAAAAAGTCTTTTTGTTAATTTCTTTGTTTCATGTTTGTTGGGGGGGTTGTTTGTTTGTTTTGCAGTATATTTATAGGTTGGCTTGTTTTTAATATTGACCCCTGGTTTTTCTGTATTTTAGCTCTTTATTCTTAAATTTTATTATCACTACCCTACTTCACAGTGAAGCTGTCAAGATAAAGTCCATTAACAGTTTTGAAGTGCTCAGATAACACGGTTTATGTTGCCTGTAAAGATATTTTACTTACCTTTTTTTTCCTTCACACACACTTCATTGCTTTACTCAGAAATTGGTTCAATGATGAGAGGATTAGAAAGAGCATTAAATGAAAGTCAAGATTTCTAGTCCTCATTTGTTCATTAATTGCAATGCAAGAAGGAATCTGGTATTTCAGAGCACTGTTAGCCTGCAAACCTCACTGAAAAGAGATGATGTTGTACCTAGAAAATCCTCTGCTGTTTTACTTGAATCAGTCAAAATCAGCTTTCTCAGGTTGAACCTAATCCAGTTTAATTTCACCCACAATCCAACCTTCACAAGGCTCTGGTGAAACACTTTTCATTCAACTACCAAAATGCAACAACACTAAAAATATTTTGGGAACTGCTGCTGTTGCTGCTTCCTCCTGAGTTCAGCCATCCCTGGTAACCTCCACATGAGCTTTGTGGAACCAACATTAATTCAGCACAGTTTGTTATCTGAGGCTTTGTTCATGGTTGTGAATTCCTACACACATCCTGCTGATGAGAGCTGATACTTGCTAAGGTGAGATGAATGTATCCACCAGTAAAAAAACAAATATACACAACCATAGCCATGCTGTTGTAAGAAATATGCCAATTTGCAAAAGTAACAATCCAAAGATAATGTAATAGCATAATCTCCCTTGGATCTGAACTGCTTTGTAGTACAAGCACTTCTGACCTCTAATAGGCAATTAGAAATTTGGAGTTGTTTCCAGTTATTGAAGAGTAACTATGAGGCTTTTCAAAACACATGAAAAAGCCTGTAAGGAGAAAAAGAAAAAATCTGGAGTGTTTTAACTGGTTCAAACAAAAGCCAACATGTACACAAAGACTATTTCTCAGGGGATGTCCTTTTGAAAGGGTCTGGAAACATCTATTTGCCAAAATGCCCAAAGAAATGCTTTCATGTACTCAAAACACAGTAACCCAGTGCACTTTACAGTTGGTATTATGATATTAGTACAGATAAATTGGCATTTAGATGCCTAAAATAGGTCTACATTGCCTAAAGGGGGTTCTTATGAGCTAGGTGCTTTTGGAGATGGACTCTGATCATCAAAGTAAACCAGTTATTTTTTATTATTATTTTTATTTTTAGAGGACATCAGCAGTATCAATTAAGCAGGAAGTGAGATCCCTTTTGCAAGAGGTCTTCTAAGAGAGGAACAAAAAGTAATGGAGATAATGACTGATTAACACAGAAACAGAAAACCAGAATGGGTGTGTAAGGAACTATAAGTCATTTCAGCTATTTTCAGTTTTATTCAGTGTAGAAGTAGAAAGGGATCAATTTAGTGACTGGCCTCTGTGATCTTTTGAGCCAGCCCAAGGGTCTTTTCCAGAAGGGAAAGATAAAAAAAGCCAATCAGCAAGAATCAAAATATTCCCTGAGAAAATGTCCATTTTCCAGGGAATATTGTGATACAATAAAATATTGTATGACACTGGGCTATTAGATCTATTATTTATATTGTATGACATCATGTTATGTTATGATTATTCTATTCTATTCTATTCTATTCTATTCTATTCTATTCTATTCTATTCTATTCTATTCTATTCTATTCTATTCTATTCTATTCTTTATTATATCACATGCTGCTTGATCTCCAGTTACCAGTCCCAAAAAAGGCCTCTGTCAGCTCTCAGTTACACCCAATTTCTTTGTGAATATTTTGGCTACTCTTAACCTTCTTAACCAGCACTAGATGTCTTTTTTTTTTGTCTTTTTTTGTCTTTTTTTTTTTAGATGACTGAACTAATCCTTCAATTTTTATATGAAAAACAGGCCTTGTTTCAGTACTTCTGGTATCTGAATGCTCTAGTCCTCCTAGCAGAGTAAATCAAGGTTTAAGAAGCTTGGCTGGTCAGCACAGAATTCTCAGCTTTTCAATTGGTCTATCTTTTTTTTTTTGGCTCAAAGTTTTTTTGCAAACCAGAACATAAAAGAAAAATATGAAGAACTAACAAAAAACACTAAGCAAGAATTAAAATATACCCTGTGAAAAATCAGCCTTTGCAGGTGATTTTTATTTAATATTTATAATTTATTTTAATTTGTTAACTTCATTGGGAAAATCAGTAAATCTCTTTTTCCTAGTGTGTCCAAAATAGTATATTTAATTTTATGGAATTAATTTTAGAAATTTATTTCTTTGAGTCAGAGCATTTTTTTTCCTACACATTTGCTCTTAGAGAAATGATGTGTCAGAGTTGCTTCCCATAGTCAGAACAGTTGAAGACAAAGTTTGCTTGGGGTTTGAGTGATTTCTTTTCCATTTTAGATATATACAACTTCTCAGTTTTTTAACGATTTACAGATCCATCTGAATTTACTTTTATTTTCCAATACTGAAGTGCTTTGTCCAAGAACTTTTTATAGTTCCTCCTCCTTGCCTAGTTGTGGCTGGCCAACACCTTGAATCTCTACAGTTTCAAGCAGAAAATATATTTTTTGTTCACTGTGAAGAAAGAACATCAAGTTAAAAAAAAATAGAACTGAAAGTAATGGACTGGAAAGAAAACATACACATCTACACTTGTTTATGAATGTACAAAGTAGTGACTTTGAACATATCATTAGCTCATTGAGACTACAGAAATGTGCAGCTGAAAAGGGATATATTGGATAAAAATTCCTTACAATCCTGTCTACATATAATTTCATTGCCTTTTGTGTAATACTGAAAATTTCCTATGCCTGTTTTAGATTTAAGTCATAAAGCTGTTATAGTTATTCAATATTTTTCTAAGCAATTCCTCCCCACTGCTCCTGGATTTGGTAAAACAAAGCAAAACAGAGACTTTTTCCAGCTGGCATTTTACATGGCTATTAAAGAAAATGTGTTTCTCAGGCATTCAATCTTTTCAACACACAATATATCTTCCTGCTGCACTGCATTCTAAACTAGAACTAGAGACACACTGAGACAGAACAACTGAGCAAAGGTTTGCTTAAGTCTTGGTCTATCAAAGTGAGATGACCTTATCCTCAAAAATCAGATATTGAATTTGACTTGATTAACTTTTGTTTAGTATTATGAAATCTGATAAGTCCTATTGATTTTCATGTCTATAACTCTATCCATTATCCAAGTCCTCCTATTATCATCATTAGGTACTGATTGATAATGTTAAGAGGTTTCATAACTGTAGGGACTGATTCTTATGATTAATTTGATATATCTGATCACAATCATAAAGTTTGATAATTTTAGTATCTCACTAATTGAATTACCACTACGTTGATTTACTTATGCTATGAAAAATAACCTGACAAATGAAATACATCAAATGGGTTTTGGCTTCCTTGTGTAATATTTAGTTATTAAAAAAGCAAGTGCTTTCCAGCCTGTTTGGGGCAAGGGGCCCTTTTGAATTCTCCCTTTTGACAGGGGTCAATCAAAGCATGAGGGTTATAGTTTAAACACTCTTGGGCGATGCTGGGACCTGATGAGGCACTTCCCAAGGTCCTGGGAGAACCAGCAGCTGTAATTGCCAAATCACTCCTATCTTCATCACTGACACAGACAGTGGGGCTGGGGACACCTGCAGATTACACCAAGCTGAGTTGTGGGGTTGATTTGATCGAGGGGAGGAAAGTCATCCAGAGGGACCCTGACAGGCTTGGAGAGTATGCCCAGGAGAACCTCATGAGTTTAAAAATGCCAAAAGCCTGGTGCTGAACCTGGGTTGAGACAATCCCCAGTGTCAATGCAGGCCAGGGGATGAATGGATTGAGAGCAGCCCTGCAAAGAAGGACTTGGTGTTGCTGCTAGATAAAAAAATGGACGTGGACTAGAAAAGTTTGTTTCCAGCCCAGAAAGCTTGTCATATGCTGGGCTGCATCCAGAGAAGTGTGACCAACACGTCAAGGGAAATTATTCTCTCCTACCCTGTTCTCATGAAACCCCCACTTTGAGTATTTAATGCAGCTCAACAAAAATGAGTGGGTCCTAGCAGTGGCCACAAACATCAGGGAGGGCTGGAACACCTCTCTTGTGAAGACAGGTTTAGAGAGCTGGAGTTGCTCAGCCTTTCAATATGTAGAGAGCTACATAATACATTTTGCATTTAATTAACAGCATTACAGGTAAGATGATTCTCTAGATCCAAACTGACAACAAAACTGTGATGTTCCTACTGGAGTTATGCCTTTATCATTCTTGGGAGGGCAGCAGGGGGAGATCAATAGAAAGCTAATTTTATTACTTTTTCCTTGTCAGATAAAATGGCCTTCTGTTGCTCTTACATTTTACATATAAAATACAGAAAGTAATTATCAAGGGTGAGTGCTTATTTGATCTCATTGCTTCTGGACACCTTCAAGTGCCAGGAAGCAGAATACTATCATAAATTTGGAAAACTGGAAAAAAAGCAAAAGTGATAGACTTGTTTTACTTCTGTGAATGAGGAGGGAATAATTAGATAAATCAAAATACAGAAAAAGTATTTCCAAATTACCTAGGTCCTAATTCAGCAGAGCTCAGAACTAGTGTAGCATGATCAGAAATGCTATGTGATAAGGATGACCCTTAACTACTATAAAGGAATTTGGAATGTTTTCTGTTTGAGTATTAAAAAAACCTTCTCCTATATTGTGACAATGGTTGGTATGCAAATTTTATATTGTATTTGAATAGTTTTAGTTTTTCCAGTGATTTACTATAAGATATCACCCCAGTCTTGATTTTCATGTGGGGTGGTTTGTTTGTGTTTTGTTGTAGTTGTTTGGATGGTTTTTTTGGTGGTAGTGGTTTATTTTTCCTTGACTCAAATTCTTTAGAAAAACTGAGGCAAATGCACACTGCTAATTGCACACTTTCCAACTCTATTGTGCAGTAGAAATCTCATTAAAATAGCTGCCCCTCACCCCTCAGTTTTCTGATGCTTTCAAATCATTATAGGGACTAAAAATCTGCAGGCAAATTATTATGACATACACATTGGAAAAGCTTGGTTTGTGTCGAGATCATTGGCTGGATCACTGGAGACTAAGAAATCTTTACTTCTACCTGCTCATGAAATTATTCCCCTGATTATATGATCTAATGTGATAAGTTATTGATGGAGGTGCAGAGCAGATGATTTTTCCAGTATATGACTGGTTTATTTTTTTTTTAATTTTATGAAATAACCTTCCCTTTTTGTGATAAAATTAAAATTAACACATTATATGGAAGAATAAAGAGAGATTTTTTTTTTTCAGGAGAATTTAAGAGCTTTACCTTTAATATGAAGCAACCCTATACCTCTGAGTCAGAAAAGTGCTTGAATATATGTCTCCAATTTTATATTATTGGCTTTAAATATTGGCTATTGATTTAAAATAGTCGTTTTCCACAAATGCATGCTTCACTTGATTACACCCTTGAGATATTCTACAGAAAATTTTTATTTCTAAAGAACCACAATTTTATGTTTATTTTTGCTTGCAGTTAGAAGTGCTGTGAAAATTCCTTTTTCTCTGTGTGTGTCACTCTAACATGCTCAAGAATTTTTCTTTCTGATTAAGAACCAACTGTACTTATGTCACTTTGTTGATCCGATTAAGACTCTGAACCTATGCCCAACCTGAATCCTACCATTTGTTTCAAATACAAAGCAGATCAGGACTCAAAAGTGTCTTCTTTTTTCCTACATACAATATATAGCAATAAATTTAAAAAAAAATAAAATAAAAAGAGGTATTGCCTTCCATATAAAATTTGCTTATGGATTTGGATTTTATCTGTGGATTAAAACCCTGTTAGCAATCCCTTCTTGGATTTGTTAGAAATAGCATTTCATTATCAGTCTTGCATAATGTATGCAGATCAGAGTAAGTTTTAAAAATAAAGCTTTTAAAATAAGACTGTTTAAAATAATTTTTACAAGATCTTTTCCCATTTTTTTTTGTAAACAATCTTTTCCAAAGGCTTCCAAATTCAGGTTTGTTTCAAATGAATGCTAAAACAGCTCCCTGACTACAGTATCAATGTGTTTAGGAGTTTTTTATTAGTTAAACATGTTTACCCATCCATGTTAAAAGATTTATTTTATTTGGATAAAAACATACCTTATCTGACCTAGCTAATATTATGCTACTTAAACATGAGTAGGATGAAAAAATGAATGATGCAATGTTAGTCTTCACTCAAACATGTCAAAGGGAATGGCAAATTTGCCCTGAAATACATTAGAGCTATGAATGGAAAGAGGAAACCTAAAAAGCTTTGGGAATGTTTTGAAGATTTCTGTAATTAAAATAAAACATAGAACCTTTTGGAAATACTGATGGAAAAATGTTGCAAACAGCAGGGAAAATTAACCTCATTTCTGCACAGTTTTCATCTTATAAAAAAATTATATACCTGAGATTATTTTTTTTTTTAAGATTTGCCATATAAATATTTCCACACTAAACTGAAAATGTAATACACAAAAGGAGAAAATGGAATGGATGTGCAGTGCTGCTTAGGCACCATTGAATTAGAAAGTAGATGTACAATAGACTTTTCATGGTCTAGTGGTTGATCTTGGCAGATCACCTGGATAAATCTCCTGCAGCTTTAGTACAGCAGCACTGTGGATGCTCCAGATTCAACCAAGTAAAATTGTGTGTACATATCACCTTGCTCAAATCATCTTTAGCTCCCTTCTCTTTTGTTTCTCCTTAATATTTAACTTTGATGAATCTGAGCTCTTCTTCCAAATGAATATTAAGGAGAAATCATGAAATCTTTCATTGGGAGAGGAAAATGAAACACACTGGAGGCTTTAGTTTTGTTTACAAAGGAGAAACATTTTTTAAATGTGTGACGTATCCCTATAAAACTGGAATACTGTGTATGTCACCCTTCTTTTATTTATGATGCTTCAACAATATCAAGTGTCAGGGAAGGCTGGTGCAAGAGACAGTGATTTTGACATTCTTATTTTCGGTCTGTTTCTTATGCTTTGATTAGAAACATGGTGAGATTGTCTGCAATGTTGCACTGTGAAAAAAATCAGCTCTAAACTTAATACAGATATGAATCATGGCTTCAGCTCTTTCTTGGGCTCGTCAGAAACTTCTGTGGGATCTGGTGAAGAACCCTTGAAATATTCATTTGTGAGTCTTAAAGTGAGTCTGTGTTCTACTTACTAATCATTTGTAAGGACAAGGCGAAGTTAGCCCTAGAAAATGCACTGCATTTAGGGATATCAGCTAGGGTTTGCAGCCTAGCTCAGGTACTCACCTGGCTGTCCAGTCAGCCTGAAAGTCAATAAAGAAGCCATGGAGTGGCAGTTTCCCAGCTAAGTGTTTAACAGGCTATACTGCACTTAAACAATTAATATTACACAGCTGAAAATCCAGCAGAGAAATCCCCCAAAGCCTCTCAATGCTGAAAAAAGCAAAAGTCCTTTAACTTCAGCCAGGCAGGGATCTGTGATCTTCCCTAGTGGATTACACCCCAGAAAAGCAACATTAAGTAGTGAGTGATGAACATATGCTGAAGGGAGGGATGATCTTAATTAACTTGGATTCATAAACTCCAAATTTTCCCCATGGTGTAATATAAAACAGGAACTCCTCTGGATTAAATTTTGGTGCCTCAGTTTCTATTAGTGAGGAACCTGAGCATGGATCTCCCAAATGCTATTGATAGCTCTTTTGTGAGGTCCTTGTAGCTGCAGAGAACAGCATAACCTCCACACAGGAAACCTAAAGCCAAGAGATCTGGTGACATTTCCCACTTTGCCACAGGGAGTGGTGCCATGACCTGCAGGATAATGTTCTACAGCTGTCAGTATTTACAGCTCAGCACTGGTATGGAGAGAGTTAACAGTTTTGTGTGACATGTGAACATAAACTTCTCTCTTTGGTCACACTATAAATCCTTGTAACCCAGTAGAATTTTTCTGAAAATGGCCAGCTGCAGATTCTAAGAATAAAAGGAGCAGAATGATTTTGCAAAGAGCTGCTTGAACAGCAGAGGATTTAATTCTGTATGGTCATGACTGGACTGGAGAAGATAAATAGGAAATGATGGTTCATTGTGTCTGCTATTACAAACAGATTATCTGTTGAAGTTGATGCTGCAGAAGCCTAAAGCTTTCATGTGAACAAAAAATATGTTGAAAAAATTAAGGAAGGGAAGAAAAGGTCATCAAAACTCTTAAGATACAACCCCTGGCTTAGGAAATCTCAGAATCAAAATGTTCCCTCTTGTCCCACGGCAAATTAACTTCATCAAACATGTTTCTTACTGGCCTTCATCAAATGCCTTCGTAAAATGCAGTGCTCAGTGTTACCAAAAGACATTTGATAATGCCATCACGAGGACATTTTCAAGATTCTATTGTAAACAATAAAAGCCAGTATCAAACTGAGCACTGCTTGGAAAAAGCATTGTTGCAGGGTTTGTTTTTGTGTTGCTTTTCTTTCCAAGGACAAGGCACAAATCTGTAAGAAGCTGTCAGGTCTAGCTACTATCCCAAACCCTCCCATGCTTTTCCAAGGAGCAGTGTTAGCAGATTTCACTGTCAGCCATTTAATTTGAGCTCACAAGCTTAACCAGTTTCTTGTCTTCTTCCAGGCTTCACGAAGTCAGTCTGGCTGCCACCAGCCAGGGGGCATTCAGGGGCTCTCAGGCTTACAATTCAAGCAGAGATTGAAATGATTAAGGCATGGGGAGATGGCTGGAGTAGCACCTGAGGCTGGTGAATCTGTCTGCCAGAGCTGAGGCTTAGAAAAAGCTAGTGAAGAGTGATTGTTTTCATATTTTAGAGGTCATCTGATGTAGGGGTTTGTAACAGAGGTGGTGTAATCACAACAAAATCATGTACAAGGTATCACTGAGTCCCTGCACTATTACAAATACCTCCCAGGAAAAAATAACCATTTTCATTGTGGGAAAAACTTCCATAAATTTCTAATTAAGAAATGTATCTTTCTCTCCTCTCAATACTTATTTCTCTAATTTGCATTATAAGTAGATGAAAACACACCTTCATATAGGCCTTTATGAAACTGCATAGTCCTGCTGAAAATCCAGAAATTCACTCATAAATCACCCCAAACTCACTTATCTCAGCAAATATTTTTCCTTCTCAATGCATTTGGATGTTATTCCATTACCTCTGGACAGTCACCCAGAAGCTGTTAGTCCAGTAACATCCATTTCATGCTTAGCCACTTTTCAGATTAAACTATTGAAACACCCTTGAGGAGTTCATTTCATCAAATCATTTTAGCACAAAGGCAAGAGAGTCTATCTTATTTTTTATTGAAGGTTTCATCAGTTTCTCTCAGCTCTGCACAAAGCTTTGTGAAAGGACTCTGGATCAAGCCCTCAGTCAATGCGGTCATCTTCGATCTCTTTTGAGCCATGACTCTACTAGAGGCAATCTGGTGGAGTTAGGCAGGATTACTGGTAAATTTTGGATTTCTTTTTTATGCTGCTGCCCTCTCCAGTTTTCATCATCTGTATTTGACTCAGGGCTCCTTCTCCTTCTTCTGTGGGCTCATTCCTGGGTTTAGGAAGGCTCCATGGCTTCCCCAAACCCCATCTCACTTTTCATAGAGAAAGACCAGGAGTAATCCCTGTCACCCCCTCATGTAACAGCCCTGCTGCCTCTGTTTTGGTCCATTGTTCCTGGAGATAGATGATGGGCTCTTTTTACAGTAGTGGAATAAACTCACACCAGCTGAGGATCTGCTGGATTTTTACACCTAAATAAATATCTCACCAGTGCAAGCCTATGCCTTGGACCCACTGCTATTCCAATTTCCAAAAAATACTTTCTTAGTTTTCTTTTGGAGTGAATCAATTCAACAAAACAATATTTAGCTCCATTTTTGGGCACAGATCATTGTCTGAGCCCTCCCAATTTCTAGAATGGGTGAGGTTTGTGTGCCCTGGGCCTGCACAACCCTCTGACACTCTCAAGCAACTCTCAAGCTCAATTTTCTTCCCTACACTGAGGATATTTCTGTCAAAAGAACAGACAGTGTGGCAAAGGGCTTGCTTTCTAGCTCTGAAGGCAAGTGGCATAACTGCTCACATTCATACAGTTAATTCTCTCCCCTTTCAAAACAGAGTAGCCTCATCCATACAGCCTATTGCGACAAATCCCAGAACATACCTGAGCTTTGCCTGGAGCAAAACCCATTCCAGCAACTGTAGTAGCAATTAATCTGTAGTGACAATCTCAGGACAGTGCTCAGAACTCTGCTCTGTCTCTGATTTATCAGTTAAGACATAGCTGGAGAGTCTGCAGAGAATTTGAAGGAAAACCTGGTAGTATGTGCATTTAAACCCTTTACAGACCAGAATCACTTTTGCCAAATTCTATATAAATCTCTATATCCTTGCCTGGAACTATGTCTGCCCCAGCCAGCCGTGCTCAGCAGTGCTCTGGTGTGTTTTCCAGCATGTGCAGGTGCAGCAGGCAGTACCTCTGCTAACAAACACCTTCATTACATGGACAGCCAGGGCATGGAGCCGCCTCTGGATGCCCAGGAGCAAGAATAGTACTCTGCAAGCAAGGCACCTTTCTCTGTGAAATGCCAGCTTGGTGTTGATTCCAGCTATTTTGGGAAAAGAGGAAATATGGTAGGAGAGTGAACACCATGGAGGTGATATGTCTGAGGGAGCAAGGACCGTGTGTTCTGTGCAGCACAGGGACTGTGACTGCTGTTGTAGAGAGCTCCGTGTGCTGTTTGTGTCAGAATGCAGCTCATGAACTGCGAGGCTTTGGGCATATTTATCCTCCACACTTCAATGAATGACTAGCACAAACTTTAAGGCCTTAAGAATTGCCAGAGATACAGGTAGATAGCCTAGACAATTTTAAATTGTCCTTCTTGACTGGCTCCTCCAGAAATCACATATGTCCTTTAATTCTTAATCCTCTACTAGATGATGCCAGCAATTTTTGCTGCAAACAGTGCAGCAGATAATAGTGTTGCCTTCATCCTAAAAAGGCAAGCTTGGACTTTCCATTTCTCTTCACAGAGCAGTTGAATTTTAGCTCACCAAGCATCTTTTTCAACTCTGCTTCCTAATGGAAGCCAAGTCTGGAATTCCCAGAGCACTGTAACTTTATAACAGTTATTGAAGCTTTTAAAAACCTCAGATAAGAATGTACATTGAATTAAAGAAGGGAAGGTCTTGCTGTTATCTTGTAAAATATTTTGGATTTTTATTATTGTTGATAGTTTCCCCATCAGGAGTATGGTAAAATCACCCAAGTTTCTCTTGAAAGGGGACTGGAAAATAGTAGAATAAGGACCCGTACCATGACCATAGTTAACACTTCTAGCACTCACCCAAACTGCGTGTAGTTCCTGGATTTAACGAGACAATTGCATCTCTAGTGAGCTGTTCCACTGCCAAATTGATGGGAGTACTGAAAGGGTGTTCACTTTAAGCATGTTTATCACAAATTCCAGCTGGGTCAGAAGGATTTCTACTTCATGATGAAGTGGTTAAGAGGGGGAAATTCTGATTTCGGTGATCCAGGATGTCATAAAATAGGTTTTGCTGGGAAGTTTAAATCAAAATACGCTCAGCCCTCAAGCTGAGGGAGAGCAGAAAAAGTATGGGGAAAGTGAATCTCCTGGTCTTATGGACCTTCTCTGGAGTTTTACCAGCTGTTGTTTGTCTTAATCATATCTTCTTTTTTTAATATATTTATTAGTTTATGCTCTTGGAAATTCTACATTATTAGGCTGTTTCTCCATTATGAGCCTGAGACAGGAACATGGTGAGTTATGAAGAAACAGTCTCTGTTGAGGAACCAGTGGTGTGTGGAAGTTGGAGAAATAACTTCTGCTGCTGTTGTTTTTTAACAATTAAAATAATATACCTGAGAGACTTAGCAGCATAAAGAAGGAAAAATGGGCAGGTTACTTTCTGGGTTGTTTGTAAGAATTTTGCAATTTTATGTAACAGAGAAAACCCACCAAGTCAGAGAAAGAAATGTGTCTCCTCTATGGTACTGGAATGGATTGATCACAAATGCTTATACGAAAAGGGCTAGTCTGACAAAAAAAGCAAGGGGACAAATTTTGAAATAGATGAAAATTACATTTTTTAAATAAACAATTTTGATCTTGGAATTAATTTTTTTAATTTTGAAATATATATTGATATACAGATAAGGAATTGTAGTAATTAAAAAGAATAAAAATCAAAAAATACAGCATGATGGAGCAGTCCAAATACATTCTTTCAGCTCCTGAAAGTTTTGCAGATTTCAGTGAACAAGTTTGAGTATTTTCACATTAACATGAATTTTGAAATGGATCTTTTTGAAAATCCCAGATATCTCCATGTGATACAAAATGAAGAAAATGAAAAAAAAAAAAATCCAGGTTGCCTTTGTGTTTCTTTTAATTTTATTTGGACTGTATTTTTGGTTGTGTGCTAACACTTGACAGAGATCATGTACAAAAGTCTGGTTCTCAGCTGATGTCAGGCAGTTTTATTTCATTGGCTTCAGTATAGTGAATGCTTGTTTGCATCAGCTGAAGTTCTGGCCTAGGAATTGCTATATAAATAAATACACCATTGAAAAATTCACTTGTGACTACATTAAACAGATGAGGACAAAATAGAAGGACACGGAAAATTACTAACAGTTCTCAGTAATGCAGTCCTTGAAATGTACAGGAAAATGTATTGCAAAAAATAAGCTGGAATAGGTGCAATGCTGCAATAAAGTAAAATATTAATTTATGCCTTGATTGTTTATAGGAGGAGACCAAAGCACCTGTGTGGACACAGTTGTATTAAGAGGAGATTGCTGCTACAGTATTGCCAGGGTAACCATGGGAATATGTAGCTGTTAGGCCAAATTCCTCTACCCTCTTTCACCAATTTAGTTTTGGATAAACTAATTTCATTAAGTAACTCGTTCCAGATTTCAGCTGGTGAGCTGTGCAGGATTTGGCTTCTTCTGTAAGAAAGAATCCCATCTGTAATTGTTACCATCTATTTGGTATTCAGGATGTAAAAATGTAATGGAGATGAAGTCATATTTCATATTTTTTCCTTCATTTGGAGGTAAGAATGAAGCTATAACAGCCTGTAAAGGCATCTGCTGGTGATAAGATAGTACAGCTGGAAATGGGATGCTGGATTCTGCATGGCTCAGAAAGCCTGTGTGTAGAAGCTGTTACACTGTGGTGTGTGCTGGTATTCTGGGATCCCATGAGATGATTGATGGATCATATAAATAGGGTGACAGAAGACTACTTTTGCCAGTGTGATGGGAATAGGAAGTGCAAAATGTCAGTAATGCCCTGAAAATAACCATTGAAATTTATGCAAATTGCTTAATTAATTGACCTCATTTGCGCTTGCAGATTTTCTTTGCATTTCCTTTGTGAATTAGTTATTTTTCATTGTACACTGACACAATATTCCAAGGCTAATTAAATCCTTTAAAGCTATAGGTTAATATCTGATTCTTATGTAAACACATTTATAAACATTAATCAGATCTAAATTACCCGTTTTATAAATAATGTTTTATTCAGTTTCAGCTAATGG
The DNA here is from genome assembly GCF_001522545.3 of Parus major. NCBI lineage: Eukaryota > Metazoa > Chordata > Aves > Passeriformes > Paridae > Parus > Parus major. Next base: position 144,495,067 of record NC_031769.1, read on the forward strand.
ATGTACTGTCTGTATTTATTCTGCTTTGGGCTCGAGGAGTTCACGTTAGTCTGTAAAAGTTATTATTTAAATGTTGGCAATCTGTTTACTTGTGCATCTATTTCCAAGGGTCTCTGCTGCTTTATGATCTCATGGAGATTATTGGGTAAGAGTCTGTTTGAAGAACAAAGACTGAACTCAGAGACCTTCTGAGCCTTGAATCCCACTGATGGATGTGGTGGATGCAGAGATGGTCCAGGGAGGGAGGCTGTGAAAGAAGCAAGGTAGGCTGATCCTCTGGTGGAGAGGGGAGGCAAGGTGAACATGTTACCATATGGTTGACATTCCTCTTGAAATATCAGTGAGTCACCTGCTCCTGGGAAACTGAGCTTTTACCCAGGGTGAAATGTAAACTAATTAAGCTTTCAGTGAAAGAATGATCTTTGATGCATGAAGTTTCATATCCTCCCCATATTTACTTGTTAGCATTTGTCTGACCAATTTTTTTTTGTACACTAGAGATGTAATTTTTTTTTTAAGTGTCCCACCCCCACTTGGAATTTGATAGTTTTTTTGGCAAATAGTGGCAAATACATGGGAAACAGGGAAATGGCTTTTTTTTTCTACTAGACAAGATCAATTTTCTGTTTCTTATTTGAATGAATAGTCAATAAATGCAGCTTCACAAGGGGAACTGTATATTACTTCACAGAGCATATGGTGTCCTCTTCAATCATACAGTGATTTCTTCTCCTGCTTGCAAGTAAATTTTGACTGTTTTCATTGGTGCCATGATTTTACATGACTATGTAAATTGACAATGTCTATGGTCTAGATCTTGTCCTAGTGTGCTGGGTGAGGTACAAATCCTGAATAGGAATCTTTCTGTTTATGAAGAATTTAGAGCTTGCATTCATGAAATGACCAACAGCTGGAGGAAAAGATGAGATTCAAAAATGTTATGAGGCCTTGCCCACCATTGCACCTGAAATCTGCAGCAGAGATAAGATTAATGGTCAGGTGCTCTAGTTCCCATTGTAGTTCCATGTTTGCTCATGCCATGACAGCATATTGCCTTGTATTTTATAACATGGACAGAGGTTAATTATTTTCTGTCAGCCTATATAGCTGCTGAGTATACCTTTCTGCTGGAGTTTTTACTCCACTGGTCCTTGCAGCATCACTTGCCAAAATACCTTTTACATGCTGCTCACCTTGTTTTGTCAAGTCACTGCTGGGGAGGCTGCTGAGGCTCAGCATGCTGCTGATTCCTGCCCTGCTTTAAATGTATCCAACAACTTTCTGTTCCACTGTCACATTCTGTGGCCCCACAGCCTGTTTGTGCTCAAGCTGTCACTTTTTAAGTTCAAAATTACATTAATGACTGTGCTATTATAGTATAATATAGTATAATTCAGGTATGTTTTCTGATCTGCTATAGTTGTTTTGATTTTTTTTTCCACTCACTGATCTTCAGAAAAGCAATCAAGTTTGACTGCTATGATTTTTTTCTTACAAGCTCACAGAGCATGTTATTCAGAGATACGATATTTTGTACGTGGTTAAGGGATTGTTTTTGTTTCTCTGTGTGATTTTTTTTTTTCCTGAAACTCATTCTGTTGTGTGGAAGGGTTGGAAATTAAATTTACAAAGCAGTAATTACCAAGGTCAAATGCTAGAAGATACCATGATACTATGTCTAAATCTCTGGACCTACTCCATAACATTTTCAAATAATTGTCAGCAATTATCTGCATTTATTAGGTAATTAGATAAAATTTTTGAATGTATATCAACTGAGCGGCTGACAATTTCATTCAAAATTTGCAATTTTTCCTTAAATCTGGGGTTTTTTGTTTTTTTTTTCTTTCATTCTGGAGTAGTCTGTCCAGTTATAGGTTTCTCAGTTCAAGGGGGACATGCAACTTCTGGAACAGCAGAAAGATACAGAGGTGATTAAGGGACTGGAGCATCTCTCTTATGAGGACATCTCCCTGGTTGAGGGAGGTGGGCCAGTTTAGCCTGGAGGAGATGTCTGAGGGGGAACAATGCAGACAAGTGTGTGAAGGGAGGGGGTCAGGAGGCTGGACCAGGCTCTGCTTGGTGGTGCTGAGGTAATGGACAGAAATTGATGCACAAGGAAGCTCCACCTCAACATGAGGAAGAACTTCTTTATGTTGTGGGTGACGGAGCACTGGAACAGATTGTCCAGAGAGGGTGTGTAGTTGTGCTCACTGGAGAAATTCCAGAACCATCTGGACACAGTCCTGTGCTGTGTGTTCTGGGATGACCCTGCTTGAGCAGGGAGCTTGGAACCAGGTGTCCCCACCCATATTCCAACCTTACCCATTCCATGGTTCTGTTATTCCATGGCCAGGGTCTATTTTTGTTAAAGAACAGAGTGAGCTTTCATGAATGGAATTCCTTTCTTCTCCCTCTTCCTTTCCCTCCATTAATGTACATATGGATATATACACACATTAAAGACACACACATGTATATATTAAGTTCATTTGGGGGAAGAAGGGCTGGAATTGTATTACAGCCTCTCGACCATCTGAGGCTGCTTTACAGTCTTGCTTCTTAGACAGCTGTGTACACATAGCTAAGGAAAGCACTTATGAAAATCTAAGGAGACATGTCAGGCAAAGGGACTTTTCTGGTACACTTGGAGTTTTCTTCTCAGTTTCATAGCTAACTGCACTTGTCTCGGGAGATTGTCTTGAATTTGTGGGCTTAAACTTATTTGCTATGAAAAGGCAAGCAAAAGAAAGAAGTTACATGTAACAGTCCTTTGAAAAATATGGACCTAATTAAACAGAAGCAAAGAAATTGCAGCTGAGGCTGTGTGAACCAGAGAATTTCTGTGCCAAAGGGTTTGGAGGACAGTATTTTTTATTACTTTTGGTTTATATTTAGTAATTTGGTACTCAAGAGTCTTGGTTATCACATCTGTTCTGAGGGGGCTTAAAAATACACCTCATCTGAAACTACTCAATTTCCATTTGCTAAGTCTTTGTAAGCAGGAAATCAACCAGCTGGTGTGACTTCCAGATGACCTTGAAAAACCTGCATTCCTACATGAATTTAAGCCAAAATCTGGCATGGGAATGTGCTCAGAATATGGACTAAGTTTAAATGAAAAACAGACAGAAGTTGGCTGAAGACTGCTGAAAGCTTTGCAAATTATTTCTGGTTTGTTAGGAGAATGTTGCCCAGCTGTAGTCATTACAGATGCATTGCAACAATTATTATAGGAGTGAAAGAGTGTCCTGGGGGTGTGGAAAGATGGAAGTTACCTTTTCATTTCCTATACAACAGCAGAAGGGGAATCCAAGTTTCACTTAGCAGAGTTCTAATTAGAGGGACTTACTGTTTTCTCACACAGTAGCCCAAAGAAACCCTTCTTGCTGGTTCAACAGCTGGTTCCCATTCCTCCAGATGGGTTCCATTTGTATCCAGTGTGACAAAATCAGTCATGTGGCAAATACTGTTTAGACAGTAAGGAGCCCCATGAGAAGGTGGAAGTTTTCAAAGGGAATAATAATACTTTGAGAATTTTAGCCTGAATCACTGCATTTTTCTTTTTGCACCCTCCATTGCATAACATTGTTTATAAAATTTTCATCATACATCATTGTGAAATAGGATGAGAACATTTTTTATTTGTGTGCCTCTGGTTCAAAAGCTGAAGGCTTTTTTTTTTCTTCATTGGATATGAAAGAAATCCCCATGTAATTTATTAAATCTTCCTTTCTATCGTGTTTTCCGTGGTATGTTAAAGTGGAATCCTAACAATGCTGGTTGTAAGGAACCTCTGGAGCTAGCTGGTTCAGTTGTTTGCTTGGAGCAGGACTTTTGTCAGCATCAATGGATCTGGATGAGGCCAGCTGGGCTTGGCACACCCAGGTGTGAAAACCTCCATGGATGGAAGGTCTAGGGCTGTGCTTTCACCTTGTTTTCTGCTGAACTGCCCTGCAAGTGCTGTGATTCATCCAGAAGTCCTGTTTGAATAGTCTATGCCAGACTGTTACCTATTGTTATGTTCAGGTCACTGGATGAGACTGTAGTTTTTCTTCAAGTAGCTGAAAGCAGAGCTCAGATTGTCCTTCAGCCACCTTTTCATCAGAGTGAAAAGTGTGAGCTCCTGAAGCTCATCCTGTGGGGAGTGGGCCTTTGATACTCAATTATCCTGATAATCCTCTGAGCAGCCTCTCCAGCTTTTTAACATAATAGTCCTGATGTATCCAGTTCCTGGAAGCAATCTTATTCCATGTTTTTGGTGAAACTCTTCTATGCTGTACTCTGTTTCTTTGATTTGGTTTATTGGCTTTTATTTGGGTGAGTGAAGAAAGATGTAAAATGTCAGAAAAATGTTGAGAAACCTTGTGGGAATTTTCCTTAAAACCCAAGCAGGCTGAAGTTTGAATTCTCAAAGAAAACCTCACCAAAGACACCAAAACAACAAACAAAACCCCCCAAGCTTTCCCTGTTACTTCTCATCTCTGTCTTGCAGCCAGAATTCTACAGTGATCTAATATTTTAAAATTACTCAATTTCTGAGCAGAACTTTTGCTTGTCTGTTTTAATAGTTCCAAATGACTACATTAAGTTCAGCATACTAAGGCTGAGTTCAAAGAAAAGTTTTAGCAGTGAAAGAAGTTTTAAAGGCATTTATACTACACAAAAGCATGAATTGTTTTTCAGTTTCTGCACATAGCAAAGCTGGATGGCTTAAAAGATTGCTTCCAGCATGGGCTGCTTCAGGGAATATATGACATTTATCAACTGACACATACCAAGATACTTTTTCTGTGATTGGTTCTCATCTTATAAAAGTGATATTTCTCTCACATGTACAGGTGTATGAACAAATCTATATTTTCATATTTTCAGCTGTAAAGAATTGCTTAGGTAGATATTCCCTCAGCTGATCACGTTCTGAGATGACCCTGTGTGAAGGCACCCTGTAGTGACCCCAAAACTAAAGAGCCACATGAACCACTTTTGCTGTTCACAGCCATAAAACCTTTATTTTCCTCTGGATTTGACTCCACTCTGAGGAATACAAAGCAAATATACTAAATTTTGCTTGATCTTTTTCTAGTCAGCTGAAGGGGAGAGTACAGAACCTCCTGGGCAGGAACTTCCTCTGTTGTTTGCTGGTGAGGCCAACAGAGCTATGTCCATGTGCCAGCTGATTTTTTGCTTGTGTTTTCTCCCGTGAAAGTCAGTATGAAGTCCCTATCAGAATCTTTTTTTTTAGATGATGGGATAGTGGCTGCTGGATTAAGAGCCAGGGAAAACAAAACAATCAAAAAGTATTGCTGTGGACAATGGAAGAAATGCAAAGATGGATTGAGAGTGACAGTCAAGGTCCTGTCAAAATTTAGAATGTTAATTTCAGGAAGAAACAGAGGGTCCATTAGTTTGTTTGGAAATAACTTGGCAAAAAAATCTCCCTCATATTCAAGCAAAAGCCAGTGCAAAAGGATTCAAAGACAGACTAGAAAAGTAGCAAGCTAAAATGTCTGACTTTCCAAGAAATTTTGACATTTAAACCTTTGCTTTCATTCTAAGAGCGAAATCAAACATTCTTGTAAGCTTCATGAATAATAAAATGGTCAAAATATAATTGAGATTCTAAAACATCTTGACAGATTGATTTTTATTTTGTGTATTTCAATCACTTTCACATCTTTTCATGGTATGTGATTAATGCTGTTCTGTATGTTAATGTAGGTGACTTCTGGAAGTGATTATGTGGCTGTTGAAATAATTATATTAATTATTTTCCAAATCATAAAGGACAACTGCTGTTAGTAAAGGTTGAAATATCCTTTTTCCTTTGATGAATCAGTGTCCTCATATGTGGTTTTCTTCATCAAAATGTTCAACATTTTAATACAAATTATTTAATTATACCAGAAGTAGAAGATTCTTTAATCTAGATTCTCAAGCATTTAAGTACAGGGAACAGGAAAGAAACTGATTGTATCAGATAGGTTTTTCCAGTCACTGTTAACTAGCAGATGCCCTTAAATTTTTTTACCAAGATAAACTCAAAGACTGGAGAAGAGGATGCTGAGGTGAGACCTCATATCTGTCCACATCTTTCTGACAAGGGGAAGGGGAGGGGCAGGGACTGATCTCTTGTCTCTGGTGACAAGTGACACACCCAAGGGAATGGCCTGAACTTGTGCCAGGGGATATTTAACTTGGGGGAAAAGGTTCTTCCCCAGAGCGTGGTTGGGCACTGAACAAGCTCCCCAGGGCAGTCACAGCACCAGAGCTCAGTGAGCACTTGGACAATGCTCTCACACACATGGTGTGACTCTTGGGGTGTCCTGTGCAGGGCCAGGAGCTGGATTTCAATGATCCTGATGGGTCCCTTCCAAATCAGGATATTCTATGATTCTGTGGTTCTATCTTATATTGCATTGTGGTATGTCAGCAATGATAGATGTCATTATTTTGCAATACTATGAAATAAGGTTAAAAAATAAAACCATATGATATGTAGTAAAAATCTGTAGCTGTTGCTCAGAAAGTTGTGGTTGCTTTTGCTTCCTTTTTTACCCCAGACAACCAATCCCTCAAATAAATACATGAATTATGCTTTTTGTGCCTTTCTCTTCCCCAAAGCTTCCATTTGCAGCATTGGTAGTTTCCTCTGAAAGAAACAGCAGTTGTGTGTACATTTATATGTTGTCCTAAAGGCAGAAAAGGGAAATTTAACTAACTCCATTAGAAATTTCTCAAAATTCTTTAGGAAGAACAGCACAGAGCCTGCTTAAAATATCAGTGTCCTTCTGCAGAGTAAAATGCAGTGATATATGCAAATAAGCTGACCTTGCTAATGCTGAAGCTGTTGAATGTGCAGTCTCCAATATCTTCGCCTCCTTTTACAGCTCTGTAACTTATGCCTAAGGGAACATTTAAAGAGAATGTGAAAATCTGGTTCCCACCAGAGAGAAAAAAATATGTTCAAAGTAAAATTAGGAGTGTAGAGCTTGAAGAGAGAAAATGGTATTGTTAGTGAAATCATGGCACATTTTAAATAGAAATCAATTCTCAAAAAGAGATTGAAAGATGCTTTAATTTTACTTCAATTTAAGGTTATGAGCACAACATGAAAATGTCTTGCCTATATGTAACAGTCTCAGTTGTTCCTGTGGATAGGTCAGGATGATCTGGCCTTTTCAAAACAACCTGCCTGTAAGGTTTATGACAAATATTATTAGTGAGATTAAAAGAGATCTTTTCCTATTCTTCTTTATTCCACCAGATACAAGATTTTAGTCTCAAAGAATGACAAATGTAGAACAATTTCAGTTTAAATCAATAAGTTCTTTCTTATTCATCAGAATTCCAGGTAGACGTTTTTTTATTTTTACTTCAGACTCACAGAGGATAAATGGTGAGAAATAAATGTAATACATCTCAACCTCTTTTTAAATTATTTTTTATTTTTTTAATTGCTTTTTACTTGTTCTTTGTTCCTTTCCACTTCTCCATTCCCTCTTATATTTTACACTGGAGCACAAACAAAACTTCTGAATATTAAGGCAGAATATAATTATGTGAGAACAGTTGGTAACCCTACTTTTTAAAAAGAATTTATTTATTTATTTATTAGTTATTTTTATACTTCTGAAAATGATGGAAGATCTTGCAATAGACATCAGAACTCTTCCATTACTAGTGTTTGTAAGATAAGACTGGAAATCTGGCTCTAGGTGGTCTTCCTTGAGAAAAGAGGTTGGGCCAGATGACCTCAAGTGGTCCCTTCCAATCTCAAACATTCTATAATTCTATGAATAGACCTCCATGAACTGTTTTATTATTGAAGAAAAAAATATTTCACTGAAGAATGAAAAATCCCTTTGTAACATGTCCTAAGTGGCAGAACTTCAGAGTGAGGTTCTAGGATGAAAAATGTCTTAGCACAAACCAACTTTCCAAATCTCTGCTTTCTTTCAGCTCTAACTAAAACCTTTAGGAGCAACTCAAGTTACTATGTATTTTTAGGGGAAATTGATCTATGTAGAATTCAGTTTTGGAAGTATCTTGCCACTGTTACTTTCTAATCTTTTTCCCCTCCTTTCTCAATCCTTTCTTCTCAGCAGAAAGCAACCACAATTAGTTGTGTAATATTTTCTCATAGGCATCAACTAAAACCATGTTAGCACCAGTTGTGCTTTGTATGCTTTTCTGGTACTTACTATACCTGACATTTAAATGCAAATTGTGCTCCGGGGTTTAACATTAAAATAAGACTCATCTGAAAATTCAGTTTGCTTCATTTTGCTTGGGGTTTTGGTTTGGTTTGATTAATTGAAGAAAAGCAAATGGTCCCTTTTAACAACAGTCATTTCCCTTTGTGCTTCCTGTAATCAGCAAGTTAGGGAGACAACCTTTTTCATAGAATCATGGAATGTTTCAAATTGGCAGGGACCTTAGCAATCATCTATATCCCCCTGCCATGCAGTGGGCAGCAGTTCCACCCACTACAAAAACTTCCCCAGGGACCCATCTAACCTGGCCTTGAGCTCTTCCAGGGCTGGGACATCCACAGCTCCTCTGGGCAGCCTCAGCCAGTGCCTCACCACCCTCACAGTAAAGAATTTCTTCCTAACATCGAAGATAACTATCTCCTCTTTTAGTTTTGAAGCCATTTCCCCTTTTCCTGTCACTATCTGGCTCTGTAAAAGGTCTCCCTCTGTCTTTTTTTTGCCATGAAAGCCCAACACAGGGGGTCACTGAGTGCAAACAAGTGTTTGAGTAAATGTGTTTTACTAAAACAAGGTTGGAAAAATAGAGATCAATCATCTTGCTTAAAAACCCTGGATGAATTTGAGACACCTCCTGAAAAAGCTGATTAGTGGTTTTGTTCTTTTGAGAAACAACTTTCTAAATGTACTTTCACTTCAGCTGTAGCTGTCAGCCCAATTGTGCATCTGAAAAAGAAATTGTCATCCTGCTTTACCCAGATAACTGTGGGATGAAAGAATAAAAAAATGTGAGCACATAAGTTAATTTAATTTGTTAAAGTCATGTATTTCACCTCTTTAGAAACTCGTGACTATTGTTAATAATCAAGTCATAGGTCTCAACTCATCAATAGAATTGAATTAGATAACAAATATTGTAAAACATGTTAAAAACATTAATATTAAAAGTCCAGGTCTTCACAACTGAAAGAACTGACTCTTTAACAAAGCCAGTGCTAGACAGAGGCAAACCAAACAATTTATAATAACTAAAGTATAATAATTATTGTCCCACAAAAGTCATGAAATTGCTGCTAAAACCTTACAGAAATGGTGTGAGAGGAAACATAAATTTAAACCTGATTCCAGTTTAACTGCTGGTTTTAGTGCAAATTTAAGGTATTAAAATCCTCAGGAAAAAGATATTTTAATAAAATGTAAGAAAGAGTTGAAAAGCAAGAACAGTATTCCAATAAATAGTAATGAACTGTGGATTTAAATATGCTTTTCTTTTTCAGGTGCTTATGCAATTTTCAGGCAATAATTGGAAAAAATGTTATTAAATTTTATGCAACATAAAGATTATTTTAAAAATCTAGAACCAAACATCTTCCTCTCCTTCCTTGTAATAAGAATAATTTGGTTCAGATTCACTATTGCCTTACATAATGTCTTTTTCATATTCCTACCTTTCATGCTTGCAAAACAAGTGATGCTGGTGTAGCAATGTTTTATATTCCTGATACTAATTTCATCTGTCTATCAAAAATATTTGACAAAGTTAAATACCAAATCAATTTCTATCAGAATTTTAAACCTGCATAACATAGCATAAACCAAAAAAATATTTTCATTACTAAATATCACCTCAGGACAGGACTGAAAGTGTATAATCAACTTAGTCATCTACTGTGATAGGTAGTCTTCTGCCCTCCACAGAATTTGTGCCTTTTTTTCACTTCCTTCCCATGGTGTGTCAGGACAAATAGAATGAAGAGAAACAGGATAAATTTGAAACAGAAAATCTTTGAAAACCATCTGTGAAAGTTGTATTGAGATAAATATTTTGATCTAGTTGATCAGAATCAACGTAATATGCAATCCAAATTTTATAATATCATTTCAATGAGAAGAAAAATGGACCAGACATCAGCTATTATTCTTCTGAATCTCTGTGCCTGACTTTGCAAACAGTTGATGAAGAACTGATGTAGAATGAAATCTGTGTCTAGCAGCACCAAAACAGAGGTAGATGGCACCATTAGGCAGAGACTGTATCCATCCTGGTAAAAAAGAACAACATCACTAGGTGAATCTTTCCCAACTATTGAATGATCAAAATGATATTTGTGTAATTTACATATTGCCCTTGTAAAGGAGTTTATAAGTATTTAAATTTTAAATGTTGCCACACAGTCCCAGGCCTTTGAGGGCTATAGTGAATATTTCTATGTGTTATGTTTATTGTGGGTGCTGGTCAAGCTGTCCCCATCTGCCCTGAGCAGTGCTGGCACCCCCTTCCCTCTGTCAGCCTGGAGCATTCACAGTGTCAGGAGACCAAAAGTTCATGGTTTTATCACAAACCCCTTCTTGCTGTGAGTCATGTGTCTGCCTGGTAAACACTGGCTCTCAGTCTCCATCTGGGCTCTTCATAAAAAAAACACCTAAAATAATCACTTGCACAGCAGTGTCTCAAATGCCATTACGCATTGTCACAGTCTCCTGCATGTTAAAACAACATTTGCTAGCCCAGCAGGAGCCATTCTGACAAAATTGCTGAACAGGGCACTTTGGGCCCACCTTGTCCAATGCAGTGCTGTTCCAACTCCCACAGAAAACTGCAGGCTGTGACACACTCACTCCTGCATCATGAAGAGAAAATGTAAACTCTGAACATGAGTCACAGGGTCTGGGGTTACACTGTGTTTTCCCTCATGGTACACCCCAAAGCAATCATCTTACCTTTTCTCCTCACCTTTGCAGTTCCCTCATTATAAACTCAGTGTGTGACCACAGAATATTTTATATCACTCACTCAGAAAGTTTTCCTTACAAAGCTCAAAGCTCATTCTTTTGAAGAATGTGGATTCTCTATTAATGGTCTCCCCTTCTCTGCACTTGCTGCCCAACAGGCCATCTCTTTACTCTTTTTAAATGTTACTGTTTTACTCTTTATTCCATTTACTCATATAATTACCTTGTTGTTGAACAGTGTTTATCTTTGTGACAGCATCCCAGAAGAAATTAGCACGTTTGTGTTTGGTAAAATTTATCTTATTTGTGTTTGGAGATATTAGAGACATTCTGTCTAGTTCTTGTTTCTGCCAGTCTCCAAAGGAGCCTCATTTTCCTCCATTCCTCTCTTCTGCTGCAGGATGAGCCCTCACATCAGCACCAGAGGATGACTTGTATGAGCGCTAGCAAAACACCCAGCACCATCCAAGGTCTGTTTCTATCTGTGGGGACACATTGGTGCTTAATGACTCGGCCTCACCAACATGTGGAGAGGGAAAAGAGCCAACAATGCATCTGGACACTGCATGGCAAGTGGGCACACCAACTGGGCATCTCAGGATGCTGCCCACACCCAGTCTGTGTCCCTGTAGCCAGTGCATGTCCCTGTTTTCCTGCCAGAGATGACCTGGTCCCAGCTAAGCACAGGACAGGAACAAACACTGGCAGTGACCATGGGGAGCCTGGGCTGGAGTGCAGGCTCAGTCTTGAGCATCACAATGATGAGGGCAGCCTCTGGGCTATAATTTAGATCTGTCAAAAAACAGATGAGCCTTTAATAGGAGTAGTGCCTGGGCCACCTGTGATGGATTATCAGCTTCCTGGCTAACTCTTGTAGGCTGTGTCTCTGCTGGCAGATCAGAGCCAGCAGGGATTGTCTCTGTGACAGTGCTTACGGTGGGGATTGGCTCAGTGGGTGGTGAGAAGGGCAAGGAATGACATAAATCTGGATTGTGGAGTGTCCCATGGCTTGAACAAACAGAATGACACCTTAGGCTCCAAGAACTGGTGGCTCTAGATGAGAGCAGCTGAGGTGTTGGTGAAAGAGCCAGCACACCTCCGGCAGTGGCCGGTGTTTGGATGATTTGTGGTGGCCTGAAAAGCAGCAGCTGCCAGATGCAGCTGTATTCCCATTTCCTTTGGTCTGCTGGTTTGTGCTGCAAGGCTCCCATTTACAGATTCTTTTTTTCCCTTTCTCCTAGGCACAGGGGAGCTTATCAGATAAAAGGACTTGGTGGAGTGACAAGGATTGATTAACACTGAGGTGGAATGGGACTTTTATTTCTGCCTTCATAAACACCTGAGTGACAGTTAGATGTGTGTGACTGTGGTCTTATCAGTAACAGTTTATGTGAGATGGGCTTGAACTAAAATATTTTATATTTAAACATCTAAGTCTTGGGGGACTTGAATCTTAACAATATTAGGTAAAGGAATCAAATGCTGTACTATTTCAGCACCAGGGAACAACTATAATAAACAGAAAATGTTTCAGAGAGATGATAAAAGCTGTGCAATAAGATTTGGGGATATTCCAAGAGATAATTCTGTGTAAATTAAAGTCAATGTGTGAAATTTTGACAGAGAAAATTAAGATGGTAGAAGGCATATTTCAGATCCTTGGCCCAGTTCTCTTCAAGATCTGCATTAACAACTTGGACCCAAATCTCGCCTTGAAGGAATACTAAGTAAATTTGCTGACAACTCTCAATTGGAAGGAGCTGTCGAGTCCCTCAAGGGCAGAGAGGCCCTGAAGAGAGATCTCAACAAATCAGAGAAATGGGCAATCACCAGCAGTGTGGAGATTAATTAGGCTAAGCGCTGGATCCTGCACCTGGGATGGGCAGCCCTGGATGTACAGACAGACTGGGGAATGAGAGGCTGGAGAGCAGCTGTGGGATGGGACCTGGGGGTCCTGCTCAGTGGAAGCTGAATGTGAGTCAGCAGTGCCCTGGCAGCCAGAAGGGCCAACCCTGTCCTGGGGCATCAGGCACAGCATCACCAGCCAGGCAGGGGAGGGGATTGTTCTGCTCTGCTCTGCTCTGGGGAGGCCTCACCTCGAGCCCTGGGGGCAGTTTTGGGTGCCACAATTAAAGGCCTTAAGCCATTAGAAGGTGTCTAAAGGAGGACCACGAGGATGGTGAAGGGTCTGGAGACGAAGCCATACAAGATGTGGCTGAAATCATCATCTGTTCAGCCTGGAGGAGAGTGAGAAGAGTCCTCATTGTGGTCTGCAAGATCCTCATGAGAGGAAGCAGAGGGGTGGACACTGATCTCTTCACCCTGGTGACAGTGCCAGGACTTGAGAAAACTCCATGAAGTTGAGTCAAGGGAGGTTGGGGTTGGAAATCAGGAAAACATTATTTCCCCAGAGGGTGGTTGGGCACTGGAAGAGGCTCCTCAGGGAAGTGATCACAGCATCAAGCCTGAAAGAGTTTAAGAAGTGTTTGGACAATACCCTCAGATACATGGTGGGACCCTTGGGGTGTCCTATGCAGGATCAGGAGTTGGGCTCAATGATCCTGGTGGGTCACTTTCAACTCAGCACATTCTATGATTCCTTGATTTGATTTCTCTTTTTTCTCATGCTTCACTTTGTAATGGAGGATTAAAAGGGTAAAATAACAACCGCTTCTAAAATCTGAATAAGAAAATAATTCCCTGGGGTTTTGGGGAGATCTCTTCTTTATACAATAAAGGCTAAATTTTTTGAATGCAGATTATATATATTATTATTATTATTATTGTTATTGTAGTTATTATTATTATTATTACTACTACAGAATAACAAGCTGAGGACTTACTGGGATCCAAATCCTGATTTTTAATCAAAGACTTGGATAACAAGCAGGCTGCAGGTTTCACAATTTGGGGTAAGTAGGACCTTGAGAGAGTAACAGCTCCTGTTTTCATTACTATGTTCCTTTTGTGGATGAAGGGAGCCACAACAGACCATTTACATGAGTGACTGGTGTTTAATCCATTTTCTGCAGATCTTGGTAAGGCTTTCATCCAATATGGCACGTCAAGGATGGAATTCCTTGGTGGAAATTCTCCTGCTTCTCCCTGCAGAGCCTTTTGTTCATGCTTCTGACTGATGCCTAATTGGGAAGTAAGGGCCTATTTACAATGAACTGCCATCTCAGATGGGGCTAAAGGAAAATTTATAAGTTCAAAAGCATCTCATAGGATTTAGTTCACATCTCCTCTGTGCTGGAAGACAAGAGAAGGGTGAAATTTGCATGCACTCATGTGGATGCTTTCACCAAGCAAAAAATAATACCTGTCCTGAGTTCTTCTCAATTTGAAGCCAGAAGCTTGTATTGATACTTATTTTCTAGGCAATAAATAAATAAATAAATAAAATTTTTTGGTCTTCGTAGCTCTGTGTTAAGGGCCATTCCACTCTTCTGAATAACAAAAAAACACCTTTCATTTTAATTGCCTTTGGTTTTGGTTTTGTTTTTTTTTTCTTTTGCCATATCTTCCAGAGATAGTGTTACAGACATAGAAAGAGAAAAAGACACTCAGTATTTTTGTTCTCTTTCACATTTCTCAGTTGTTTTCCAACGGACACTTAAGCAGCTCCTCCAGCAGGATTCTTTCTGACCATGAGGTTGCTCAGTGGTCCCTGACAGATGTGACACTGCAATCCCCCTGTGCCCTTTTAGGATGCTGCAGCATCACAGCTGAGATTGGCTCTTAACAGAAACTATGTTGATGGTATTAGGAATTGGAATAAGCACCAGTGTGAAAGGTTAGAAGTGTTTAAAGGCAAAATTTGGAATAAATCTTAGAAAGGATGAGGGATCTATAATGCCTTTAAGCAGTTAATAGAAATTTAATTTTCTGGCCATCCTCCAGAAAGTGCCTGGATGTTGAATACTTTGGACTAAAGTTAGATAAAACAAGGTATTTAATCTAAATGATCCCTTGCTCCATTCTTACTATTCTTTTTTCTGCCATTATTTTCTATGAAATTTGCTTGCCAAAACTCTACTGGAAGACAAGATATGGATATTGTAGGTAAGGCTAGAGGAATTATTCGTATAATTTAGTAAATCTGATTGCTGGCAGAATTTTCCATCAAATAACTTATTTGCAAATTGGTAACTTCCTATTCACAGCTGAAATCCATCTGTGTGCAAAAGACCTCAGAGAAGCTTTATGTGTCATTTCCATCTCTGTTAAAAAAGCATTTTGAGGACTCTTGTGGGACTAGCAAGATGAATAGGCCATGTTCTGACCTGCTGCGCAGGGGTGAGTTTTATCCTTTCTGACTGGCTAAAATGATACAAACCTTAAATAAAGCACATATTGACATTGTAAGACACCATTAAGGTCCTCAGTGTACCATGGTGATGAACCATGACCAAAGTACTCCCGGGGTTGTAATAATTCATTACTGAAATAGCTTCCTTCTAATGACTAAGGCTGACTGTGTCAGAGAGCTTGGACTTCTAACCCCAAGGCTTGTTATATAGCATTAAATAAATCTCACTTTCTGTTCATTTACCTACTGTATCAAAGGTCATGAATCATAGCTGACAGCAAGATTTGGATAGGTATCTTTTAAGAATCTCCCTGATTATGGGATGAAGCTGCTGTTAGGCAATCCTGGTCTTGTACTCCCAAAGGGGTGACAGGTACACATTGATGGTACTGAAAAATTCCTTCCCTTTCACAACTTAGCCAATTTTTCCTCTAAATATTTTCCTTGCATTTCTAATTCTTATTTTCATTTTTCTTTTTCTTTTTATTTTGGAAATAGACAAACTCTTTAATGTGAATGCCAGCTACCAGAGAACACAGTCAGTTCTTCCTCAATGTGTTTAAATCCATTGATCTTGAACTTTTCAAGCTGTGCCAGGAAGTGGCATGATGAGAAATGGAGGGCTCATCCTCCCTCAGGCACCACCACTGGGTATTACCTTGGAGCTGAAGGAGGTGGGAATTAGTTCCATTTAACAAAGTAGAAAGTAGAAGGTGGATATCTCCCACCCTGGGTCAGTGCTCTAACTTCTGCATTACAAGAGAAAAGCACTTCATGGAGCACTCAAGCTGCTTTTCTAAATCAAAAGTGACAGCTAGCACCTTATGAATATCTCGGATTTTTTCAGTGTATATTTCATACACTCTGGAAATTTTTAGAGTATTTCTAGTTCAGAAACACTCTGAACTTTCACAGGACACTGGTATTGAAAGTATTAAGACTCACAGCTTTTGGTCCTGGTCCCATAAAGTTTTCCTGTCTGCATACGACTCCTCTGACATCATTAAAGTTATTGGCAGAAGTGAACTGCATGTAAACCATCACATATACAGACAATGTGAACCTTCCTGACTAAACTACCACCATTTGCCTTTGAAATGAACAGGCAAACAACTATTAAAGGTCTTAAATGTTTATTTGCATTTTTCAAAATGTAATAATTTTCATGCAGTGAAACAGATGGACCATGGAAATTTGTGCATGAAAATAAATAACCCTTTCTCCACCAGTATCTAGCAATCACAAGGCCCAGTGATCACTGAATTTCTCCTATTTTCTTGAAATAGCCATTAAATTAGAGATGACCCAAGGTGGTTTTTTTTAATGTACTTCATTTTCCTTTGCATAAGATTAATTTTACTTAATTAATAAATAAAAAGAACTAAGATTTAGAGAAATCTTTAGAAAATATTTGTTACAAAACATTTTAAGGTGTGACAGTATGATAAAGCAATGAATTAGATTAAAGAGTGAGAAAACCAGGATAAAAGAGTAATTTTTCAATATAGCAAGGACTTAAAGATTAACTTCCCTGGCTTTTGCTTAGTTTATTTAGTAATTGCCATCACAGATGGCGAGTTAGAGAAAGGTGAAGGTGATAGGAAAGTAAAAGAAAAAAGAAGCACAGGGGAATACATGACAAGAAAAGTTATTTTGCCAAAACTATTTCTGATTCTCTTCACAACTGCAGTGTCCAATGTAGGTCTGATTACTCTGGAAAAAAATATCTGAAGAACAAGACCATCAAACAGTTTCTGCTCTTCTTTCCAATAAACCAGTAGTTAGAACATGCCATAAAGAGATGAAATACTCAATAATTCTATAATACTCAATTATTCTATTTCCCTCAGAGAAAGTTCAACTGTGTGAATACTCTAACCATTAGGCTCTGACAAAAGGTGAACTGTTGGAAACTTGGTTGGTTAACTTCTCCCATAACTTTTGGGTAGCTAACATTTTATATATTCCTCAAAATATGAAGGCACCAGAGTATTTCATCTGAGGTTTCGTGAGAGTATTATCAACTACAGTAACCTACTCAATACAGGCTTTCGTTTTGGAAAGAAACAATGAAACATTTATATGCTTGTTTAAATGCTAATCAGTTTTTGTTTAGCAGCCAGACCAAAATATTAATTATTCCTACAACCTTACTCAAGGACAAAGATCCTGTTGATGAGCTTCAGAGGGACTTCAGCTTACATAAATGGGTTATTAAACAGCAAATGAAATTCTGTGTTGGAAAAAAAAATCATAAAGCAGAAGAACCTCTTAAATCACTTTTCAAACCTTGCAGTATTCAAGACTAGCAGCAGTGGATGAAGAAAGGAGCAAAGGCTTTTCTAAAAATCTCTCTTCGATGTTCAGCAGCAATGAAAACTATATTGGAATTTTATTGGAATTTTATATTGGAATTTATATATGGAAGTTTATATTGGAATGCACAAAAAATAAGGTTGTAGTATTTCAGATCATGTTATAGTGCATGCATGTGTCCTGCACAGTGGCCTGTCCTGTGTGATCTCATCTAAGGTACCATGTGGCATTGGTGGAACATTTCTTCAGAAGGACAAGGACATAGAAAGTTCCCTCAATGAAAAACAAGAAGAATCTTATAAGATTATAATGGAAACAAATAAGAATCAACTCCTTAAAAGGAAAAAAATAGAATGAATATTGATTAGGAACATAATTTTTCTGTTTTCCCTGACTGATGTTACAAATAAAGAACATTACTTCAGCCTACAATACACCTTTAAAACTTTTGCCATACCTAGCAAAAATAAAGTGATTTAAGTGATTTCTATGATCAGTCATCCTTTTTCTTATAACAGTTAATTAAATTTGTGATTTTTTTTCCATAGAAAATCTGTTTAAGATTCCCAGTTTAACAATATTCTCAAAGAAAAGAAACATGGCTGTTGTGACTACACAGGTACCTAAAATCACTTAGTTTTTGAATAGAGAGTATGTGTGATAATGACTATATGAAAGAATTAATTTCTTCATAATGGTCTACTGCAAGTTTTCAAAATTCCCTTATATGTAAACCTTAAAGCTGGATGTAAGGCTGCAAAAAAACACTCCTAGATCTCTTTTTCCTGGTCTTGCTCAGAATAGATTTTTCTCTCACATCTGTCTCTGATTTTTACTGCTCTGAGAGTATAATCTAATTACACATTTTGCAGAATATCCCAGTTATATTTTGTGAATTTGAAAATTAACTGCATTCTCAACTTTTCCACATTCAGTTGTTCAGAAAACCAGCTATGGCTTATTATCAGTCTTTTCTTCACTCATCTTCTCTGGAAATCAGAGGGAGCTTTGCTTTCCCTGATACACATCTGCTGGTCACATTGCTAATGAACAGAAGATAGCCACTGTCTATTAAGGGAATAGCTAATTTTCATCAAGACCCTGGTATATAAAATATTCATTAGAGTGTGAATAAATTGCACATTTAACCATCCAGAAGAGAAGAACTTATTTAATAGCAAAACATTGCACAGACCTGAAATATAAATAATGCTGTGGAACCTGAACACTTGGAAACATTTAATAGTCAGTGAACTATCTTTTCCTCCTGCCATCAGAGATATAAGAATATTATAGCACCACCTTGCTTTACCTCTACCATAAAATTAATTACCTTTCAACCGACCCCATTTAATTGCTTATAAAACTCATCTGACTTTCCAGCATTTTTAGCAACCTGTATGTCATCAACAAAAGTGCTTAGAATAAATTAGCACTCCATCTTTTTTTCATATCCTTCATATAATCACAAAATTGAAACTCAATAGATGACCCATTGCATTTTGCCACAAGCAGTAGATTTATCTCAAAAATACACTGGAACAATGTGCACACAAAGGCTCTTTAACATCTTTCTTTTAGAAAGAACCCATGGTCTGTAATATTCTGATACTGTTGAATCATTAGGATATCACTCCATACAGACCACTGTTTTGAACTAAATGATATTTAGGAATTTGGTAGAATTTTGTGGATTAAATGATTTATAGAAATGGACATTCTTAGCAATTCCATGGAAACATGCACAATGGAAAATAATGAATGGAATGGAATGGAATGGAATGGAATGGAATGGAATGGAATGGAATGGAATGGAATGGAATGGAATGGAATGGAAGAATAGGATAGGATAGGATAGGATAGGATAGGATAGGATAGGATAGGATAGGATAGGATAG